>NC_046314.1:74568357-74880220 GCF_009819535.1 Lacerta agilis
CATCCTGGACTATGGGGCAAATAAGCCACATTGTCAGAACTTCCCAATTCCTACCCCTCCATGTTCCCCCGCCATTGGATTTCGAATGTGAGTCCTGTTAAAACTGGACTCCCCACTCTTTGCCATCTGCATGATTGGGGCAGATGCAGGTTTAAACAGTTGGATGCGCCATCCTTAGGTGCAGCTCAAAAAGGGTTTTGCACAAATTGAGTTAGCACAGCCTTGGGGCGGGGGGGGGGAATAGGTCTCTTCCAAAAGCCTAATTCAGAGGTAATCAATGCTAGTGTCCTCCAGATGTAGGGATTACTTGCATCAACTCTAGCCAGCAAAGCCAGGGATTAGGGGCCATGGGAGTTGTAGCCAACAACATCTGGAGGGCACATCCTTGGCTATCGCTCGACTATTATAGTAGAGAAAGAAGGAACCCTGTAGACGACCCCACAGGAATGCTATGAAGTATTAGCAGCTACTTCTCCTCAATGAACATATTTTCTTTCAGTGACCAATTAGGGAGCTCTGCAAATGGGTTGTTTGTTGAAGCCATGCTCATTCTTTCTGTTACGCCTTCCATCCTGTGATTACCGTAGTTAAATTACCTGTACAGTAATAGTAATAGTACAGTAATAGCTGTATCAGACCAAAGGCCTACTTAGTCCAGCATTCTGTTGATGGAGTGGCCATCTAGAATAGATGCCCATGAGAAGCCCATAAGGAAGACATATATTTTTATACAAAAAACAACTATGCTACATGATTGATAAATATTTGTTTCTGCCTTTAAAAAAGCTGGTAATAACAGCTGCTTCAATAAACCAGCCATTTATACTGTGCAGATTGCTCAGACGGGAAATATTCATAAATCCTGCAGATTTTGTTTTAACTCTTGCAGGACCCCTACAATGGCACAATTGTGTTAGCTACTGTGAAAGGTGACGTGCATGACATTGGCAAGAACATTGTGGGAGTTGTTCTGGGCTGCAATAATTTCAGGTAATTAGACTAGACCTCATGCCCTGGTGGGTCCCGTTCCCCCTCCCCCCCGCATGCTTTGTATTGTCACTGGGCATATTAGAATCACCTTCTTTGAGTGGGGCGTACAACATTTTGACTAAGCTGCTAGTTCTATGAGTCAGCCGTACTTGACAGATGAGCAATTTGTCCTAAACAGAACCAGGAGTTGCAGAGGGAATTGGTTCCCCTAGTACCACAGTATTTCCCCAGTCATACCTGTTGTTTCCAAGGGAAGAAGTTGCAGGCCATGGAATCAGGTTCAGATGCAGGCCAGATACGCTTGTCTTGAGCAATTGTAGCAGCTCAGAATGGGGGGAGGGGGTTTGATGGAGTGGTTGGGCAGTAAAGTGCTAAGTGCTGGGGAAAGGCTGGTGTCTGGCTGCTCAGCTGTCTGGAAAGATTAAAAGCCAAATGCTGTTCCCTTTGGCCTTCCTAACAGGATAAGTGATCTTCATAATACCTTATAGCAGAAATGGATTAATTAAGCACATACACATGATGACTAGCAAAGTACCATTTTCCCTCCCCCTCCAGAGTTATTGATTTGGGAGTCATGACGCCATGTGACAAGATACTCAGAGCTGCTCTTGAGAACAAAGCAGGTATGAGAGCTTCATCACCATTCGTCAGTCTTAAAAAAAAAAAACAAAAAAACCCACACATTGAAATTATGATCTTGAATTTGCATCTTGAAAGGTTAATTTTCAGTAATCTTGGGGAAATGTTGAGCAGATAGATCAGTACAATCTCTGGTTTGTTTGAACTTCAATTACTAAGATGCCTCTAGGAGGTTGGAAAAAACAGGCGTGCTGTGGCTTTGAGTAACAAATAATGGGTTGATCTGGATCTGTTGGAGTTTGTATGTGTTTTTTTTCTGGTCTTTCTTAATAGCTTTTAATTCAGAGGTGTACTGAATCCTTTTACCTCCTAAAATGTTACAGACTACAGTTGTGTTTTATGTATTTAAAAGATTTGTATACCACCTTACAGAAATCGACGTTTTAAGAAAGTTACATCATGTTACATTAAAATCCTGGAGGAGTAAAAGTATATTTGCTTGGCAGCAAAAGCATAATAATGTTGGTGCCAGGCAGATATTCTGGATCTTGTATATTTCATTGATACCCCTTTCACAGATTAATAGAGTGCTGAGAGCAGGACTGGAAACGTGTGTCTCTCCAGAAGTTGTGGGCTACAATTCCCATAATCCCTGGCTGTTGGCCATGCTGTCTGGGCTCAGCGCTGGCCCAGTCATAAGGTGGAATGGAGCAATTTTCTCAACTGGTTGGGAAAGCAAAATAGTGTGCCCCAACATTCTCTCTGATGTCATCATGTGGCAATGCAGAAAACAAACCAAGGCAATGGGGAACAGGATGAGGAAGAGAAAGAGGTGGAGTGTGCCACTGTGGAGGATGGGGCAGGGAGGGGCAATGGCACAGTCCCTTTTTCCAGCCCTGCATAAGCCTGTTGGGAGTTGGGCTCTTACAACATCTGGAGGGACAGTGGTTTTCCCACCACTGTCCTGGAACTATGTCTAGGGCAGTGAAATGTTAGTGGAAACATCTAGACAAGGCTATGAGTTCACTGCACAGATGGCTATTGAACCTTGTGGATGAAAGTAGTTCTAACCATTTATTTTTTAGATATCATTGGTTTGTCTGGCCTCATCACGCCCTCTTTGGATGAGATGATATTCGTTGCCAAGGAGATGGAGAGATTAGAAATCAAGATTCCTTTGCTGATTGGAGGAGCAACTACATCCAAGTAAGTTGGGTCCTTTTTTGGTATTCCCAAAGGAGAAGCAAATGTAAATATGCAATACGTTCTCCAGAATGTTAGGCATCTAATAGAGGTAATATTATTCTTAATTTAACCCTTTAAATGTAACTTTTGGATAATTAACATTATTTGAACCAATATTTATTAATTAAAATGCATTCAAGTACTTGCTCTAGCATTTTTAAAGTGAAGAAAAATGTGTTTTTTTAAAATAAAAAAGTAATGTTGAAGCTGATGTTTCAAGGGGATTAAGTAGGGGACTTATGAGATATACAGTGTGATTTTTTTCTTTTTTCAGAAGTACAGATTTGCTGTAGCAAAATTAAGACTTCAAAAACAGTTAAAAGAAATAAACACCCTATGCATTTAGAAATTAAATATAAACATGAAGAACAGAAGAAGATCATTTATTAACCAATATAATGGGCTTGATCCAGACTGCGCTTGGGTGGAGCTCTACCCATGGGGTACTCTACTGGAGGAAAATGAGAGGCTATTTTTGAAAATCTGCTCTGAAGGATCTGGCAGGTGGTGCTGTAGGCAGAAGCGGAAATAGGCAATAAGTTTTTCCTTTCCCTTCCTCTAGTGGGAGGCTCCACTGGATCTTTGTCCCTTCTTTCAATAGAAGTTTGTGAAGTCTAGATCTTACCCAATACGTTGTTGAATGTGGAAATCTGGGCTTGATGGAAACAGCAAATATACCTGTGCGACAAAGTTTCCAAATAGTTTCTTCCAGTTGCATTGTAGTCCAGATAGCAATTTATGAGTGTGAAGTTGGGACAACTTATTCTATCCTGAAAACCATGCTAGAAATACTTGCTGCCATCCACTCTTGCTGCTGCAGCAGCAATGCAAATTAATTCATAGTTCAAAAATAAATTAAAGTTGGCATTCTCAGGATTTTGTGTGTCAGGATTCTAAATCCTGGCATGAAGGGCTCAATGGACTGTCAAAAAGGAGCTTTATCCAAGCCTAGGGGAATGCATTTAGAAGACTGGGGAGAAAAGGTTGCTCTGAAGAGGATATGCTGTCAGAAGAGAGACTTAGATGAACATGACAGCTGAAGATGTTGGCAGAGAACAGTTAGGCACAAATTTTCCCTCCCACTCCATTGTCGTGCACAGTACAACATTATGTGCTGGAGGGGAAGGTAGAGCTTAGCAACCTCCACCCCCTAAGTAAAATCTGGAGTGTCTGTAGGCACAGCTAAAGAATGATGCAAAAAAAAGAGAGGAAATGCAGCAGTGTAAAATTGCTTTCGTTTGCAGCGGACACTTCTTCCTAAGAAAATACTCTAATTCTGAAAGAACCAGTGGTTTTTAAATATATATATATATATATGCACAAATGAAACTCTGACACTCTTTTAAGGATTGAAGGTCTGTCAGAGGGATAGGAATGCCTTAAGACAACCTCTGCTCCCCAATCTTGACATGTTGTAATTGCCATGTACCCTATTAAGAATTAGCAAAGCAGTACAGGTCCTTGAAGATCTTGTAAATAGTGTGGAGTGTGCCCCTTTACGCATGCAGATGGACTATCATTTCCATTAAAAGGAGAATGGGAGAGTTTTGCGCGATTTATGTTAATAGCATTCCCATTGGGGCTCAAAAATGCTTGAACATTAGCTTGATACTGACTCTATATGTGTTCATACTGTTGTTTTCCTATGTGTCTTTTCTGTCATTTCAGGACACATACAGCTGTAAAAATTGCTCCGCGATATAGTGCTCCTGTTGTCCACGTCCTAGATGCCTCCAAGAGTGTGGTGGTTGTAAGTTGTGATTTCTAGTCCCATCTTTAGTACAGGCGGTGAACATTTTCTGCATGTCCAACTGATGCGCGGCAGCTGATGTGCGGGTCATTTTGGACCCAGAAGGGAGGTGGAACAGGGTTGGTGATGCAGGCTTATTTGCGCTCTGCTGACACATGGAAGGGGGGGGAGGAATGGAACCCCCACACAAAATGGTTGCTGCCTGCAATGTATTTTACAAAGGTAATATTAATTCTAGTGGACCAGATTTAGCTCATTTAGCACAGCATTATATTTCCATCAGTGACCAAATCATTATGCTTCAGGATATTTTTTTTCCAACAGGGCAATTGAGTGCAGGCCCCTGCCTTTGCCTTCATGAGGCAGACAGTGGGTTGAATGGCTGTTTGAGCTTGTAACAGTTGGTACTTACAGTATCCATGAAACTGAACTCTTATTATACAGTTGGTCATAACTATTTTAAGAATGTATCAATTTACGCGAGAAAATTACGAGAAAATGTAAGATATTACCAAACAAATCCTGTGTTTGTAAAGACTTCTGTATATCATACCGTGTTCTTCTGTTTGGGGTGTTGTTTTTGAATGCTTAAGGCAGTCAAGGGCTTAATTAAATCTGACTGTAACAGCTTGCTTAATGAATAATAGAAATCTCAGAAGTGGCTTGCCTGTGATTTGGAAATATATTTGATATGCTTTGCTAGGCTTATGTTTCAGCTACCGCATTTTCAGACTATTCCCTCTTACAGATGAGACACAAGTCCTCTAAACCGTGTCACTAGGATTTAAAATGGCTTCTGCTGCCTCTGTATAGAGTTAAATGGTTTTCCAGTTCTGTGGAGGGAAATATTGACACCCCTTACTGCTCCGTAAATGGAATCTACAGCCTTCGGTCCTTTTTAAGTGGCAGTAAGAAGGCAACTGGGCCTATTTAAAGGTTTTTAAATGGGACAAGAATAAGTGGCATTTTGCCTTCATATAAACTTGAGTTTATAGTAGAAAAAGCTTAAAGATAAAACTCCCCCCTCACCCCCTCCCTCCCTTTCAGTCTTACTGTCAGAACTCATTCACGTGTTTATTTTTTAAGTCTCTGTGTGAGCTCCAGCACCTTCACATGCAAGCTTTGTGTGTTAAATAGCCCTCTTGAGAAAAGATAAAGAGGAACCATACCCAGAAGCACTTCAAAGCAATCATATTTTCCCTGGCAGTTTAACTTCATTTTTATTTTTTTGGGCTGGGGGGTGGGGGTTATCATATTCTTATGGACTTCTTAACTTCATGAGGGAATTTAAGTGCCTGACTGAGAGAGATGGAGAGGTATTGAGTTGCATTACATCACCCTCAAGTCTAATCAGCATGCTGTGTTCATTTCAGTGCTCTCAGCTTTTAGATGAGAATCTAAAGGACGACTTCTTTGAAGAAATACAAGAGGAATATGAAGACATTAGACAGGACCACTATGATTCGCTCAAGGTAAAGAGCACTAACAGACCGTCTTAATGTCAAGTGTACTAGTCATTTGTCATTACTAGCCTTTCTTTCATGCCATTTATTTTTTAAAAACCAGATAAATCAACTGATATAGTTACTTGCTCAGAACTGAAGTCCTGTCTTTTTTTTCCCCTACACAGGAAAGGAGATATTTATCACTAGAGCAGGCGAGGAATAAGGGCTTTTATTACGATTGGCTAACTGAATCTAAACCAGGTTAGTTTGCCTTTTAAGAAACCATTTTCTGTCTTATAAGATTACAGAAGATTTATTCTTTCAGGAGGACTAGCAGCGATTTGAAAATCAATCTTGACTTCAGTTAATCTGAGTATTTCTTCGGATTTTAGCTTTTTGTCACAAAATGTTAAAAATAATTATTTTAAATTATGCGTGGAAGCTAATTGCCTATGCCACATCCCTGAGATCGTCTGGAGGGTTCTCGCCCTCTCCTTACGCTCCCCTTATCCTCCCTCCCTAAGGAGTCACTTGTTGAAGTGGATAAGATGGAGAACCTTTTTCAGCCCACAGGCTATATATTCCCTTCTGGACCATTTTCTGGGGGCCACATGCAAGATGTCTGTAAATGTTACCTTTTGTACTAGTTTCTGCACACGTCCATATAACCTTGTGCATCATCCATCCAGATAAGCAAGAGGTATGATGGGAGTTCAAGGACACATTCCAGCCAGGCAAGAAACACTAGGAGGATGCAGAGTAGGGCCAGGGAGAGGGTGTGTCCTAGAGAGAGTCCCTGGGATCAGATAGGCCTGGAGTACCATAAGCAGCTTCCAGGCCCAAGATTCCCCACCCCTGGGCTAGAAGTTCTTTCTATATCTCCTACTGAGTTTCAAGACTAGTACGGTTCCTGCATGTTTTGAAGAGTGGACAGCTTCCTCAGCTTGGAGATCTAATTGAGCTACTAAGTGCCAACTTCCCTAAAGATTTATCATACACTTTATCAGTAATGGCTGAAAGGGGTAAGTAAAAATTATGAAAATTTGTTTGCATCAGAACATAGTTTTGCTTACGTTAGGCCTATTCATACAGAGAGAGAGCTTGGTAAGGACCATAGCTCAGTGCTGGAGCATCTGCTTTTCATATAAGAAGATCCCGGGTTCAATTCCCGGCATCTCCCAAGTCAGGCTGGGAAACATTCCTTGCCTGAACCCAGGGGAGCTGCTGCCAGTCAGTGTATGTAGTATAGAGTAGACAAGCTAGATGTCCCAATGGTCTGACTCAGTATAAGGCAGCTTCATATGTCCCTAATTAATTAATGAAACAGAAAGGACAACATGGTTCTAGTTCCTTATAGATACAGTTGGCAGGTAGGTTCTATATATCACTACAGAATATCTGTAGCAAAGGCAGACATTTTGAGTCTCTGTTTGTACGGTTTTCTTCACAGAACATAACTGTATTGAGGGAGCATGTTTGCTAACTCCAGGCTGGAGACCCTTATCTTCTTAAGAGAAGACTTGGATGTACTGTATAGTTATTGAAAACTTAGCTGTGTGATACTGACATGAGGGTATGACCTGATTTAGGAATAGTACTAGTACTGGACATACTGTAGAGCCAAGTCTGCATTTTTCCTCAACGCAGATTCAGGGTCCGGGGTGAAGTGACAATCAGCAAACGGTAGTTGTGAGCAGCCTTGCATCAAAGCAAGATTGTCCTTTCAACTATGGACATGTAGAGAGGATTGTATGAGATTTACATTATTCAGCACATTGGGAACGTTCCACGACAGTCTGCAGTTGATCACTGCAGAATACAGCATGTAAGGGGGGCTACCCAAGTGACCAGTGGCTTTATGCTGGCATGATTTCTCACATAACAATGGCTTACTTCATCTGTTGGAGCAAGTTATTTTCTACAAAGTCTCAAGCCATCATAAACAAGTTATTCCATAAAATTAATTGTTTTGCCACCCTTGCTGCAGAGCAGCGCAGCTTACGCTTGAAATTTTAGCTGGTAATATTTAAACAGATCAATTGATGTGAGGGAGTCAGACTTAAAACCAGTGGTTGTCCTGTAACTTGGACTCATTGGATATTCCACACACTCTTATTCCGCCATCCTTCCAAAGAGGCAGACATTTTCTGTAAGCCTGCCTGTCTAGTTTAAGATTGTATTTTAGTTGCCATAGTATTAAGGCTTTAAATACCTGCAGTGGTATGCACTGTGTATCAGATGTGGATGCAGCCCACATAGTATGTTCCAAATTACAAAATCTGCACATTGTGCTTTTTACAGTTAAACCGCTGTTCCTCGGCACTAGAGTCTTTGAAGATTATGATGTGCAGAAGCTGGTGGAATACATTGACTGGAAGCCCTTTTTCGATGTCTGGCAGCTCAGAGGCAAATACCCCAACCGGGGATTTCCTAAAATCTTCAACGATAAAACAGTGGGTGAGTAATAATAATAATAATAATAATAATAATAATAATAATAATAATTTCTTTGTACCCCGCCCATCTGGCTGGGTTTCCCCAGCCACTCTGGGCAGCTTCCAACAAAGATTAAAAATACATTAAAATGTCACACATTAAAAACTTCCCTAAACAGGGCTGCCTTCAGATGTCTTCTAAATGTCAGGTAGTTGTTTATCTCTTTGACATCTGAAGAGAGGGCGTTCCACAGGGCGGGCGTCTCTACTGAGAAGGCCCTCTGCCTGGTTCCCTGTAGCTTTGCTTCTCACAGTGAGGGAACTGCCAGAAAGCCCTCGGCGCTGGACTTCAGTGTCCGGGCAGAACAATAGGGGTGGAGACGCTCCTTCAGGTATACTGGGCCAAGGCTGTTTAGGGCTTTAAAGGTCAACACCAACACTTTGAAATGTGCTCGGAAACGTACTGGGAGCCAATGTAGATCTTTCAGGTAACACAGTAGCGTTCTCTGGTGGAGAATCTAAAAGGTAGATAGTGTATCTTCAAATTGTGTGAATATGCACAAAGTAGAACCAACAGTACACATGAGAGCTGTGTTAATTAGAGAGAGATTGGTCAGTCATTTTGAAGCTCACTAATGTGCTGGTGCAGTAGGAAAATTGTGACAGCTAATGAAACATCAGCTGTCACTGGTCAGGAGCAGACAAAAGCAAATAATTCACGATCCCACCCATTCCCCATTCATCTTAGGGTAGACACATGACAAATCTTCTGGGAGCCACACTGCCGTGGTTGCAGGACAGAAGTGGATGTCAATGGATGTGACTTTCTATATCCCAACACACATTGTTCTTCCAGACGAGTAAAAAGGCTTATTATCCCAGCTGGAGGACATGTTTCAGACAGCCTAAACCACATATAGAGCAGTGAAGGGTGTGGTGTTCAGGTGGAGGCATGGCTCAAAAAGAGTCTTAAGGGCTGGATCAAGGTTTGCAGGCCTCATTCGCTCCCCAGGCCAAAGGTTCCCCAACCTTGGTTTAAAGCAACTAGATCTTATGAAAGGTTTGTGAATAAACAACTCAGCTAGTTGTTTGTGGTGATTAAGAATCACTTTCAGAAGACCAGGCAATATTTGCCTAAAAAAAAAAAGGCCACATTTTATTAACATAGGCATGTGTTGATAGACTAGTGTGTAATAAAATGTTGCAGTCTAGTAGCTTTTGTGGAAGACGTGGTTATACTGCTGTTCTGTTTACATTTACTGTGTTTGCAGTAAATTTGTTTTTGCTTTGAAACATTTGACTCCAGCCCAGATTCATATTGTATTTAGTCTTGCCCATGTGTTGTCATTAATAGACTATAACAGTGAAAATAAAGGAAGTGAACTTTACGATATAGCTGCAAAACAATGAAAAATGATCACCCAACCATTTTTTAAGTTATTTTTTTTCATATGTGCTTAAGGATTCTTTCTCCTTTATTAGGGGAAGAGGCAAAAAAAGTTTATAATGATGCGCAGAATTTGCTGAAAACGTTGATTATGCAAAACAGATTTAAAGCTAAAGGTCTGGTTGGATTCTGGCCAGCTCGGAGTGTTCGAGATGACATTTATTTATATGCCACAGAAGAGGAAGTGCAGTCTTCAGAACCAATAGCTAAATTCTGTGGGTTAAGGCAACAGGTAGGATGTAAAACTCTTCTACTTAACATCAAAAGTATGTTGACTTGTGTGCCCGGAATAGTTTTGGATTTTGTATAATTAAGGTGTTCATTCAAGTAAACCAGAGGTTGACATATTAGGACCCAGTGGTAGAAATCTGGCTGATCTGCCAAGTTATCTGTAACAGTTTTTGACATCCAGTTTTCTAACAATAGCCACAACTAAAAAGCTCCATGCTAAATTAAGTTACTGGAAAGGAGCACTTGGCAGGGGAAATCTGGAGCGGATTTTCATGTGAAAGGACTTGAGAGTTTGGTTCCTAGTTTTTGGTACTGATCACACATTCTTGGACTGAATATGTGCTCAGAGGCACCCTTTTCTTTAATTCTTAGTGTATGTACACACCTGCCTGAGCCACTATTTTGCACCTGCATCTGGTTGGTGGACCTTGGGGTTCTCAGTGTGGGTGTGTGTTTGTGTTTGCTTTGTTTTGCTTTGGCTTGTAAGCTAAAGATCTGTTTATAATTCTTTTCCATAAATATTTAAACACCATTAAATTAACTTTTGAATTGTATATAGGATGATGAGTTTGTTAAAGCTGATATGGCTATAAGTGGTATATCATAATTTTTCAATATGTTCTATTTTTATATATTCAATTTTGGAAGAGGAATTGTAAATTTCTGTTTATCTTGTGCAGCTTTCTGGCATTATGCACCACCATAATATTACCTCATAAAAGTTTTCATGTATGTTTGAACATATTGAGGGGAGAAATACAACTAGACCTTCATTTATTATTGCAGGCTGAGAAAGACTCTTCTTCTACAGATCCCTATTACTGCTTGTCTGATTTCATATCCCCTCTGGAGTCGGGTATACCTGACTATTTGGGTCTTTTCGCTGTGGCATGCTTTGGAGTAGATGAGCTATGCACAGAATATGAGAAGCAGTCTGACGATTACAATATCATAATGGTGAAAGCGCTGGCAGATCGGTTAGCGGAGGTAATTATACTCCTGTAGTTTTCATGTAACAGTTTTCTAGGAGACTGAGATCCAGGTGAATTAATTGACAAGAGGGATTAAAGAGCTGGTGGGAGGCGTGTCCTAGTCCAGCCCCAAGCTGTGCTTTCTTTAAAGTAGATTGAATGGGGAGCTCCCAAGTGTTCTGGACTTCTGTCCAGAAAGAAAGGATGCGGGTAACAAATCTTCCAATTTCAAATCAGACATCAAATTTGCACTGGGATTTCCCCAACAAGGTATGTTGCTGTGAACACGAGATAATGTCTTCATTATTATGACTACTAGTTGTTGGTAGACCAATTAAGCCGGTAGCTTTTATTGCTCTCAGGAAACATTGCTATACCATGGTCATCCATAATTTTGTGAACTTGTAACATAAGCCCTCTTAGTTCTCCCTGTTTCTGAAACCTTTCGCCTTACAACTTTTGCACACATTGCCTTCCCTCCTAGTAATTTTGTGATCTATATTGTCAGTTAAGTGAATTCCTGCTGGATTGTTACAATGACATTTTTTAAAAAAAATTGAGCTAGCTGTGTTGTGAGATTATTCTTTTTTAATTCCTGGATTTGAGCTTTTGTTTTCCCTATTTAATTTTGCTTGAAGATTGTATTTTTAATTCAGGTTTTTCTAATTGAAAACAATGAAGCAAACATGATAAGCAATTTAAAACTGGTTTCATGGACAGAAAACAACCAAATAAGTACACTTTCTTGAAGATTTTTATTTTTTTGCAAGAGAGATAATCAGACTTACCACTTACATGCATCTGAAAGGGCCAAAAAAGAGCATATTGTTCCAGAGTCCCTATGGAGTCATATTTCTTATAAACATAGTAATAAATAAAAGTGTGCCAATTTTCCTGTTTCAGCATGCTTTTGGAAAATCTAATTTGCTGAGGTAGTTTTTCTGTTATCATACTCTCCCAAATGTATGAATATCAGGAGGCCAAAGGAGCAGGGTTTGTGCCTTTCCACAGCTTAGCTGTTCTGAATTTTTAAAGGATATGTTAAAAGTGCAGAAATAATGGCCCAGCTTATTTTTATATGAACATTTCAGTATAAATAAGGAGATGTAAGAAAGAACCTGGTTTCTTCAAGGCGCTTGTCTGTAATGAATTGAAGTAATGGGTAAAGTATACTGAAACACATTTAAGTGATAGATAAAAATAACTCTTTGTTAAGTACTTGGGTTCAGATTGCCACTTGCTTCTGCTTTGTTCCAAGGCATTTGCTGAGGAGCTGCATGAAAGGGTCCGGAAAGAATTTTGGGCTTACTCTGAGGGCGAACAGCTAGAATTTTCAGACCTGCGTAGAATCAGATATGAGGGGATTCGTCCTGCCCCTGGGTATCCCTGTCAACCTGACCACCTGGAAAAACTCACCATGTGGAGACTTGCAAGCATTGAAGAGGCAACAGGTCTGGTTTTAAACTTTCTTTTTTTGTTTTTGTTTTTAAATAACCTTTTACATTTTCTATTTTTTTGGCCTTCCAACAGCTCCCTAAGTCTCCTCATCCCCTGGATCCTTCCCAAGCAATCTGATGCTCTGTCACCTTGCCTGTCTTTACTCCATACTCTTCTGGTTCTGGGAGACCAGGGGGGAGGTGTGATAAGAATTAACTTCTACACCACCACCTTGTTCATACTCAGGTGAGGGAACATTAAATAAAACACAGAACCAAAGAAGTAAACTCAAGCCCAGCATCCAGGAGGGACCCAGCGTTTATGAAAACTGTTGCAATAGGACAGCCTTGCCAACCCATTGCTCTGCTACTAGTTAGAAGGACTCTCACCTGGATTACAAACTGGTGGCGTAGAAGCGAATTCTTACCACAGAAGAGACCTGGTTGCAGCAGGATGGGGACCTTGTGGCAGCTTCAGCAGCCTGCCTCTTGACCCCTTCCACTCCAGCCTTTGCTTCTCCCTCTGATCCTGGACTGCTCTCTGCCACGGACTCTCCCTCCTCACTAAACCCTGTTACCTCTTCAGCTTCTGATACCACCTCCTCCCAGTCTACTCCCTCTTCTCCCTCTGACCACTCATTGCCATCCCACCACCAGTCCCCTGGCTCCGAGCCTTCTTCCCTTTGGGGGGTTCCCCAACTGGTGCCTCCCACCACTCCTTTGCATCTAGCCAGTCCATGACAATAGCTCATTCACAGAAAAAACTTTTTTGTAATCAGTAAGGTATAACCAAATAATGTACAAGAATGCTGTGGGGCAGCCTCCTCCATCCTGCTGCCTCCCAGCTGTTTTGTACTACAACTCCATCAACCCCCAGCTAACAGGCCACTGATCCATGGCCCTTAAATTGGATTATTAGCATAAGTACCTATTTCCAAAGCAGTGCCTCTTTAAGTGCTTGAAATGATTCACGTTAATTATCTTGTTAACCCTCAGGTGAGGCATGCCAGTGTCGTAACATCCATATTATACATTGGGTAACATGGGCTAGCGCTGTAGCTTGCCATGCTGTGAGTTCCTCGCTGAGGTGGGATTTGAAACAAAGCACATCACACTGCTCATTCTCCAGCCACAACACACTCTTCTAAGTAATAAACCACAAATGTTTTCCGTTGACCCTTGCAGGTATTCAGCTGACAGAATCCTTAGCCATGCTACCTGCTTCAGCAGTGTCAGGTCTCTATTTTTCCAACCCTGAATCCAAGTACTTCGCTGTTGGGAAAATATTGAAAGATCAGGTAAGGCCTGAACACCTGTAGCAGTTGTTTGACATCCTTTCTTGCCTTCCCAGTACTATATATTTCAATCTGATACGGGCCATTTCTTTTAAATGTGGTGGATGCTGTAAAACCCACAAAGTTTTTGAAAATAGTTCTTAGATCTGTAAACAAGATCTTTCTGACATGAACTCCCTTAGACCTTTTGTGTCTTTAAAGATTTCTATCACAAACACTTTTTTTTAAAAAGGCCCACACTCTCCAGCTCCTTAGCAGAAAAGGCTTTCAGAGTAACTTACATAAGATGAATTTTTTTAAAAAAACCCAAGATGGTTAAGCCGATGGGCGGGGACTGTCTAAAAGACACGGCAATCTAAAAGGCTTACTGTGGTCTAAAAAAGGGGGGATGAGAAGGGAAGAAGAAACTCTCAAAATTACATAGCAATACAGTGCCGTACTTATAAATGCCATCTGGAATAGAAACAGTTCAGGGCATGGTGGAGCCAAGTGGATTTGGTCTCTTGGCAAAGCTGATGAGTTGCCCTGTATTCCATTTCAGCCTCTACAAACACAGGACTGCAGTCACACCAACTAGCCCTGAACCTGTTGTTTCACTGGAATGAACCAACAAACACATTTAAAAGGCCATAGATTGCTTAATGCGCCAACAGCCTGGTTACAGAGAAACATTTTTTTCCTGGCACCTAAAGATACATAATGAAGGCGCCAGGGAAGCCTCCCTGGGGAGAGCATTCCACAGATGGAAGGCCGCCGCAGAAAAGGCCGTTCTTGTGCTGCCACCCTCATGGAGGAGGCACACAAAGAAGGGCCTCAGATGATGATTGCAGAGTCCAAGTCATTTTATTTGGGGAGAAGCAGATATATTGGGTTAATTTTTTTAAATGTCCAATTTGGATCTGCAATTTTTGACATTCTAATTCAAACATCTTTGATACAGTAGTTTGGAAGTCTTTGTAGTTTGTCTAGTTTTTTGTCCTTATTTTTGTCTTATTTTGTGTGTTTTTTATACTTTATATGTAGAAATGCATTTAAAAAATAAAAAGGATGCAAGTGTACAGAGCAGAGGTGGTGAGACTTAATTTTCCAGATAACTTCGATTGCACGGAGAAGTTGAAGCCTTAGCTGTTAAAATGCTAAATTAGCCCTCTCTTGGTTCATTCTGCAGGTTGAAGATTATGCCTTAAGGAAAAACGTGCCTGTGGCAGATGTGGAAAAATGGCTGGGGCCCATTCTTGGATATGATCCAGAATAACTGTATATGCATTGAGGGTAGGGATGTGATAGGGCTTTTGTCTTGAAAGATACGAATGAGAAGAAAAGGCAAAGCTCAGGACTCACGCACAAGAAACAGGTACCAAATGGAGGCAACCACCTCATCCCTGCCCCCAACAAGCCACAGTGCCTGCCACAGCAGAAGCTAAAAAAATGTTGGCAATGGAGTAAACCTTTGAGTTTTGGTCACCATAGAAAGTCAATTAAAATGACCAACATGTGGTGACCATTTAAAGTACAGATACATTTTCGCATGCATCATGTTTCTAATTAAAAATATCCTCCCACTTGATTTTTGGAGCCCAATGTAAAAGAGATGAATATGCACACAAAATGCTCCTGACTTGCTAAGATGTTGGGGCTTTTAATCAGAAAAGTTTAGTATTTAAATGTGCTGTTAGAGGAGCACCAATGAAACACTACACAGAGCCCATAACCCATAATTATCTCCCTGTGTGAATATTGTTACTGGGTTGAGCACAGCCATTATTATTTATTTGTAGCCATAAAAAACTATGTCAAGACAAATATTTGCACTGATATGTCCCACTGCCCAGGAATATAAATATAATCACAGGACACTGATCCTTGATTGGACTGTGTGTATATATATAATAGCAAATAGAGTCAGAAATCTGACAGAGATTTAAGTGCCTTGATTCTGATTTCCACGGTAATTTCTCTTTTCAGCCTTTGTCTTTCTAAATAAGCTTACCCAATTGTTCACTGTAGCTCAACTATCTGGTAGACTCAGGAAAATCATGTAATTCTTTGAATTTTTAAATTTCTACTTCTATTCACAGGTAGTTAAGCTTTCTGTTCTGTTACTACTGGGGAAAGTCTCTTTGCCTGTCTTTTTTTGCTATATACCAACATTTGCCACAGTATTACGCTCTAAGTCTTTAGGTGTTTACTTCTTAAAGTGTGGCACCACACTAGCTTACCTGCTGCGATAATAAGGTTGGTCGCTCTCCACTGAAATTCCCCACCCAATTGCGTTTTTGAAGACCTGTGTGATTCTTTGAATTTTCCCAGTTTGAGAGATAAGATTTCCACAATATAATTTCATGCATGCTCTCTTGTAGCATGAGAATAGCACTCTAATTCAAAGAAGCATAAGTATCATTTATGAACAGGTTTTGATAGGTTCTGCTCAGGGCCTCGATAAAGTGAAAGTAAATAGTTTACATTTCTTAAGCTACAAAGAAGCATCTAATTTTGTTATACTTGACATGAATCTGTCCCAGACCAATAGATTAGAGCTGACTCCAGAAAACAAGGTAAAAACAGGACTAAGTTTGACATTCTTGAAAGGTCAAATGTATCCTTTCAAGAACAGTTGAAACGTGATGGACAATTCTTAACAGGTTGTTCTTGATGAGTGGACATATGGATATATCCCCAATGGCTCAGACTGCCAGTCAGCGTGTGATGTGCTGAGCTGAAATAAGTGCGTTCAGTACTGCTTGAGAAAAAGTTGTTTGAGTATCCTGGTTCCATTATCCAAGTATCATGGAAGCTGCATGGCTTCTTTCCATACTCCTTGAATAATTTAGATAGCCCCAGGGCTTTTAGCCCTCCAGGTGCTACTGCATTAAAACTTCTGTTGTCTCTGACCATTGGTCATACTGTTTAGGATAGACAGGAGTTGCAATCCAACAACATCTGGAGGACTAGGATGTTCCTCACCGCTGCACTGGAGCATTGCCCCTGTTTCCATGCTGGAATGGAAAGCTGTATTACTGTGATTCCCCTCCCCCCCTGATCTTGGACTTCTGATGTTACCCAAAGCACTTGGGTAAAATCAAAATGCAGCAGGTGATACGAAATTATTGCCTATAACATGACTGAGGGTCAGATAAGGCTGTCAGGAGGGCAATTTGCACAGAGAAAACAGAAATATATCTCTGGGTGGATTTCTTTTGACTACAGAAGGACAAGTTCACAAAAGGATCAATGTTATACTAGCTGCATAGAGAAGACATTGACGTGGTTTGCATGCCATTGTCACATTAAGCCAAAATATGGCTTATCGCAAATACACAGGCTTCCAAAGAAGAGAATTTCGCTATTTTTCTTGTCCTCAGTAGTCCTACAACTGCACTGAGCTACACCATCATTTGCCTCAGTGTCTTGGGGATCATAGTTTTGCTCTGCTGGACTAGCCATAAACTATTAAGATAAACCTGGATTTGGACAATATGCCAAACCATGACTTAGCTCAGTGGAGCAGCAGAATGGCAGAGAGGTAAGCCACAATGATCTAATCTAAAGTTTGTGTGTTCACACTAAGCCATAGTCTGGCTCTTTGACATGTGAACCAGGCCTATGAATGGAAAATTTGCTGCTTGCTTCCTGAAAGTTTATTTTTCAGTTACCTAGTCTAGCAAAGCTGCCTTTAGGTGTTGATGCATCTGCAATGCAACTTGCTTAGCAGCTGATGTCAATAAAAACAAGAACTTTGATTATTAAACTGCCAAACAATAGAACACATTCAGAGCATTGTGAAGTGCAGCAGGAAATATGAAAATGGATGTTTAAATATGTAGTCAAAGCTTGTGTGTGTGCTTTATGTAACGGTACATTCTTCTGACTTGCATAATGTTTTGTATTATAAATGCATATTGAGACTGAGTTTCAAAAGTTTGCCATTAAATTTTGATTCAGTCAAAGATAGCCTTGTCCATTTTTGTTTCTCTTTTATTAAATGAATGTAAGTAGAGCCACAGTCTTCGGGGATAATAAGACTGAAATAAAAAGCAACAAGAGTTATTTATGATGGATGGAGGTGGAAGCCTCAACTTCCAAAAGTAACTGTATCATTGCCAACCATTGCTTCTAATCAACCCATGGAGCCTCTGGCTGTGAGCTCCCTTTGGTATTAGGCCTGCCAAAGATTCCCACTCTGACTCAGGGGCATCTTCCAAGAGGTGAGTACTGTAATCTTTGGGTTAATGGTGGCATAATTATTTTTGTTGTTTTGTTGTTGTTGTTAATACTGAAGTGTTACTCCAAACTTCCATCTAAATGCCTTTAGCATCAGGGTCAGGATCAGGATCAGCAAGGGGCTATCCTTATCCTTCCTCCTTTGGTTCTTTAGGCCCCCTTCTAGATCTCAAGAATCTTCAAGAGCTCAAAAACCCTTCTGTTAAATCTGTATCCATCTATAAAACCAGCTATGCCAGTTTGGAGTTTTGTGTTCTCAATAAGGAGGCCAGTGACTTACATGGTGTCTGTGAGGATCCACATTTTCTTCTTATGCATACAGACAGTGTTGTACTGTAACCCAGCCAAATGATCTGACTTTCAACTATCATGGGGCATTTTCCTTTTCTGTTTCCTTCTGCTAGAGAAAAGGCTGCATCCCTTGTCCTTTCAATAGGTATTTCCATCACCGACCAAGGCAGCACTCCAACTTGGCCCACCCCTTCCACCATAAAGTATTGTGCATTGGTTGTGCAAGGTAAAGATAAAGGACCCCTGGACAATTAAGTCCAGTCAAAGGCGACTGTGGGGTTGCGGCGCTCATCTCACTTCAGGCCAAGGGGGCCGGCATTTGTCCACAGACAGCTTTCCGGGTCATGTGGCCAGCATGACTAAACCGCTTCTGGCACAACGGGACACCGTGAGAGAAACAGCGCGCACGGAAACGCCATTTACCTTTCCGCCGGAGCAGTACCTATTTATCTACTTGCACTGGCGTGCTTTTGAACTGCTAGGTTGGCAGGAGCTGGGACAGAGCAACGGGAGCTCACCCTGTTGCGGGAATTCGAACCGCAAGCCCAAGAGGCTCAGTGGTTTAGACTACAGCACCACCACCCACGTCCCTATTGGTTGTGCACACAAGAGCTGGCATTTGACAGAAGAAGAAGAAGAATTTGGATTTGATATCCTGCTTTTCACTACCCGAAGGAGTCTCAAAGCGGCTAACATTCTCCTTTCCCTTCCTCCCCCACAACAAACACTCTGTGAGGTGAGTGGGGCTGAGAGACTTCAAAGAAGTGTGACTAGCCCAAGGTCACCCAGCAGCTGCATGCGGAGGAGTGGAGACACGAACCCGGTTCCCCAGATTACGAGTCTACCGCTCTTAACCACTACACCACACTGGCTCTTCCACATCCTGCTTTCCTAAGTACAGTTGCATTTACCAAGTCATGCATATGTGGGACTACACAGAAGCCTCAAGGAAAAATAGCAGGTTGCTTACATATAATTGATGTTCTTCGAGAGATCACCTATGGAGTTGCACAACCTGATGTTGGTTCTGTAGACAGATACTTTGATATTTTGAGATCTTTTATCCAGAGTCGTTGCACATGAAGATTGCACAGTAACTTCAGTCACCTGAATTATTTCGAGGAATTAGCAAAGACCACTGAGTCCTAATGTGGATGTGAAGAGACAAATGCTTATTTACAGAACTAAAATTTAAATGTGTAATTGCTTTGTGGTTTGAGTAAGCAAATGCTTAGAACAGCTTGGGTGAGAATCCATAAAGATTTTAGAAAGTCATTTCTTGGGGACAAACCGTAAAGGACTTAGAAGGTGATTTAAAGTAAGGTTACCTGAGGGGGAAAATGTAATTACTGTATACTGAGGCAGAGGCTAGAGGAAATTTTACTTCAAGACTAAAATTTGTAGACGTAGAGTGGTACAATTTTCCCATCACAGTACGACTGAGCATTTTCAGGGAGCAAAGGTAAGGATCATGAGCCCATCAAAACAGCATGCTATATTTGGCTCATGGCAGTTGATAAATTGATCAGGTGCTGAGTTAGGTACTAGCATATATCTCAACCCCATGAGAAACAAGTAGTCACATTCTAATGAGGGCAGCCAGGGTACACCCAGGTTTGCTTTCTGTATTGCGCTTGGAAAGAATCTACGCTCATGGGAGTTGTGTCGCCTGCAGGTTGAACGTTCAAGGGCATTCACAGAGTGCCAGCTGAAGTGAGTCCTTTGGTAAATCCGCTCCACCTCCTTGTGGGGAGGAGTTGCGGTGGACCGCAGAGCCGCTCTCCCCACTTCCTGTGGGCGGGGGACTTTGTCCCTCGCTGCTCGGAGGAGTCCCCGGCCGCGTCAGCAGGCAACCGGCCAATCAGCCGGCTGGGGGCGTGGCCGGGGGCTCCCTTTCAAAAGGAGAGGCGCGAGCCGAGAGACCTCCTTTCGGCTCGCTTCCTCGGATCAGCTTTGCCTTAAGTTTATCATCATCTTTTCAGACATATTTATTCACGATTTCTTTCTTTTATAAGGCTGTTTACTCTATAGATCCTTATGCGGACTTTTGAATCTGCAGGGTACTTGAGGGCTGGCGCAGGCTACAGCCTCCCAGCAGCGATGGTAGAAGGACCATAATTTAGGACATATTATGCCTAATTCAAATAGATAGATAGATAAGGAGTATCTGTTGGTCCAAGTACAAGGTTCAACTGTCTTCATCTGCATACACCATAGCTTTCTTTGTGCTCTCCAGGTAAGTGATTTTTGTGGTTCTCGGGGCACCTGAAGGTTGGCATAGATTGTAACCTCCAAGCATGGATGGGCGTTGTCTTCTTGCAATTGGCCTCCCCTGTAAAATATGCAACAAATTAAATTCCATCGGTTGGTCCAAATATGATTCCAGATTGTTTTCAGCAGCCTTTTCGATTGCAATTTTGATGCCCTAAGAGTAGGGGTGGTAGTCCATGATGGCGACCCAGACTCTTTATCCTGAGGCTTACAGCTTGGCGACATTCAGCTTTCTTTAACAGAACTGGTTATTTACATCCGTCTCTCAAAAACCTACCAGCAAGGAAAGGGCGCCCTGCTCTGGCTATCAGAGATCATGCATAGCGGCCCTTGCCCTGTAAAAGATACTAAACGATATCTCAATCTTAGGCCCCGTGGTTCTGGCCCCTTTTCCTAGTGGATGAGGATGGACCCAGTCTAACCAGACAGAAGTTCACTCGTGTAATGCGTAGAGCGATTGAAGCATGCGGCCTTCCAACTAGGGAACTCGCTGCTCATTCTTCTAGGATTGAGGCTGCTACAACCGCTGCCCACTGGGGGTTGACAGCAGACAGAATTGAAAACTTGGGGCGATGGTGATCCAATGTATTCAAAGGTTACATCCATGGCAGCTCCGGAATTTAAACAGGCCTGTGACTTATTCCGTCTTGTTATTTCTTTCCTTTTTAGATTCAGAGTGCATTGAGATCTGGATTGTGGGCTGCAGTATCGTGCACTGGGCCCGGGTGAGGGCAATTGCCAGTGGCTTGTGGTGCCAGCTGGGTTTTCCTGCACACATCCATATTGTTTGGATTTTGAGGCGTGGGATGCGGTGGAAGATGTTGCCAATTGTGACGGCCAGGGCTGAGGCATAAGCCCCCCCCCCAACCAACGCTTTGGTTTTGCACCTGGGAGAAAACTGTTGGCCGAGTCGAAAAGGCCTGGACTTGCTCACGAACATCAAAAGGACTTGGGCTTTATGTCAATGAACTCTCCAAAATGACTCTTATTTGATTGCAGCTTCTGGAGAGACGCATTTGCCTGGTAGTAGTTCCTCAGCTGCAGCAGATCATACCCAAAAAACGCTTGAATCATTCAGTGGCACAGAAGGTGCACATGCTGGGTGGCCGGTTGATTCTGCATCCCACTATACCTTACAGCAAGATGGCATTGTTTTGAGATGATGGCTTACACACTATACTTTACAGCAAGATGGCATTGTTTTGAGATGATGGCTTACACCTTTCTGAATGAGGAAAATGACTTTTGGCTGGCCGATATAGCGGAGGGATTGAAGTATTGGTTGCAGCTGTGAGGGTATGTGGCGGCGAGCCCCTTTCGGGACTCTTGTGGCGGTTAGGCATTGAGTGACCTAATGTTGGGGGAGGGGAGGCCTGGCCATCGCCTGCCCCTCCAAGCTTAAGGGTAGTCCGTTAAAGGAATCCGGGGGTGTGGGATCTTGTCCGAAGCCCGGGGCGGGGCTAGGGCCATGCCACGACCCCATTGGAACCCAAGGGGAACTCGAGTTGGTCTGAATCGACGGGGCTCCCCTTATCAGTGGTTTACCCTTACTGGACTTCCTGCTCTGCGGGCAGGAGTCAGATATAGTCAGGTCCACTCAATGCCTAAGCCAATACCGCTCACATGCTGTAACCAATAAAGTTGTGGCCAAATTTTTACCCAATCACATTAACCTTATATTCTGTGTCCTGGTGTTTTTATTTCATCCCTGGGAGGGCGGCTTTGGGGTCTCGACACGCAAATCCGCTCCACCTCCTTGTGGGGAGGAGTTGCGGTGGACCGCAGAGCCGCTCTCCCCACTTCCTGTGGGCGGGGGACTTTGTCCCTCGCTGCTCGGAGGAGTCCCCGGCCGCGTCAGCAGGCAACCGGCCAATCAGCCGGCTGGGGGCGTGGCCGGGGGCTCCCTTTCAAAAGGAGAGGCGCGAGCCGAGAGACCTCCTTTCGGCTCGCTTCCTCGGATCTCCCACCCTCCCTCCCTTCCCTGTAGGCAGGTTTCACCCTATGGCCTTGCTTTGGACTTCGGTTGGTCGCCTGCCCTTGTCGGGGGCCTGGTAGGAATTTTTCCACTTGGCAGATTGGCTGGGCCATTTGGTTTTCGCCTACCACTTAGCAATCGTCACAACTTTGTAAGGTGGCGGTTAGGCATTGAGTGACCTAATGTTGGGGGAGGGGAGGCCTGGCCATCGCCTGCCCCTCCAAGCTTAAGGGTAGTCCGTTAAAGGAATCCGGGGGTGTGGGATCTTGTCCGAAGCCCGGGGCGGGGCTAGGGCCATGCCACGACCCCATTGGAACCCAAGGGGAACTCGAGTTGGTCTGAATCGACGGGGCTCCCCTTATCAGTGGTTTACCCTTACTGGACTTCCTGCTCTGCGGGCAGGAGTCAGATATAGTCAGGTCCACTCAATGCCTAAGCCAATACCGCTCACATGCTGTAACCAATAAAGTTGTGGCCAAATTTTTACCCAATCACATTAACCTTATATTCTGTGTCCTGGTGTTTTTATTTCATCCCTGGGAGGGCGGCTTTGGGGTCTCGACACGCAACAGTGTGGCTGCAAAGATTACCACAAAGCATCACTTAGAGCAGGGGTGCCCAACTTCCAAGAGACTGCGATCTACTCACAGAGTTTAAAACTGGCAGTCATCAACCTCCTTTTTTGGGGTTCAGGTCAAAGTTGTTTCAGGGAGGAGGTAAAATGTTGCACTTTTTTTAGGGGAGTCAAAGTTGTTCAATTTCTTTGGGGGGAGCCAATGATCTACCAGTGATCTACCGCAGACGTCCAGTGATTTACTGGTAGATCGCGATCTACCTGTTGGACATGGCTGACTTACAGGTTTTACCTTCCTACATTTGTCTCTCCCCTATGTAGCTTTAATTTGAGCACTAAGAAAGAGTGTTACAGGGTTTTGCCCTTCCAAGTCTACCACTAGCTCCTTCCTGCTGACCTCGGCTAACCCTGTTCCCTAGGGAAGCACATGTGCCTGGCAAGTGGCAATAATGTCCTACTTCCTGGGGATCAGGAGGTTCCCAGAAATCTCATCGTTCCAGCTGCTTTCGCCCACTTTCTTGATCATCCTGCTAGCTGGTTGCCGCTGCAGCCTCCCACTCCTCTGGAGACTTCCCCGGCGCTCTCTTTTCACATGCTTGCTGGCTTGTGAATGCTTTATGCCATTAAGCTGGATTTCAGTGTGTCTTGTACAAACCTCTGCGATGGTCTGTCGGTGTTTATCTCCCTGCGAATTAAGCCAAAATTCCTCTCCGTGTGTGCTTTAATACAGGAAATGATTCATTTCAGCAGACACTGTGTGCAGTATCCAAATACCACATTGCTAATGCTGAAGTTTGTTTTGAGCTGCAAAGTACTTGAGCCTAATGCTGCTATTCAGTTAAAAAAAAAAGCATGAACCTGATCTAGTTGACACCCTTTATGCACTTATGTGTCAGTTGTGACCTTGCGAGAAAATCCATCAGCTATTTAGTGGGGAGGCTGGTTGGCAGCAAGCACTGATATAGATGTCTCATTGATCACGGGGCTCATTTAACAAACTGCTCTTTAGATACATGTTGGTACAAATTGTACTCTAGTTATTATAAATTAATGCTGCCTTTTTACTAGCACTTTTCAGGACTGCTTGTGCTAAGTGTTTTGGAATTCAGGACGTAACTTGTCGCAAAGGTCTAGTTTTGAATTAGGTGGTACACCATTGTCTGGACTGGACTGCCTCAGACTACAAGTTGAGATGCACATAATTCAATGCATTTCCCCTTTAAAAAGAAATCCTCCAGATGCTGTAGGGGCTCTGTATGAGAACCTTTCTCCCTGACTATTTTCTTTTGTTATCTGTGGGGACTCTGTTGCTTGTTGGGAGGATTATTGACTCATATACCCCCACTCCGCAGTCTGAACTGATAGAGCCCAGGTACAGCTTTACTGGTTTAATGAGAACTAATCCTAAAGTGGCAAGCTTTTAAATCCTATAAAAGTCTTTGCGACCATTATTCTGTTCTAGATGGGTTTAGTTCCATCATAGGCCAAATGGAGTATTCCCCCCTTGTATTTCTCACAGTGGAGGATGGTTGTCAGAAACACTGGCTTTGCGTTTGGATAACCTGCATAAAAGATCATAGCTCCAAAAGGCACTTGTCCAAACCTCATACATCCAAGGGCTAAGACTGACTTAACCACTCTCTTTGCCTTTAGGTCAAAGTTACAATATTGTTGTACACCATCCCAAACTCTGAGCCTTACAAGATTTCAGGGGTTCCAAATGCTTAGCCAGGGTTCATGTTGCCTTCAGAATGAGGCATGGGCATAGCGAAGTCTGCGGTGTCTTTATCATTTATGGTTTATTTACACATATACAACCTGAGCCTACAATGGAGGGCTTTACAGCATTAACACCCCAAGAAGGTCTTGCGTCCCCCAGAGCCACAGCCTTGCGAGTCAAGCAAAAATCAAACATCGCTCTATCTTCCCAGCTTGTTGCTTCGCTTCAAGCTCACATCCACCCAGAGTGGCTTGGGGGACCTAGCCAGATGGGCAGGGTACAAATAATAATAATAATCATCATCATCATCATCACTCCAAAAACACTCTGCTCTCTCTCCTTTGTCTTACTAATTACCCTTGAATTGCGGGAAGGGGCCCCACCCATTTGCTATCTCATACAGAGCTCCTTCCTTTGTTCCCTTAATGACCCATTACCTCACTAGGAAGCTAGCCTGGCTATTCCAAAAATTAGCAGAAAAACCCAGGCATTCAGCCTAACCCTCCCCAAAAGCTGATAACAATATACATTATTAGGAAATCCACAGTGGTTTGACTGCAATCCTATACAAACCCACCCATTCTGTTTAAAATTGATATGAAGACTTATATGAAGAGTTGTAGAGGTATCGTCAATATGCAGTCTGTTTCTCTCTCTCCCTCTCTCCCTCTCCCTCCCCCCTTTCTCTGTTTCATTGCTATCAAGAGATGCAGTTCAACTCTTTAACAAGTGGTTACAGGCAGTAATGGGCTTATTGTGGGCCAATATATTGAAATTGAATCCAGGCAAGATGGATCTGTTGTGTGTGAACAATTCTCATATATAGGAATTGGTAAAACTCCCTGTTGTGGACAGGATTTCACTCCCCTTGGAGGAGCAAGTGCATAGTTGAGTATTCCTGAAACCAGCATGGTCACTAGAGGCTCAGGTAGACTTGGTGGCTAGGAGTTCCCATGTGTGGCTTTGGCTGATGCAGCAACTATGGCTTTTCCTGGATGGGGATATCCTGGCTACTGTTACCCATTCCCAGGCAACCTACAGGTTAGACTATTGGGTTGCTTTTGAAGACATTCCAGAGTTCACAGCTAGTGCAAAATGCAGCAGCAAGTGTAGTATTTGAGGTTGCCCCATTGGTTGTTTGTATCAGTAGTCAACACAATGGATTGAGTAGTCTACAGCTGTGTCAGTATTGGGCAAATTGGCATTAGCATGCCATTTTTCTTAGCCAAGTAATGCCTAATAAAAAGGAAGAGATGGGGCCAAAGCAGAGCTTGAACTCTGACATGCAAGAAGTGAGTGAAATCTTCCCTCCTGAGACTAATAGTACCAGCGGTGGTCATCAGGACTATGGCAGAGGAAAGTCTTAGCTCCTGTCCTGCCTGCTGCAATCCCAATCTTGCTTGGGCCCTGCCACATTCATTCCTCGCATGCAAATGACATCACATCTAGTTTTGATTCTTTTGCCTCCATGGTGCCGCTGAACATCACATCTACAGTTCTGTGTAATAATAGCCAAAGGACGAAGCACATATAAATATCTCCCCCCTCGTACTTAACCCTTTTCCGGCAGAAAATTCCACCCTTTCATGTCTGCCGCAGATGTAATTTTTCAGCTAATGGCTTGATGCAATCTTTTCAAAGCATCCAAGAAAAGATTAAGAGTAATCACCTCACAAAACCTAGCAGCACAGCTATTGATTTGGGCTGCAGCCTGATTGATGAAGGTGTAGCAGCCTCCTGATTCAACACATAACAAGTATTTCAGCATAAAGGGAGTGGCTTTTCTTTCTGAACGCAAACACAACAGCCAGATTTTCAAGCTTACACATCATTGTCGTTTTTCTGTTAACTATTTACTGGATTCTAAGCAAAAGCCATCCAATTAGAAAGTCACAGAATTTTCCATTTTTATATCTATTAAAAAAGCTTTTGAGTTTGGGGGTATTGTCATGACGTTCCATGATTTACATAATAGTTCATCGCTAGCTCTGTTGCAATTATGCACACTTCTTATTTCCCATTAGTGGTGAGGTTCCCCCCCCCCCCAAATCATCTTTATGTATTAGACTGGCTCTGCACATTACACAGTCAGGTCACACTTCCCAGCCTCCAGCAGCCTCTTCTCCAATGCAAAGTCATACTGAAAGAGAATTATTTTCAGGGCGGAAATGGCTGGTGGGACTTAAGACCCGTCACGTAGCTACCACTTCCCCCTGCTACTCTTCCCATGACCCACCCCCAGTTGTTTTTCCACCAGTTGTGGGTGTAGCTCCTGCATGTCTCCAAATAATTGGGAAAAACGTATGCTTTTGGGGTTGGGGGGGGGGGGAAATGCAACGCCAGGCATAGGCAAAATCCGGCCCTCCAGATGTTTGGGACTACAATTCCCATCATCCCTGACCACTGGTCCTGTTAGTGAGGGATGATGGGAATTGTAGTCCCAAACACCTGGAGGGCTGGAGTTTGCCTATGCCTGTGCAATGCTATTCTCCTTCCAATGGTGAATTTTAGAATTCACAATACTCTAATGTATATTATAACCACTTTGTATAAGACTAGTTAATAGAATTTAGAGTGCTTTCCCCAGCAAGGTAGCTCAAAGAGTCATGTGACAGGTTGTTATCTGAAGTGCTTTTTACATATGAATGCTGCAGAAAATCCATGCAACAGTGGCAGCAAATAACTTGTGGCAGAATTCTATGTTTCTGTGTGGAGTTCCCTCCCAAGATTTGGTCTCAAAATCTTAGCTCATTTCACTTTTTCTGAAACACACATATGCCCACTTCAAAATGTTGCATTCAGTCCATCAGGGAGGAAAATTACAATTCTAGCCCCAAGCAGATTTTGACATATGATGCTCTCCTTTGCCTTGAAGTCATTCTGCTTTTCATTCTGTTTCCCCAGCTGTTTCATACTAATCAAACTTTGCCCATTTGTGTCTAGATCAGACCTCACTCTAGTCCACTTTGTGGAATGTGAAAATGCTTCACAAAAGATGTGCCCTTCACCTATTTTATTTCCTTCACCCCTTTAATAATGAGAATAGCTAATATTTCCCCCGCCTCTCTTGGATTTTCTATGGTAGCTAGTAATACCTACCAATCTCTGTCTGGTACAAGGTGTGTCAGAAAACAGCTGTATGCATAAATTGCATAAGTCACATATGATTCTCTCTCCGCCCCCCATCAATAACAAACTTGCTTTGTTGCATTATGTCTGCAAACTTGTTTTGTTGCATTATGCTAGACGTTTTAAACATTGAGATGTTACACTTTAAGTGACTAGAAAACCTTATAATTGAATGGTCTCTAGAGACTGCAGCCGTAGCAAAAATCAGATTTTTATGGTGTAATGTCAAGTCAACATATGTTATTAAGAGTATAATTAGCTCAACACTCCTACTGAATGTTAAATGTGTCTATAGCAAAATTAGCACCTGTGAAGAAGAAGAAAATGCATTTATGCCACTGAGACATTCAATAGTACTGTCTTGGGTTTTAACCTCTTGTGCAAAGGTCTGTGTTGAAATTTTCTGTATATGAAAGGGCTAAGCAACAGCATGAAAGGGGCTGAACTGTCACTACAGGGAAATCAATAAAGCCAGATACTGTAAATAAAAGTCAGTGAACTGGATTTACTGACAGAGTGCAGTGAACATTCTAACAGGTTAGATTGTGTATTTCCCCTCCTGACAAAATTTTAGCAATATTTCATACATCATATTACATTTATGAATAAAATGCAAGTCTATTAATATGAATTATTTAAAACCGGTTGCCCAATTAGATATTGTTACCAAGGAGCTCAGTTCACATGGAATGCTGCAGATCCCATGGAACTATGTGCCTTTTCTAAGTGCATTCTGTGCAATGAGCACAGGGCCATTGTAAGGCACCAGAAAAAAGTGACATTGGTTTAAGCTGTCTGTTGTCACACTGTAGTGGTTGTGCATGCGACTAAACCTTCACATGGACTATTAGTAAGATGTCTTGTAAGTACAAGTCTCATAGCCCCCAGAACCTTTGCCATATAACAACATCTAGTGCAAGTGGGCACCCTTAGATAACCATTAGTTTGTACAGAAGGGTTTCCCGTGCAAGTACCTTCCACTGATAATTAGATTATGTACCCTTTTGTATTCCCTGAGCAAATGCCCCCACCTTTCCCGCAGTGGACATGCCAGTCACCTGAAAGCATGCTCCGATGGGCTCAGGAACCCCCTGTGAGCACAATGCGTGCCACCATGTAGTGGGAAATACCTGTATTTCAATACCTGCTTACACTCCTCTGCATCTTCTGTCAATGGATTTCATTTCTGTCCAGCGTTGTCTTTTAATGAGCTCTCTATTTGTGGGCATATACTTATGCCCACAAGGAACTTCTTACCTGTAATTGGACACCTCATAGATCTCCAAACCATTCAGCTTTTGGGAATCATCCAGGAAGCTGCTCACCAACTTTGTGGGTTCCTGCAGAAGCAAGACTTCTTCAACCTTCATAGATCCCCTTTCCTTGCCTCCTCTTCCCATCAACCTGAATATCAGTGGTGTTTGTTATTTTCCTTGAATTGGTCCGGACTAAAGGAAATGCTGTTTTTAGAACTTTATCTGAATTGTTTAAAGGAATCGAGTGTGAGAGCTCAACTTGGCTTGAGAACCATCTCATCCTCTCTGAATCTGTTTGATGTTCTTCAAGAAAGCAGAGGCAATATGCAAGCTGTCTCTGTTTATCTAAAAAGGACCGATCACTTGCTTTTTGAATATTGCCAGAAAACCCAGACCCAGCTGCAACTGTGCTACTGCAGGAAACGGTTAAATTCAGGCAGGACAGGTAATTATTAGCATCTTACTTCTGTTTGCTGTCTTCACGTGTACTTGGCCAGACTGGTTGTATACAATACAGTACTAAAATTTGAAAGCCTTGTTATGCCTCATTCAGTTCACCAGAGAAAGTTAAGGTATTATATTCCCTTTTTATTTTGAGCTCTATGCATAAATACAAATTTAAGAGGGATGCATCAACATGCTTCAAATACCTTTGATATTATTCTGCTGAATAATATACTGAATAATAGCTGGCTGGAAGAGCATTTCATAATTAATTTTTCAGAATCAAGGTTATGAAGCATGGATATTTTTAAAACGTATAGTGAAAATCAATTGCCCTAAAGTGTATTGCTTTTGCATGCTATACACTTCATGTGCATAGATAATACAATATATAAGTATTTACATGCTCTGTTGGGATTTTGTATCTTTTCGCTATATATCCTGGTGAGTGCTGAAAACCACAGACAAAACAACTTCAAGTCAGAAAGGAACTCTGGTTAATTAGGGCGATTTGTTTTCCACTGAGGTGTGAACAAAATTCTACTGAGTCTGATTGTCTGAAAGACCCTAATTCCATTTAAATTAGAGATAATCAATGGAAAGTATCATTCAGTAGGGAAAAACCCAATCTATTTTGGTTGACAAGGTAATTACTGAGGTTATATAATCCCCATCTTCCATTAAATTGTGTTTTTTTTTCCTGTTGGGTATAATCCTCATTGATTTTACTGCTTCTTCCGCTTTGGAGCTAGAATTTGTTGTAGCTCTGTTCATTGCTATACAAGTATACAAGAGTGTCAAACCATCCTCAGTAAAGTACTGTACAATGCGATTTCTGCCCAGTACAAAAAGTGGATTATATAAACAGTAGCCGTAGTAATGTATGCCTGTAGAAAACGTCAACAATGGTAATCTGACATACAGCTCTTCTTAGTAGGTCATAAAGTGGGAATGTTATATATTTGCTGTATAGTATCTATGGCCAAGACTCAGGACAGAGTTATGCACTTAAGACTCATTGGTTAGCTGTAATTCACATATTTGTACACTGGATTGTGCCAACAAATATTGTATAGCAAATGTAGCACATTTCCATCTGCTACCCTATTAAGAGGAGTTGCTGTCTCAAACAAAAACTGGTACTAGTTTCTGTGTGCATGTAGCAATAATATTTTAATTGGTAGCCCCATCAGCATATAAAATACTAGTGCAGTTTAATAAAAAAACTTTAAAAAATACTAGTGCAGTAAATAAAGTAGAACAGGCATAGGCAAACTCTGGCCCTCCAGATGTTTTGAGACTACAATTCCCATCATCCCTGACCACTGGTCATATTAGCTAGGAATAATGGGAATTGTAGTTCCAAAACATCTGGAGGGCCGGAGTTTGCCTATGCCTGAAGTAGAAGTACCATGGAATATATATTTATGTGATTATAATGGTATAAAAGCAACAACAATTTATATAATTCATTTCAAATTGTTTTATACAAATTACCTCAATAATTTTCAGTACACCTTATAAAGATCAGTATTCCCATGTATGTATCACTGTTTGGGCATTATCCTGAGGTATTAAAATGGTATCATGTTGGTGCTGTTTTAGGAACCCACTAATTACTGAAGTCATAAACTTTTGTATAGTTTGTGAAATATACCTTTCTCATTCAATAGCATCTTAACCAAGATAGAGTAGATGATCCTTGGGGCCCCTTCCAACTCTACAATTCTATGATTCTAAGCACACTCACCTGAGAAACCCAGGTTAACTTTGTGTGAGTAGCACTCATGGGTGACTGTCTGATATATCTAGCAAGAATCACCCGGTGTCAATTTAGAATGAGTTTGAGAAGAAGCTGGTTGCTTGGGTACCTTCTTTTTTTTGTCTCCTACTGCTTGCATATGGGTAAATTTCACAAAAATAATCCTTTCTGCAAACATTGATAATGCAAAAGAAGAGCTGCCCAATTTGTGCCTGAATACTGTCATTTTGGGTTGCTCAAGGCGGAAATCCTACACACATTTACTAGAAAGCAAGACCCATTGCATACAGTGGGACTTACTTCTAAGTAACTATGCTTTGGATTGAAGTGCAAGTTATTAATGCTTTAAACACTGATCTTAAACTGCACTTTGGTCAGCCATTTATTAACATCAAGACATTATGATCATTCTATATTTATTTGGAGAAAATTAGGAATAAAATATGCCATTTAGATTAAAATATGTGAGGCTGTCAAACATTTAATGTAGAGATTCCATATATATATATATATATATATATATATATATATATATATACACACACACACACACACACACACACACAGAGAGAGAGAGAGAGAGAGAGAGATTCCATATATGCACACCACTTGCATAAGTCATTAAGAATTTACATTTTGCTAGCCACAGCCTTAGAGAGTAAAACCAGTAATCCATCTAATTAAGGATTGCCAGTCCCTTCTGGCAGTTGCTGTCGTGTAGCATTCTTTCCTAGTCCTATGGCCAAAGACCCTCTTGAGCTAATGATAGCAGAGATAGGTGCTGTTGTAAATAGAAAACATGTGCTCTATCAATGACTACAGCTCTTTTAACTCAGTGCAAAGGAGGAGGGAAAAGGTCAGATGGAGTACATCAAACAAGGAGGACAGAAGCATACAGTATTGTATGTGGAAGAACAGCTGGAGAATTGCCAAATATTTTGGTGATTTTCTGAACCCTAAAGTGAAAAAACTTTTTTTTAAGTGTAAGCCATCATGTATGGAAAGTCTGAACATGTGGCAGCAGTGACCCTTAAAAACAAAAATATGTTTTAAAATACTGATTTTTCCTGGTCATTTAAACACATCTTAGATATTCCATTTGAGTTGCAATAATAAAATACTTTTATTATGAAATGCTTACTGAAGAGTCTGTCTTAACACCAGTAGCAAGTTCCATTCTGTCACTATACATCTGAAATATATACTCCTTTTCTTTTCTTTTCTTTTCTTTTCTTTTTTCTTTCCTCTCTTCCCTTCCCTTCCCTTCCCTTCCCTTCCCTTCCCTTCCCTTCTCTTCTCTTCTCTTCTCTTCTCTTCTCTTCTCTTCTCTTCTCTTCTCACCTCACCTCACCTCACCTCACCTCACCTCTCCTTGATCAAACTTCAGGGGAGAGGGATCACTTCAGGATGGGCAAAATGAGTGGAAAAGAGTGGAAACCTAAAGAAACTTCCAACCAGAGAAAGTGCTTAAAGGCTGAAAGTCCATTTAAATCAATGGGACTTCTTCCGTTAGGGTCAAATTCAAGAACAATTATTATTTTTCTCTTGATTGGAATCAAAGGTTTCCCATAATTGGAGGGAGCGACTGAATGATCTTGTGACTTTTGATTCAAGGTAACATCTTCTTTGTCCATCATTTATTTGTTAACAAGTGGAACCTGCAACAAAATGTGTAGTGCTGTCTAGAGTGCTGCTGTTCAGTGTTTTGGTCAGCCAACACTATCTTCCTCCATAATACTCCATTCCACACACCCCCGCCACCAACAAGTCAGAATTACATGCTCTCTAAGCGTGCTCAAAGTTTACCAGATTGGGGGGGGGGGGGAGTTGTTTCCTCCTTTGGGTCCTCTCCCTTTTTTTCTGTACTTCTGCAAACTTTGAGGTTCCCCCAAGCCTGCTGATACCTCCCCCTCCCTCTTGTATGTATGCTGCCTTTTTGGCTGTGTAAGGATCTATACTCATCTCTGAACTTCCAAAATAGGTGGTCTAGTTTCAATTTCTCAAAAATTACAGAGGGGAGGAAAATGTTAGAACACCCCCATTAAATAAGCAGAGACAGTTTCCTTCTTGATCTTTGTCTTGAAGTAACTATATCAAACCACTAGGGTCATCATGTATGCTTTTGTTTTCCTGAACATTTGTGAAGAAAACAGTTTATTTCAGGGACAATTTTGGCACATGTACTAGGATTCTCATTTAGAAATACAGGCAATCACTAACAATACACAGCCTTCTGGTTTTGACAGGAAGCAGAAATGGTACTTGGTGATTAATCACATTCCATAAATAATAAACATTAAAACTCTATGAGGTAAGACTCCAGATTAATAATAATTAAACTATAATCCATCTATTTTTTTTCTGTAATAACACTGAAGACTTATGAATGTCAATTAGGAAAAATCAAGGTTTGCAGCAGATAATTTTATAACTTTATTATTTTGTATCTCACTACCAAAGTGACCAATAAACTTACAATATTACAAACAATGGGTCCAAGTTATGGATTCCAACTAACATTTTTAGAAATTCATACCAGAATTTCTGGAATTTTCATAAAACAAGTCTTCTGTCATCAAAACTTTGATGTCCTTTACTATGATATGTTGGTGTGACACAATGGGAACTGCTGCCAGAGGCGAAATCCTTAAAATGCGCATACTTCATAAAAGATTTATTTTTAATTTTGATCTTACTGTTCTTTGCAGAAATCTCAGCAGTCAGAAGTTACACAACTACATTCTAGAACCTATTTAGTTGAGCCCCAAGGTCTGCATACGTTACCGAGTTTATAAACTTTTTATGTTACCAAAAATTTAAAACTTCATATTGGGAATATTAAGCATAGATGCGATTTTCAAAACATTAGTCAATAGCACATAGGAAAAAAAATATTAAACTGAATCCAACAATTAAACAGGAAAGGGTCAGTCTTATACTACAAATGATAAACTTTTATTTCATTCTACTTCTATGAAGCTGCTAAGACTGCAATCCAATACAGCGAGTATAGGAAGCCTTTGGCTCGCTAAATGTTGCTGAACTACAGTTGCCACCATCCATGACCACTGTCCATGCTTACTAGGGTTGATGGGAGTTGTCGTTCAGCAACATCTGGAGAACCAAAGGTTCCCCCACTCCTGCTATACAGTATGCACCTAACTGGAAGTAAGTCCTATTTATCATTACTCACCCACGATTGAGGGGGACGGGGCCATACGTCGTCAGCAGGGCGTGCGTGCATGCCCCATGCCAGGTGCACATGATGCCTGCACACCCTGTGATGTGCTCAGCAGGACTTACTCCTAAGTAAACATGCATAGAATTGTGCTATAAATATTTATGCATAACAAAAAAATTGCATCATCGGTAAAGTAAATATAATTTCCTTTAGAGAGGAAAACTCTAATGATTTTAGTGGGAGTTTTCGGTTTTTTTGTTTGTGTGTGTGTCTCAGAAGCTGATGGGAAAACAGAGAGGCTGATAATGTGATTGAAATGCTGCTGTTCATTAAATAAATGTGGTCTTATTCATGTGAGTACCATTTAATAGGTCTGGCAGATTCTGAAAGAGCATGATCACAGTCAACAAACATCAGATAATTTTAGAGAACCCTCTTGAAGACTGACAAAACTCCCATATAGTGGGACTTGGTTTGGGTAGTGCTACAAATTTGTGGGTTTTACATTTGCCCACTTATAATCTGCATCAAAGATAAACAATTTACATTTCAAGTGGGAAAAGGATGCGTCACAATCCTAAACACTCCATGGTAACTGTGTTTGGTCTGTTGCAACAACCACAACAACAAAGAGTCTTGTGGTACCTAACTAATTTATATTGGCATATTTTTTGTGGAAGTCTATTTCATCCAGATGCATCTTATGAAGTAGTCTGAGGTCCAGGAAAGCTTATGCTGTAACAAATTTCTTAGCTCCATAGCCTTACACATTCAATTCCAGAACAAGTTACTTGGAGGTAAGGCCTGATTCTAGTACATACCGGTATATTGCATTGGCAGCTGTGGAAGGAAGACTGCATGAATACTGTCCCATGTGGAAAGCCTTTTGTGTGAAGTGGTTCCCAGGTAATTTAGGCAATTTTAGCCACATACACACACACCCTTCCTTGTGGTAAGAGTTGAAAAAGGCCTTATATAAGCTTCATTGATTTCAGCTGAACTAAGTGCCATTTAAGTGCCTAAGGATGCATTGCAGCTTAATGGAATAAATCATTTTTTTTTCTCAAGGGGGAAGCCAAAGACTGTGCTGTTAAGGCTAAAGCAGGATCCTAAGTCTGCCAAGTATGTCATAGCCTTCTGTGTTTGTCCTGTTTACCAGGAATAGAGTTCTGAATCAACATGCATAGGATTGTGCTGCTGCTACTACTACTACTGCTACTACTACTAATAAATTTTATTTGTACCCCGCCCTTCCCGGTTCAGAAACCGGGGCTCAGGGCGGCTAACAACAAATTTAAAACACTTAATTGTAATACAACATAAAAGCAGCATAAAATAAAGTATAAAAGCATGAATAACAATAAAATTCAAAGTTCAAAAATAAATTTGGGGGAAATCCATCCAATAAACATTATATAGTCACTAGGGCTAGCTGGCTAAATTAGTGCAACTTGGGCCAGCGAGGCCAGGGGAGAATTAGCTGTAGGGTCCCAGAGCGGGTAATCTTCATAAAAAGGGGAGGGGGGAAGAGAAGGGAAATAAAAGATCAAGCTGAGTTCAAATTAAAGGCCAGGCGGAATAGCTCTGTCTCACAGGCCCGGCGGAAGGAGGTTAAGTCCTGTAGGGCCCTAGTCTCATGGGACAGAGCATTCCACCAGGTCGAAGCGATCACTGAAAAGGCCCTGGCCCTCGTGGAGGATAGTCAGACTTCATTAGGGCCCTGGACCTCTAAACTATGGTTATTCATGGAACTTAAGGTCCTCTGTGGGGCATACCAGGAGAGGCAGTCCCGTAAATACTGTAGGGTTTACATTTTCTGCAACCCTAATGGGTACTAGCGGTCTCCCTTTCTGACCTGTCAGTGCTGCCCAAGAATAGCTCTTTCCAGATGTACTGGGGGAAGATGATGATAGCAGGTATAGTAAAGGTAAAGGGACTCCTGACCATTAGGTCCAGTCGTGTCCGACTCTGGGGTTGCGGCGCTCAACTCGCATTACTGGCCGAGGGAGCCGGCGTACAGCTTCTGGATCATGTGGCCAGCATGACAAAGCCGCTTCTGGTGAACCAGAGCAGCACACGGAAACACCGTTTACCTTCCCGCCGGAGCGGTACCAATTTATCTACTTGCACTTCGACGTGCTTTCAAACTGCTAGGTTGGCAGGAGCTAGGACTGAGCAACAGGAGCTCACCCCGTCACGGGGATTTGAACCGCCGACCTTCTGATCAGCAAGCCCTAGGCTCTGTGGTTTAACCCACAGCACCAGTATAGTATCACTGCATAATTGAAGAAATGTGTGAACAGACTGGTTTCCTTAATTTAAATTAATAGGAAAGCCATCAAAGATTGAGCTATTCCACTCAAATGTCGCTACTCTCACGGAGAATATATGCTTGAATCAGGGTGATTATGTTTGTCTGCATTCTAGCACTTTATTTTACTCCCACATCTCAATTGCTGGTTAGTTGTCTCAGCTTAGCAGACAGCAACATTACATCTTCACTGTGTTTCCTGTAGAAAATCCCCCGGAACTAATCAAGATTACCTCAGCCAAGAAGTGTAAAAGGAAACCATTACGCAAAACAAAAATGACACCAGATTTCCTACATCTTCATATTTTTAGTCAAATGGTGTAAAATAGCTGAAAATAAATCTGAGAAATGGTGTAGGATAGCTATAGAAATAACTGAAAATAAATACAGGCAGTTTTTAAAGAACAAGGTCTAAGCATGAAGTGCTGCTTGGATTTTACACCACAGCATATCCTATTGGCTTAATAGAATTGGTAACAAATGAAGAAATAAGTTCTAAGGTCAGAATCAGCCTCCAGTGATTCCTTATAATTAATTTCCCATGAGAATTATAACGCCTCTCCCATCCCCCAAAACAAACAGAAATCTAATGAGATTAAAAGCAGTTAAATGTGTGGAACAGACAAAGATTCACATAGAGCAATAAAGGCACACAAGAGAATTAGGCATATATTGTTATAGCAAATTACTAGGTTGATAAAGGGCAAACAGAAAAACAAGAATAAAGCTAGATGTCTGAGCTCCAGTAAGCAGTTGGCTGGCTTAAGATGTAAATGATAAACCCATTATTTGTCATTATGCACACAATCTTCCCAAGCCTTGGGCATACATGCCCAATCCTCCTCATATGAAGGAAAAGTAAAGGGGGGAAAGGTCAAGAGATTACACTTTCGCTTTTGAATCAAACTGTATAGAGTTTAATATCCTGGTTTGCTTTGAACTAACCACAGAACAAACCACAGCTGGTTGAAGTCAAACGTACCATGGAACTGTGGTAAGTTAAAAACTGAAAGTGGAAACTTTTGAACTTGTATGTGTGAAGAAGGTGAATATATGCACATTATGTTAATTATATGACTTTAAAACAAACACAAATCCTCTTACTGCAGCAGGCATCTGCTTCATGACACGTTTCCAAGGTGTCTCTTGAGGTTGAACAGGTTGTCCATCCCTGACGTGAACTGATGATGTTTCACTGGTTTCAGCAGATGGACGTCTAATCCTTGCCCCCCAAATGCCCTTGAATGTGCAACATGAAACATAGCAGGTTTTACCCAGCACAGCTATGTACATATTTTCTCAGAAGCAAGTCCTGGTGATTTCAGCGGGCCTTAATTCCAGGTAAGTAGGTATAGGATTGCAGCCACATACAGTAATACTAACAGCATTTAGCAATTACATTTCAAGCAGCTCTACAAACGTGGATAACACAAACATTCATTGTTCTGTTGAACTCTGCATAGCACTTTGTTGTAAATTCTTGCAGTTTCTGTTGACTGTAGATACAAATTCAAGTTTACAAGTGGGGATATTGGACCAATTGTGGTGGAGAAGCAGAAGTGGAGACAGGGGAACAACTGGCACCTGCTCTCTCAGACACTTAACTTCTGACACATGCTCATGCATGCTTGCATTCACATGTACGTACGTTACACTGGACAGAAAAACAAATTTGAATGATAGGTATAACTGATATGGGGTGAGTGAGATCCTTTCTTTGGTCTCCCTACCCACTTCATATTAATTCCTCCACCCATCTGCTCTCCCCTGATTTAAGGGATGGAGAAACTTGTGTATCTCCAGATGTTCCTGGACTACAACTCTCACCATCTGCGAACCTTTGCTCCAGGACTGATGAGAATTGGAATCCAACATCTGGCCACAGGTCCCATATCCCTGTCCTATTTGGAATGGTGGTAGTGATTTCTACCACTTTTGAAAATGAGTAAATCTCAGGGAAAAAAAACTTCACTTTCCTCTTATAGACAGGAGCCAGAGTGGGAGAAATTCTCCCAATGCATGTATGTGTGTTATGCAATCTTTCAGAGATGTTGCAAACTGGTGTGTTGATACACTGGTATACAGAGTATATTTATATCAGCTTGCAGAGGCGGCTAAGTTACTGTGCCGTTTCCTGTTTTGCCTCCTTCATTCATAGACAAGTTAAGGACGGCGAGGGGGAGTGGCACAGCCCTGCAACGTCAGCCGGTCTGCGCGAAACGGGAAAGCGCTCTCTGTGTACACGTGTATGCATGCAGCAAGTACTTGAGAAGGGCATTCTCCTCACAAAACGGCTTCCAGCCGTTCCTGCAGGATGCGCATCGGCTGTGACAAACAGCATCGGGCAAAGAGGACGTCCTGCTTACTTACAGCACGCCCAAAAAGTGCGTGCACCCGGCAGCACTGAATGTACATTACCACGCAGTCGGCGTGTGTACACACCCTAGATTTCTTGAGACAGCTCTTCCCTCCCCTGCCTGGCAAGATTCCCCGAAGAAGACCTTTTGTGCATTTAACAGCGGCGTGATCAGAAGCCAAACAAACAACAGGCGGGCCCCACTTCAACCAGTGCGGCGACGGGGAAAGCCTCTCCTGCTGGTTTTCTGCCTGCGGAGGACGCAGGCGCCCCGACAGAAGCGGGGAGAGCGGCAATCCTACCAGCCAGTTGCGCGCGCGGGTGTGTACGCGCGTGCATACACATACATATATGCATCCGTCTCCTTTCCCTAACTGGGCTTCCCTCGTTAAGGAGCCACGCTAGTTGCCGCCTGCTTGTCCCTCTCGCTCGCTGCCTCTGCACGTCGACATGCAGCTCTTCTCTGCGCCGGGCGGGCCCATCCTCCCCGCCTCCCCCGCGCACGGTGTGGAGGAGGGAGAGGCCGCGGGAACGCGCGCGCCCGCCTGCCTTGATTGCTCGCCTGGCTGCGCGCGCGAGCTGCCAGAGGGCGGCGCTGCGCCTCAGGTTTCCTTTGCAGAGGGAGCCAGCCGGCTGCAGCATCACCTGCAGTAGCGGGGGAGCCGCCGAGGAGCTCCTCCCCCGCTGCCCCTGTTAATCACAGCTCCCCCCCCCCCTCCACGCACTCGCGCGGAAGGGAACTGAGGCTGAGCTGCCCATCTGCTGCAGAGAGAAAAGCGGCGCGCGTTCGTCAGAAGCGGCGCCGGCTGGGCTCCGGGCGGTCCCGTCTCACTTTCCTTTCCCCTCCAGCACCAGCTCGGCGTGGGAGCCTCTTCTTGCTCAGTTGGCAGCCCTTCTCCCTCCTTCCCCCTCGGCAGTGCCGCCTCCTGCTACTGCCGTCGCACCACCTGCCGACCCCGGGCAACGGAGGCGGCAGCAGCACCAGCAGCAGCGCCCGGGAGGCGAGCGAGAGCGACGGCGGAGCGCTATGGCTGAAGCGGGCGAAGGCGAGGACGAGATCCAGTTCCTGCGAACTGTAAGCACCTCGCTTGCCATGCCTTTCCCCCCTCACCTCAGTGCGGACGGCGGCGTATTGTTAATGCTGCTGGTGGGCAGACTTTGCGTCCGGCGGCGGGAGGGCGTCGAGGCGGGAGCCTCGTGGGGTTGCGGGGGGGGGGGGAGAATGGTGGTGTCCGGCGGGAGGGAGGGAGAGAGGACGCACCGACAGGCGTCTCGCGAGTAGACAAGCTTTGCGTGACGGGCATCCCGAGTACCTGAGGGCGCCCCCTCCCCTCGCGCCTGTCTCCGAGGTGGGAGGAGGGGGGGCGCTGTGGCGTGAACCGGCTGAGGAGTTTCGCCCGGCTCACCTGTGCCTGGGCTGGGTGTGGGTGTGGGTGTCGTCTCGGGGCAGTTTTTTCCAGCAAATAAACCTGCCGCAGCACATGCGTTCTGGGGGGTTGGGGTGGGATGTTTCGTGGGAAGTTTAATAAATGATAAGTCTGTGGGTTCTGGAATGAGAAATAGCCCCGGTTTACTGCCCCCCTTTCCTAGAAGAGGAGCAGTAGGCTGAGGTGACGGCTCGGGTGGCCGTGGACAGGTGCCCCGCCGACCTGTGGGTGGGCCTGGCGGGGTGGCGAGCAGGGTGCTGTTCGGGGCGGACGGGGAGCAAGGTTCCCCCCCCTCCCCGTGCTTACTCTGCGGTGACGAGGGAATGAGTCGTAGTCAGGCGCTTTTGGTGTGTTTGTCTCTTCTCTTTCTTTCTTTCTCTCTCCCGCCCCCCCCCCCCTTGGGCATGAGGAACCCTCCCTTGGGTATGATCTACTGCTAGCAAGTGATATGGGGCAGGTTATGGGGACTCCCGAGTGAACACCCTTCTCTTCCCCCACCCCTGCCCTGCCCACACTCGTTCCTCCCTCCCTCTGATCTGGTTCTGGGTACTGCAGATATGCCACCAAGCGACGTTGCTCTGCCAGAAAGCTGCAACAGTATTATTTCCTGGCAAAAGCAAGCGAGAGGGGCGGGAGGGATGGACTGGAGAGGCATCCAGCTCTTGTCTCTGAAGAATTCTTAGTGATCATGTGTTGAAGGCAGCAGCCCATGTTCTTAAATTGAAAGCATTTCAAACTGCTGAACCATTACTTTCCTGTATATGGTATTGTGTTAAGACTGCAGTTATGGCTTTTTTTTGAGGGGGGGGGGAATAGGTCTCTGGATAATAACTGTTTTTGCTAAGATGTCCCAAGTGATTTTTAGGCACACAAGCCTAAGCAGGGTTTTTTTTTGCAAATAGATGCTTTTGCAAATGCATTTATATAGTTTTGGGAATAACCTGATTTAGTACTGGATATTTACAGACGTTGGAAAGGGTGTGATGTTGCATTGGTTTCATTTTTATATAATCTGGTTGGTATTGAAAACAGTGGCATGCACAAAACTGTGAAAAATAAGGAGAAGCAACCCATGCTACTGAGATTTTGTTCTGGCTCTCACAATGTTACAGAACAATGTTACAGAAATTAGAGGTGTTGATTTGAAATTTTTTGTTTTGTTATACTGTATCCTCATTGAGGGATTCCTTGCATGCCTGTTCTGTAAATGAATATTTATGTTCCAGCATCATCAGTTTAGTTATTATGAATGTTTACAGTGCAAAAATAAAACAAGAAACTTTTCCTTTTCTAAACACGTCTGTTTATAAGATACTTGATGAAATCTCAGTAATCAAAAACAAATAAAGGATTTATGTAGGTGATGCTGCTGTTTTATTTCCCACTGTTCTCATTGGCCCAAATATTTTGGAAGGCTTATGCAATTATAGGTTTGTTGCAGGTTTAAACCTGAGTGAAAACCGCGGAGTTGAATACTGGTACTTAACAGGGAGAAACTAGTAACGTGCATGCTTATGTCTATGGACATATAAAGTAATGTTCAAGCAGCAGCACTTGACAGCAAAAGCGCATTACGTAAAACCACTCTTCTGGTTATATGTGTTGAGCTGGAACTAAAGATCTGGAAATCCCAGCCAGGGATTATCTTTTTTAAAATCCTCAGAATGTTTCATTGGTAACATTAATGACCTTCAAGGGGACAAATGCAAGCAGTAGGAAGATTTTAATGTAGGATTCCCAGAGGCCTGGGTAAAATGTGAATTCCTAATAGAAAACGAGGGCTCCCTTTGTTCCCCCCTTTAATCTCACTATTTATTTGTTTGTGCCCTGGATCAGTTTAACTACAGCACGGAAATAACACATTTGTTGTGCCACAATGCTCTAGTAGTATTAAAATGGCACGTAGCAGCACTGCAATGGCATAAACACATGACGTAGATCCTATTGTATAATTTTTCAAACTGATCCAGATGCATTTTTTATACCTTCAGCATAGTTATGGTTAGTGATCCTGGGTTTAAATGCCATCTCACCTGTTGATTCACTGTGTGGCTTTGGATGTGTCCCAAACTGCAGTCTCTTCTTTGCAGTGACCCTGGAAGAAGACGGGTGGAGCTTGCAGGCCTAGGGATGGCAATGGCTTGCTCTTGTGATGCTAAGCCATGGTTCAAGCATTACATCAAAAGATGTCAGTGATAAGGGTTTTCCAGAATATTTGACTCTGATTTTTTTGGGGGGGGGGATTTTGAGGAGAAATTCTCCAAAAACCTCCAGGGAAAATACCTGGAATCAGTGGTTCTCAAACTGCCTGCCCCCCATGACCACTTGAAAATGTCTGAGAGTCTTGGTGGACTACTTAATGATTTTTTTCTGCCTGTCATAGCAATTGTAGTTCCATAGAAACCAATGTGTAATACAATATAAATAATAAATAAAACAAGCAATCAAAACAAATTTAGAAATAACTATGTTGCTCGGTTCCAGCTCCTGCCCACCTAGCAGTTCAAAAGCATGTCAAAGTGCAAATAGATAAATAGGGACCGCTCCGGCGGGAAGGTAAACGGCGTTTCTGTGCGCTGCTCTGGTTCGCCAGAAGTGGCTTTCTCATGCTGGCCACATGACCCGGAAGCTGTCTGTGGACAAACGGCAGCTCCCTTGGCCTATAGAGCGAGATGAGCGCCGCAACCAGTCATTAGGGCACGACTGGACCTAATGGTCAGGAGTCCCTTTACCTTTACCTTTTATGAATATTCTGTGTGATGAATGTGCCCATCTTCAGCCACAAATCCACAGACACATCATGGAATACTGGAATGAAAGTTGTGGGCCACTGGTGGCCATGGACCAGAGATTGGGAATCCCTGCCCCAAATGGATGGAAATCTCATTTAACAAGCTCATTGGACTACTTAGCATACAAAACTAAAAAGTACTCCTTGCTAATCTTCTGTTCTGTATAAACATATCTGGAGCGTTATCTGGAGAGCCAGACGTATTTGGACTGAAACATTTGAGGGGGGAATTCAGAAAAGCCTCCATGTCAAAAGGATAAAATGGTATCATGATGTAACAGGTCATACATGGGATGTTTATACTCCTATATCATTGAGCATATGCCCTGTATTTTGCTTATGATTCTAAACTATCATTTGTGAATAAATCTTATGAATAAAAATGTGTTAGCTTGAGTTGCAGTGAAATAGTTCTAATTTAGATCATTGTAATTTATATTTTATAGGACTAGGATTTTTAGAATGCTCTGAAATGGCTGAGGCTACAAGACTATATAGAAGTGCATTCTATTGAAATAAATGGGATAGTCTATTCAGCAATAACACGTCCGTCCTAAGCATGCTTTTTCTGTACTCTTTTCTCTATATTATAAACATTTCTGCTCATAAGTTGTTGGTTGTTTTTTTTTTTGTTGTTTTTTTAGTATGCTTGCTTGGTATGCTTTTGAACAAGATTGCAGGAAGCCGTGTCTTATATAAACTGGCTGCGTGAATTTTATAAAAACGTGTTCTCTCATTCTTAAAGCGGAGGCTTTTCCATTTTTGACTTGTTTTGGAAACATGATTCGAATGGCTTTATCTGTATGGAGTTTTCTTTATGCTTATACAGTACATTGTAAATTTCCATTCATCAGTAAGGTGTAACTTGAAGGCTGCAGTCCTGGAGCCCATTGAATTTAGTGAAGTTTGCTTCTGAGTAGACATATATAGAGCTGCACTATATACTGTATTCCTTTTAATTTGTTGAATAGCTGAGTTTCTTTTGATAATGGGAGTACAGGGGAGGGGAATGATACTCTAGCCCCCACAGCACCCAAAGATTTATTTTCTCATAGCAGAATGCAGGATTCACATCTAGCATACTGACACAAAACAACAACAAAACCCCTTCCTCAACTAATAAAAAGCAGCCAATGTCCTCCAATAATTCAATGTGAGGTTTATGTTGCTTTCCGTTTTGTAAAATTAAACAATTAGTGGTATATATTTCTATTGGTATGAGGTAGTAAAGTTCTGCTACATATGAAAAGCTGCCTACGGGCTAATTTACAAGCAAAGCCTGTGCTTGTGGGTACTTATTATTCTCTAAATGTAACCTTCTGGAAAATACTGCACAAATCTTTGGAAAGACCCTCAAGCTGCCAATATAGTGTGCCCTTTACTGTGACACTGCTGAAGGGATTATCTATGTGGTTTATCTGATGATCTTCTAGTATAGCAATGCTGGAGAAAGTGAACTGTGCGTGCCTCCTAAGGTGCATTTTACTTTGATTCCGGTCATGTGAAAGATAAATCTAAATTGTTTCTTTGTATATTGCTGAAGTTTAAATATCAGACTGTAGCCCAGAGAGTTGGGTTATCTTAAACTGTTATTGATGTAAAAATGTAAAATAACTGGGTTTGCCACTTGGTAAATAGTATGTCCAACTTAGCTTGTGCAGTAGAAAAGAAAACATGTATGTCATTAGCTGAGAAACTGCTATGACCTTATTTATTTATTCCTGCTCGTGTAAGAATTTGAGAATTAGGGTTCTTAGCTGTGTTAACCTTAACCTTCATCCAGTTTTCTGGGGTGAAAAACTTTTCATTGTGCACTTTTCATACAGGTACACCTAGAAGTTAGTCCTTCTAGTACATTGTCACAAACTGTCACCAGTACTATGTCCCCAAATTTTAGCCAGTTACTACTTACCATCTTCCTTCTGGAACCCAAAAACCTGAGGAAATGCAATGATTTCTGAAATGGGATGTGTTTGTTACCCCCAGCAGTCCATGGAGTAGTATGTCTTAGTTCACATTTTCATAATATGTTTTCTTTAAAATATAGTTTTGGTTGTTTGTAATTGTTTGTATCTGAAAATAAAAGCCATGGCTTAATCAAGGAACAGAAATTGTGTTGGTGGGTTGATGAAGAGACAAAGGTGCTGATGGCCAGCCATTAGCCCCTCAATGGAAGTCATCAACCAGGCACAAGGCTCTGCCAGGCCCAGTGAGGTTGCCAGGGTAACAGAGAAGCGTGATGTCACCACAGGAAGAGAGGGTGTCCTCTTACAACAGAGGTTTTGGGAGCAAGGGTTTGTGGAAAGAAGGAGCAGGAAGTGGGCAGAACCCCATGTGGGGACTGAAGGGCAGCCCACATACTGGCTGGCTGGAGAAGCTGTTACAGAGAGAGAGAGACACGGGGGTAATGCTTAGGATGTCTCCGAATCCAGTGCTGCACTGCTGGGAAGGACAAGCCCTTCTCAGGATGTAAATCAGGGGCCAGCAAACTTTTTCAGCAGGGGGCCGGTCCACTGTCTCTCAGACCTTGTGGGGGGCTGGACTATATTTTGAAAAAAATAAAAAATGAACGAATTCCTATGCCCCACAAATAACCCAGAGATGCATTTTAAATAAAAGGACACATTCTACTCATGTAAAAACACGCTGATTCCCGGACTGTCTGCGGGCCGGATTTAGAAGGCGATTGGGCCGGATCTGGCCCCCGGGCCTTAGTTTGCCTACCCATTATGAACTCTCCCTTCATAATACTCAGATGTAAATATGTGAGAATAAGCCATATTTCTAAGACACTGCAGACTGCTGTGCCTCATTTCCCCCCAAGGGAACACAAACTCTGGTTAAGTGCCAAGACCCCTGGAATCTCTTGCTACTGCTTGGCAGATATTGGGGAGGCCTGTAGCAATGTAATGTGATTGAGAAATGACGTGGCAAACTACAGCTGCAATATTGGGGTGGGAAATGAAATATTCAGATAAATTGTATTGAGACTGAATGTGGAAGGTGATGTAGGTTGATGAGGGAGATCCCTGGAAGCTGGACAGGGATGCCTTCCAGAAGCAGATACCATTGATATCGCCTCTGATTTTGGAGGATCCACCTACCCTTTCACAATAGCTCACTGCATTCAGCAGTGTCCTTGACCTTCAGTGAAGTCTCCCATATTTCCTCCTCTGGATGCCTCCACGATTTCTTTCTACATCTCAAAACCACCCTCAGCATTTTGGCCAGTGGGTAATAGTTCCCAGTACTTTTTTTGGCCTGACATTAGCACCCAAGTGTGATTCTGTGGAATATTTTTTTTCCTTTTAAGTTTTCTATTTGATTAGACTTTGTGACTTTTTTTGGACATTCAAGGCAGTGCCATTCCCAATCAGCCCTTCTCTCTGTATATTATTCCCACAAGAGATTTCTCTGTTAATTTGTAGGGAAAAACTGCTGCCAGCATATAGCACCTTGTGTGTGGGATTTGTAGTGGATGCCAATTTGCTACTGAGCCAAGCTCAAGGAATTGGTTACTTGAGAGGCAGACTTTACCCTTCTATATCCAGTAGGAGAGCCCCATGACTATTAGAAATCTGCTCCACACTAACTCTGAGCAGGGACTTCACTGTGGCTGCTCCCCTTTGGTGAAACTGCATCCCTGTTAAGATAGGACTGGTGCTCACCATTTGTACTTTCCAGGAACAATTGAAGACCTTGTTTCTGCAAGCTTTCTCAGCTGGTTGAAAAGGTTTCTGCCTTTGGTGGTATTTTGCATTGTTTTTAAACCTATTTTTCATTTTCTCTTTTTTACTTCTTTAAAGCTATTTGTAATTTTTTAAATGTAAATTGCCTTGAGGCTGGTATGGAAGGTGATTCATAAATTAATAAAATAATGATGTTTATGTTTTGGAACCCTAAATTTTTATTCATTTGTTTTGTAGACCTTCCTTGCTTCATCAATTAAACAAACATGGTAGCTAATTCCCTATATTTATGTATTTATACTGTTTCTTCAGTCACTTAAAATTTTTACTGGTGGGGAGGATGAATCCCAGTAGACTAGAATTCAGTAAATGCCCATACCATTGTGATGCATTTTGTGTACTTTAAAAAGTTTATTATAACTACTACTGACTGGAAAAGAACTACACAGCGAAGATTTTTATTCCCTGGTGATTACAGGCATCTGTGTTTGTAAACTCTCTAATCCTGTATGATAATACGGTTAATACTGCATGTAATTTTCAAATCTTCAGGAGCTGACAGGGAAGATTTATTGTTGGTGTACATGTTTGTTTGTGCAAGAAAGCTTTTCACTTTTTGGTTTACAAGTTTAAGTGGAAGTAGTCTAGAGGTGACTTCTTTTACAGTAAGTGGAGCAATGATGGGAGTTTGAGGTTAAAAACAAGTCCTTTTCAAGCATTGGATCTACTTGTACTGTATTCAAATAATATGGGGAGGGGGAGCGGTGCTGTCTTTCTGGAACAAAAGGGCAGTATGGGTGCAGCCACCAATTACAAATTCAGTGAAGATCAGCTGAGGGCCCTTTGCCTGGAAGCATTCAATCCACCTGCATCTTGGCTGGAAGGGAAAGAAAAATCAGCTGCTTCAGGAGTGTATTCCTTCCTCAAACTCCAGAGCCTTGGAACTACCAGGGAGGATAACAATTAAGGGTTTCAAAGTTCATTGTAGGAAGAAACTTAAATGTTGATGATACTGAAATAGGTTGTAATTAAAGGGAATGAAAGGAAAATAAAGAACCATCTTAAGTATAGCATTCATTTGTGCTTTTTCTATAAATAGCTGTTGTTTACAGGCAAATAACTGATTTCTTTTAGGTCAGTCTGTTGTTCTTTAATGATCTATTTCCATGTTCACAGAAGTGGTGTTTAATGTTTCATTGAAACACTTGCAGCAGCCGTTGTTCAGCTGGTGTGTTTAACATTTAATAAGTTTCAAAAAAGCTATTGCTTTGATCAGGACCGACTTTATGATTTATGGTGGATCATATTGAAAGGAAGCCAACATTACAGTTCTTGTTAAGGATGAACTTCATGATATTCTGGTGGATTAACGGTATTCAACAGTGCAGTGCAGTTTTTATGCATGTTTACAAGTAAGTTCCCTGATGTTCAAAGCCACTTCCCTCCTACTGCATTGGATTGCAGATAATGGATGGCTTTCAAAAAGAATTTTAGTGTGGAATCACCATGCCTCATTTCCTCACATGTTACGAGTGTTCCACATGATGCCACCCATTTGTAATCCTCTCATGTTTTCATAGTACTGCTTCCCTCATTTTTCTTACCACAGCAAGTCCAACTTTTCTGAGGTCAGAGTTGCATAATCTCCATATGCGTAGAAAGTCTTAGTGCTAGTCTTCTGCCTTTTTAGGAGGCATGGTTTGGTAGGACAACCTATTACAGATCAGTACACATTTACAGAGAGCACCATTTTATAACCATATTTTTTAATTTTAAAATACCCCTAAATGCCTTTGTGGCTAACGTTTATCAAACTTTTAGAAAAAGAGTGCTATCCTGTAATTTTTCAAAAAATATAAGGTATTTCAAAACAGGTACTTTTGTGGGATGAGTAGTCCTTGTGCATGCAAACTTTTTGCAGCATTCATATGACATGGCTGGCCTCAAAATGCTAGGCTGCATTCTTTCCCCTCCCCATTTAATCTAGATTTACCTTTTCCAGGAAAAATCCAGTATGTAAAAACCTACTGCAACTGTTTGCAATATCTGTCTGAAAACCCCCAAACAAGCAAAAATCCCCTTCTCAATTGCAAAATTTAACAATAAGTTATTATTCTATGAGAGGCATCCCAAAGTGATTTACAACATACAGGCATGATGCAGAGTTGCATGTATGTTGTTGGCATCCATCTGTCTTGAGAGACAGCGGGAGAGTAAAGTCAAACCACTGGAGAGTTACATTGCATAGCCACGCCTCTCCAGGCTGTTTTAATGGGAGGTGCCGCGTCACTATGGCTTATTTTCGGGGTATGGCTTATTTTCGGGGAACGGCTTATATTTTGCAAATGCATAGAAATCCTGCTATAGCTTATTTTATGGCTATGTCTTATTTTAGGAGAAACACGGTATAATCACATTTGGAATGCTGTGTTCAGTTTTGGTTGCCTCACCTCAAAATGGATAGAGTGGTACCTCTGGTTAAGAACGTAATTTGTTCCGGAGGTCTGTTCTTAACCTGAAACTGTTCTTAACCTGAGGTACCACTTTAGCTAATGGGGCCTCCTGCTGCCACTGTGCTGCCACTGCACGATTTCTGTTTTCATCCTGAAGTAAAGTTCTTAACCTGAGGTACTACTTCTGGGTTAGAGGAGTCTGTAACCTGAAGTGTTTGTAACCCAAGGTACCACTGTATTGTAGAGTTGGGAAAGGTTCAGTAGATGTCAACCAAAATGATCAACGGGATAGAACAACTCCCCTGTGAGGAAAGATTACAGCATTTGGGGCATTTTACTTTAGAGAAAAGGCAAGTAAGAGGTGACATGATAGAAGTTCATAGAATTATTCATTGCATGGAGAAAGTGCAAAAGAGAAGATAACACTAGAAGAAGTGGGCAGCCAATGAAGTTGGATGTTGGCAGATTTGGGGCAGGTAAAAATAAGCACTTGTTCACGCAACACATAGTTAAACTATGGAACTCAATCCCAATGGCCACCAACTTGGATGATACTTCAATTCAATACTTCAGTTGGTAGAGCATGAGACTCTTAACCTCAGGGTCATGTGTTTGAGCCCCATGTTGGGCAAAAGATTCTTGCATTGCAGGGGGTTGGATTAGATGACCCTCATGGTCCCTTACAACTCTACAGTTCTGTGATTTTGTGAAAAGCAGATTAGACAAATTCATGGAGGTAGGGAGGTAGGGAATGCCAGGGCAGGGCGAGCACTCTTGTGTTTCAGTACTGCCTGTGGGTTTTCCACAGACACCTGGTTGCCTACTTTGAGAGCAATGTGCTGGACCATTGGCCTGATCAAGCAGGCTATTCTTACATTCTTAAAATTAATTGAAATCTAGTGCAGATACCAGCTGAGATAAATATATCTATTTGGAATGCTTTTTGAAAGAGAAACATCTTCAGTAGGCTACAAAAAAGATTTTAGAAAAGGTGCCTGTTTCCCCCCTGACTAAATACTTTCAACTTATACCTCCTATCTCTATCTATCTCTATCTCTATCTCTATCTCTATCTCTATCTCTATCTCTATCTCTATCTCTCTCTATATATGGGTAGTGACAGACAATCCTGCTTAAATAAAGAAGTGCTTAGCACTGAATAAATTACTTAACATGTTTTAAAGGCTTGCTCAGAATTTTTTATTCCTAATCCTGCTCAGATGCTGTATACCCACTTGTGTGGATGGAAAATTGTACGATGAACATCCAGGGAAAGTCAATTGCAAATTTATAAAGTACTGAGATAAGCAATAAGGAACAGATTGGCAGGTGGGTCTGTTATGCCTTCTTTACTGGGAGTTGTGAATGCTTAGCAGAGTTTGATCACCTCTGTCCTTCAGTACAACTTTGTGAATCTCCTTCCATTTTTGTCAGCTAAAGCTGACTTCCATGTGTTCTATATAGTATTTTAACATATTTGCAACCCTGCAAATATTTTCCCACACCTCCCAGTGTATTTTTTCATCACTTTCCTTATTGCAAAAATGTCTGATCTTTTGTTGTAGTGAGTTTCTTGCTCCAGAGCTCCAAACCAGCTTTAATTGTGCAACCTGAATTTGCCAGTATATGATTGAATCCCACTCAGAAATAGTGACAGTCTGCAAGTGCCCTTGGGCACAGTGGAACAAACAAATCACAAATCTTTCTACTTTTGATGTCTCTCGTTAAGAGTCCTTGCTTGCTGCTCCCAGAAAATGCATTTGTTTTCAGTCAAAAGCTGACTTATCATAGGGTTGTTATATATATATTTTATAATAAGCTGTGTTTATCAATGTGTTTCATATGCACTAGTAAAGTGGACTAGGCTATCATGTGTTTTAGCAAGAATGCACTGATTTAGTCGAAAACAATATGATCTACAGTCTGTTTTAAAACTTTATTGCAGTATTATGTGTAACTTACATAAAGGACAGTGTTAAGAAAATGAATGGCCATTTAGTACATCTATTATATCTCCCTAGTGGGCAAGGAGGACTATTATGTAACTTTGTATGTACATATTTCAGGGCCAACATAAAGTTAACATTCCCCCCCTCTCTACTTTTAAGTAGCTGTAGGAGGAGGGCATGTCCAATTGTGATTGTCACACCAGTGCTAGAGGACAGGCTGTTTGACCTGTTTCTCCATGTCATTTCTCTGATAGAAGTCCTCTCCTCAAAAACAATTAGCCATGCTGGGATAAATGATTGCTCACTTGCTGTCTCTTCCCAGGACTAAGAGCATTTGTGTGTGTTTGTGTTTCTGAGGGGATTTCGCTGAGCAAATAGTGGAGTCCTTGATAGCTACCAAAAGTGGACTCATTGATTTGCTGCTTCCAAATGTGTGCATGTGTCTAGAGATCTGAATATGGATCTCTCATGTCTGTTTGGTTTTTCACTTTGGTATCTCCAATTGACTGAACTTTTTGCCTTGAATTTCAAGTGACCAACTACCACTTGCTAGAACTTCATGAGCTCAATTATAAAATCCTATCTTGAAAGCTGTCTGGGGCGGGCTAGTGTGTGTGTGTGTGTGTGTGTGTGAGAGAGAGAGAGAGAGAGAGAGACAGAGAGAGAGAGAGAGAGACAGAGAGAGAGTTTACTGCAGGCATGTCCAACTCCCAAGAGACTGCGATCTACTCCCAGTATAAAAAAAACTGACAATCTACCCATTGTCATTGGAGGGAGGAGGAGTGTGGGTGTGGATTGCCCAGAGTTGTTGAGTTATTTTGGGGGGAGGATTACACAGAGTTTTTAAGCTCCCCCCCCATAACTTTGTACATGATAAGGATCCCGCGATCTACCAGGATCAGCCGGGGATCTACCAGCTGGACACCCCCGGTTTACTGCTTCTAAAGAAACAGACAAAATGATTAGCATACAGCAGACCTTTACAACATATGACCCAACATGTTGCACACAGCGTACCAGTCTTGTATTTTGCCTTGCCAGATACTTGACTCTGGTAGGAAAAACAGAATGTCTACTGTGGTCTCTAGTACCTTGCTGGTGGAATGTTTTTGGCTTGGTGAATTACAAATTGTGCACCACACCATTTAAAAATACAAAATTTCCAGTTATGAGATGGCAGCAACATTTATGCTTCCCTATTCTTTTTTTAAAAAATAAATCCCATCAGCCCCAGCTAGCATGGCCATTAGTCAGGGTTGATAAAAGTTGGCCAACAACATCTGGAGGGCCACAAGTTCCTCACTTCTTTTCTGCATTGACTGGTGACAGCTCTCCAGCATTTCAGAAAAGGCAAAGTGCAAACAATGTGAAGCAAAGTCTTAGGGTCAAGCATATTCAGACTAGAAACAACGAAAGAACTGATTGATTGAATGAACGAATATATGAATATATATATGATGATTATGTTACAAAGTTGCATTTTTTTCTGCGTTAAGGCTTAGGAAGGAGCAAAACAGAAAGAAAGCTTTCTCCATTTTGGTCAGTTCTGTGTTTGGTCAGTTGTGTGTATCATATATTTATTGAGTAGATTTGTATTCTGCTTTTCAGACTGCAGTTCTCAAAGTGGCTTGCAGGATAACAAACAACAGATGCTCTAAGAACCATACACATAAAACACACACACAAAACAGGTCCTGTAGAGCAGGGGCACTCACAGGGCAGTTGGTATTAGGTGGCCCTGTGGTGGAAGAATGGGTGGTCCAGCTAGAACAGGGAGGTGCCTGGTGCCGTCTTCATCTGCCACTGTATTAAGAGCATCACATGTTTTCTAATTGTGCTACAACCATTGCATAACAAAGTTATAGTGGGGGTATATTGAAATATTGAAATTGAAATGTATGTAAATGTTTATGAAAACATACTTGAGAGTTTTATCTTTGAGTTTTCCTTCCTGAGGAGGGAAGACAACGTTTGCTTCCTTTTAAAGAGCCTAACTACATGTAGGACACACAGGCATGTTGCAAAGCCTCATCAGCTTCTACTGTGCTGTTGATGATGTTCTAGAAAAGTAATTACAATTTTGGGACACAGTGATATTTAGAGAAATGGGGGGATTTTTTTAGGGAAAGGATTAAGCATCCCTCTCCCTGCTATTGTTTTGCTCAAAAACTGTAGGCTCCTCAGGGTGCTTTTCACAAACGGAGAATGTTGGGGTTTCACCATATATATTTGCGTGCCAGGTTTGCTCCTTAAATTTTACAGAATGCATCTTACCCTCTTTGTTTTGAAGCTTATTTAATTTGCCTCTGAATAAAATAAAGCACAAACTTCAGCTATTCCCTCCCCCCTCAAGATTTGCACTTGTAGATTTCATTCCCAGAAGGTGCCTATTGATAATGAAGTCTCAGTGTGCTCAAAGCATCATAAAAAGAGGAAATATAGTTGAGTTATTTAATTAGCTGACTTCCATGGATTGAAGAGATGGGCTTTTGCCATGCGAAGCTAGATAATACAGAATTAAATGTCACTTTTCATTATGGAAGTAAGAAACAAAAGTGGAAAACATGCACATACAAATTATGTGTGATATAAAGTGTAAATTTCTCCATCCTCTCCCCCCTCCCCCCGTTACTCAGCAGTAGCACTGTTTACATTGCATTTAAAAAAATGGACAATACAGGCCTGCTTTGAGAACTTAAGAGCTATGCTGGATGAGACCAAAGGCACATCCAGTTCAGCATCCTGTCCCACAGTGGCCAACCTGATGCTTATGGGCAGCTTGCGAGCCTGCTATGAGCACAACGGCATTCTCCCCACAATTGATAACCAGTACGCTGCCTCTGTGTAAGGGACCCATGTGGTGCTGTAGGTTAAACCACAGAGCCTAGGGCTTGCTGATCAGAAGGTCGGTGGTTCGAATCCCTGCCACGGGGTGAGCTCCCGTTGCTTGGTCCCAGCTCCTGCCCACCTAACAGTTCGAAAGCACATCAAAGTGCAAGTAGATAAATAGGTACCGCTCCGGCGGGAAGGTAAATGGCGTTTCTGTGTGCTGCTCTGGTTTGCCTGAAGCAGCTTTTTCACATGATCCGGAAGCTGTCTGCGGACAAACGCCAGCTCCCTCGGCCTATAGAGCGAGATGAACGCCGCAACCCCAGAGTTGGACACGACTGGACCTGATGGTCGGGGGTCCCTTTACCTTTACCCTTTTATGCTGCCTCTGACACTGGTGGCAGTACTTACTCCTACTGAGCAACACCACAAAGAAGCAGCAGTCAGATCTTAACACAAGTACCATATGAGCAAAAATTACCATTTTATAAGGCATCCAGCGGGATAGGATTATGGCTGGACATTCATAGATGTCAGGATTCAAGCCCACGGTTTGTCTAGAATCTGGGACCTCAGATGTGTCAGATGGGAATTCATTGTCTGCATCCCAAAGCAGCTCTAGCTGAGGGCAGAGGCTGTAGGGGGTCTCAGCAAAACAATAGGTCAGCATGGCCATGCAATACTTTCTCTGCTCTAGCCAGGCTTGCGCAGTTGTCAAGGTGACAAAGAGACAGTGTTACAGTAATTTTACCTACTTTTGGTAGTAGCAGTTCACGTTTCAATAAATGAGTACCCGCTGAGCATGCTTATCCTCTTTGGGCTGTTTTGGAGTTTTCCCCACAGATTTTACCCCCTCAATATTGGTGTGTGTGTGTGTGTGTGTGTGTGTGTGTGTGGACTGACTCCAGCTACAAAAGCAGAAGCTTCTGCTAAAGGGGTCAGAGTTGCTGGGAACTGCAGGAGATCAAAGCTCGTCAACATTCATGGAGGATAAGGCTATCAATTGCTACTAGCTATGCTGACATGCTCTGCCTCCATGTTCGGAGGCAAGAAAGTTTCTGAATGCAGGTTTCTGGAAACTGCTTAGGTCTTGCTTGTGGGTTTCCCACAGACATATGGTTTGCTACTGTGAGAACAGGATGCTGGACTAGATGGGCCATCATTGGTCTGATCCAGCAGGCTCTTCTTAGGTTCTGAAAAGACTTGCTTATGTGAAAGTGTTTTAAGCAGCTGCCTGATTTCAATAGGCAGGGAGTTCCAAGAAGTGTAGGCACTGCCACACAAAAGACTTGATTTCTCACAAGTGCAGAACGAGCACCATGTGGCGACTCCAGCAGTGCCAGTTCCACAGATTGAAATGTTTAAGTGGGCACATATGAGGAAGGCAATCTTGTAAGTAAATGGTTTAAAGGTGTTAATTAAGTAAGCTGGTTCCAAGCTGTTTAGTATGCATGTTAGAGTCTGGTTTCCAGTATTGCCCAAGATGTGTGCTACCAGTACAAAAACCTACGAGTCCATGAAATCCTTAAACTGAAAAGGCTGGGGGAGGAAAGCTTTGTTGGGTGGGGTGTAGTTTTGTCCAGGTTCTATAGGCTAAGTCCAGAAAAACTGAGAGTAATTAATAATATGCTTGAACCTATAATTATCTAAATGGAAACATTGCATTACTTTATACACTTTTGGGCTGAGATGCAGAACAGCCAGTAGTATGGATGTTTTATGAACTCCCTCCCTTGTGCTTTAGCAATTCTCAGTTTTAAACTGGCAGACTGAATTAATTTGTTTTTGAGTTGGTGTCAAAAAAATGCAAGATGAGAAGGTGAGAGTGGCTGTGACAATAATTATTTTATTTTATTGGGGCGGGGGGCAGGCACTTCCTTCACCCATTGAGGGCCTTTTTAGCATTGTGTTTGAATGTCACCTCTATGTTACTACTTGAATTTATGAAACAACATATTTATTGAAATTAAAACCGTTTTATGGAAAAAATATTCTATCCAGAATGCTGAATACGTATCATTTATGAGCCGTAAACTGGAAAGAGAAGTACAAACATGGGTTATTATTCTGAGATTCATATTTCTCTTAGTGCTCCTGCACACTCCCACTACTGGTTTTTTAAAGCCAGGTTCACATGAAATTACTCCTCTTTGATGAGCTTTTCTCAAACCAGCTTGTGATTTGCAATCAGAAGCCATGGTTCTTTTGTGGCAGAAATAGCTCAGACAGCTTTTGTGCAGAATCTGCTGCTGGTTTGTATCCTCATCCTCATCCTCATCAATCCAAGGATCATGGGGAGGTTTACAATATAAAAGCACGAAAATACATACCATAGTAACAAACAAAAACCAATTCCGCTCCCCCCACCAAGTTTAAAAGGCCATATATTTTTTAATTGGCCTAAGACCTGGGAGAAGAGGAATGTTTCTGCCTGGTGCCTGAATGTATGTAATGAAGGTGCCAGATGAGCCTCCCTGGGAAGAGCAGGGAGCCACCACAGAAAAGGCCCGTTCTCGTGTTTGTATGCAGATGACGGCTTCACTGCCTTGGAGATGAGCATGGGGAAAGAAATCATCGGGTGAAGGCATTGTTGCCCACAACTTTAAATACTTGCTTTCTCTTTTTCCACAACCTAAATGTGTCAATTATTAAGTCAGACTAAATTTGATACCGTTTCCTTTTTTTGGTTTATTATTCCAGGCAGCATCCCTCTAATAAATCTTCACTAAGGCCAACATCAGCTGAATTCAGCTGCAATGCAGAAGCAAGCATTAGCTCGTGCAAATTCTGCTGCTTTTCTGTTTTGCAGCAAGGAATCACTAGTGAATTAAAGATTTTGAGTTTCTCACGTCCAGACTTTATTCTGTCTGATGGGGTTGAATGAAAACTGGCCTGCAGTAGGATATAGCTTTAGTTACAAAAATGTGTGTTTACAGGTGTTTTCTCCACCTCTCCCCGGCTAGTACTGGAATTTTAAGTTGATATTACGAATAAAGAAAAAGGGAGATAGCTGGTGTATATGTGTGTGTGTGTGTGTGCGGGGGGGGGGGGAAAGCTTCAAATCAAATAAGATCTGTATTTGGCTTTGAGAGCTTGCTTTTATTGAATATTTGATGAAACAGACTGCAGATCACTGCAGTACAGTTCCAGCTGAATCACTGCTGGCAGTCTTGAGTAGGCTGCCTTTTTGGTGGGATTGCAGCAGTTGAAATTCTGGTGAGATCTAGAGTGGGAGAGGGAAATAAGCATTAAATAGTAAAAGGAATAAAATGACCCCTTTAGAATTCGGTCTCCTCCAGAGCAGCACATGAGAAACCCTGCTATTTCATTAAATGTCTTAAAGCAGGCTAGGATTTGACTTGGAGCGATGAGCTCGGTACATAATAATGGCTCAAACTAGCATATAACAAAAACTTAGCTCAATCCACTAGTGAAATGGGAGTAATCTCTGAAGTGTAGCACTATTATGCAAGGGCCCTGCTGCTTGGGATAATTTAATGCTATAACATATTTGACAGCCATTATTTTCCTTCCCTCTCCCCTCTCTCTCTCCAGGACAGGTATGCAGCAATTTAACAGCTACCTCTCTGTTCCATTCTGTTCCCTCAATATTTGTGATGTGTGGCCTTGATTTAACAACTGTATCTGGGGTGGAAAATTTAATAACTATGTGGGATGGAAGGAGCTAGGTGGAGGGCTGCACTTCTCAGAGGTTCAAGATTTTTAATTTGTGGTTTTATTATTCATTGTTGTATTAAATGGATGTATTTTGTGATTTTACAGTCTTGCTGAACACAGGCAAAGAAAAGCGGCTTTTCCATTGTACACAATGTTGAGGCTGAATTTGGCTCATTCTTGATGGCTTCGTTTTGGGGTTGGCGAATGCTTTCTGTTATTTTAGCACCACATATTTGTGGGTGTTGGTTTGTGTGGAAGAAGTTGCTTGGATGAAATAAGGAGGTCATCTCTTCAGAGAGAAATCCTTGTTGGAGCATTGTTTCTACAAAAATGCATTGTACAAAATTCAAATGATACATATAATTCTGCTCAGATTTCTGTTTTCCTTGTCAGAGGAGCAGTAGAAAGTGTGTTGGGAACTGAAAACATGTGTCCTCAAGCTATCTCATCGGTAAATGAGAAAACAAAACAAACTTGATTATTCGCAGACCATAGCGAGATCAGCAAAATAAAGGTTGCCATTACAAATGAGTGCAGAATATTTGATTGTGGCTCCATCTTTGCCAAGTGCTCTTAGTGCTTCAGTTGATGAGCTTGGGGCATTGTGCTCTGCTATAATTCATATTTTGCGGTTGTTAAGTGTGGTATCAATTGTATTTATGGTGTCTGCTACCCAGAAATGTGTATGAAATTAAACCGCTCTCATGTATTTTTGTGTGTTCTTAATTGTACAAAGGCTTGTACAGCATCACTTCTGGAAAAAAAACACCCTACATATGTGCCAAACTGTAGCTGTGTTCTAGAGGTCAGGGAGACCAGGGTCCCTGGCTGCACATACAGAGCCTACGCTTGTACAATATGCTGCAAGCTTAAAGTACCTAGTGGGACCAGCTGGCACGCTCCCATTTCCCCATGCATTGTTTGGTAGTAGGGGAAGGGTTGTAAGTCAGTGGAAGAGCACATGCTTTGCATGGAAAGATCCTGATATGGTGGTAAAATCTCCAACCTGCAACCCTAAAGAAGAACAAGCAATAAGTGTTGACAATACTTACCGGTAGATAGCTGGACAATTTATTTGATCCTGTATTAGGCAGATTCCTGTTCACATGAATAACAGCATTCCTTCATAGTTCTGTGTTTGGTTTGCAAATGTGCATTCAGAACCGTTGCCCATTAACTGCTTAACTGTTTGTCTTAACACATGTGGGTTTTATCTCTTGCCAAGTATAGTACTGAGTAGTGGATGAAATTAGAGGATATAATAGGATGTGTTTCTTGCTTTTGTGTGTGAACCCCAAGTACCAAACCATCACACATAAGTTTCAAGCCCACTGTACTAAACTTTAGTAATGATAATTGAGGGCAGAGAAGTGTGTCTGTAGCCATGTGGGGTAGCACAAAAGGGTTATTTTGCTGGAGATAGCAGGGAGACTTGTGAGATGCTAGTTGTTAAGAGATTCAGGGTTAACTTATAATGAAACATTTTATTATTTAAAATATTTCTTAACCACCTTCATCGGAAGATTCTATAGATTTCTTCATAAGAGAAGAAAAAGAGCCCAACTGCATTAGATCAAAGGCCCATCTAGCCCAGCATCCTGTTCCCACAAAAGCCAACCAGATGCCTATGGGAAATCTGCAAACAGGAAATGAGCAGAATACCACTTTCCCCCTTCATGTTCCCAAGCAACTGGTATTCAGAAGCATACTGCCTCCAACAGTGGAGGTAGTACGCAGTAACCATTGATAGCCTTGTCTGTGTACAACATTGTACACAACACTTGTATTTGCAATCTCTGCTATATTGGAATGGGGAAACTGCATTGTTCTTCAACCAAAATATTGCACTCTTTGATGCATTAGGAATAAAAGTACTGTATCTTATATAAAATGTTGCACTGAGTGCTGGATAAAAAACAATACTTCAATAATAGATGCACTAGGTCGGGTAAAGACTTTTGGCACTCAGTCAGCAACTGGGTAATAACTGTGTACTTATTGCACAGGGAAGCAATAGTCTGGAAAGACTCCTGAGGTAACTTAATAGCTTTGCCATCTTATACCCACTATTATCTAAACAGTGTTTAAAAAGAACAAGAGCTCTTCTGGACAGCTTCCAGGCTGTCAAATAGAAAAGACATTATCTACATATGCTGTGAAATGTTATCTCAGTTGTTAAGTGAACTTTCCATGACAGTGGTGTGTTAGAAGTCAGAATGACTAATGAGAGAGAATCCCGAAGCAACAACAAAAGGTAATAGAATAACAGTCTGTTGAAGGTGCATTGAATGTCATTTACAAGGAAAAGAAGGTAGCAAGCGTCTGATAAAAGGCAAGCTGAATTCTGCATCACTGTTTAATCCAAAATATGTCATAGTGGCACGAACGTTTTCTAAAATAGCCCTTAATAGCACTCAGTAAATTAAATCGTTGAAGATGGTCTTCAATAAAATCTTGTGGGGGACGAGAAAAGATATATAGAGAAGAGTGTTACTTTGTGTTTACACTAACTAGTACATAACAGCTGATGCTACTACATGGAAGGTGTTGGGCATGGGTCAGCAAACTTTTTCAGCAGGGCGCTGGTTCACTGTCCCTCAGACCTTGTGGGGGGCCAGACTATATTTTGGGAAAAAATGAACAAATTCCTATGCCCCACAAATAACCCAGCGATGCAATTTAATTAAAAGGACACATTCTACTCATGTAAAAACACCAGGCAGGCCCCACAAATAATCCAGAGATTCAATTTAAATAAAAGGACACATTCTACTCATGTAAAAACACGCTGATTCCCGGACCGTCCGTGGTCCAGATTTAGAAGACGATTGGGCCGCATCCAGCCCCCGGGCCTTAGTTTGGGGACCCCTGGTGTTGGGCTATCATAGTAATGGTTTTTTTTTTTAAAAAAATTGATTGGTTTCAGGAGAATCATAATCTACTGTTACTACTTACAGTACAGCTTATGATTATCTTAACAGAAGGATGAGAAATTAAAAGCACTGTAGGGGTTTTGTATCCTTCCCCTGCAATGACTGTACCACTTATTTGGACATCATGATGCCCATAGTCTGTAATCTAGATTAGAGGTGATTCACCATGATCTGTGTTGACCTCAAATCAGTGCACTCAAGAGCTGGAAAAACAACAACAACCATTTGATAAAACCTTTAGGATGACCTGACACTTGCATATTAATATATCAATTTAAATTCTGACACATGGAAAGAATTAGGTGGGCTTTTGGTAGTTTTCATAGTGCTGGATGAGGAGAATGTGTAACAGCAGGCATGCTATAAGTAAAAGAAAGAAATTGTGCAATTTCACCTTTTTTAGCTTGCTTTATTTTAAGTTAACTAACATTTAGCTAAGATGGAGCAGTTGGAGCTTTTGTATCATAGAATGCTTAATTTTTCAGCAGCATTTAGAAAAGAGCTTGTCTCAATGGTTTATGACATTGGGGCAAATGAAAAGGTGATTACAGACAAATTTTTAATTCTGTCAGGCTTGTTAACTGATTTACAAAGCATGACAAATAATGACCTTGCTTTCTTTATTGCATAATGACAAGGATAAGGATTAACTTTCACATGTGCATATTTGGGTTTGAAAGTCCTCCTTTGAGGACATGCCATAATATTTATTGCCATAGAGCATTTTAGATAGCCCATAATATAAGATTCTTATAAATTATGACTGATAAAATATAAACTGGAAGTTGCTGCCCTGACTCTATTCACATTCTGAAGAAGTGTGCATTCACACGAAAGCTCATACCAAGAACAAACTTAGTTGGTCTCTAAGGTGCTGCTGGAAGGATTTTTTATTATTTTTTATTTTGTTTCGACTATGGCAGACCAACACGGCTACCTACCTATTCACATGTAAGTTTTGTAACATGGTACTGTAGGGCTGTGCGATAAATCACCATACCATTGAATACCTGTTTTGAAATAACATTGTGATAAGTGTTTCAACAAGGTAAACAAAAGGTGGACACTTAAACAGTTTCCCAGGGGGTAGCTCAGCTGACTGGATACTTTACAGATACTTTGCAGATAATTTGCAGGCATGGTGTCTCCAGCTTTATTTTCCCTCCTAACCAATAAGAAATGATGATAAGCCCTCACACAAACCAGCAAACTCTTTCAGCTTCACCAGTATCCTTCCACTTAGGGCTCAGCTAATTATGCAGAGCCCCCCCCCCCCCCCCGCTGGACAATCAAAGATCCACCAGCAAAGTAAAGAAAGAATGTAAACAAAGACCTGGAAAGCTCTTCTTTCTTTTCTCACACTCACCCCCCAACAACAGGAGGAAGAGTTTTTATTTTTATTTTCTGGTGGTGGTTATGTTGGTTCCCCCTAAATAGCTTTCCTCCATATAAAAAAGGAAGGGTTTAAAATTTTTTTTTTAAAGGAGACTATCTTTTGGCTTGTTATCGCAGGGAGATACAGTGGGACCCTCTGCTGCTGTGGGGATACACGACAAAGCCCTCTGCTGCTGTGGGGAACCGTGGTGCACCCTCCGCCACTGTGTGTGTGTGTGTGTGGGGGGGGGGGATACGGCGGAACCCTCTGCCGCTGTGGGGAATTGTGACACACCCTTCGCTGCCACGGGGAGGTACGGCAGGACCTCTGTTGCTGTGAGGAGGCTCAGTAAAGTCCTCAGTTGCAGTAGATATATATTGTGATATATTGAAATATTGTGATAATTTAGCTGGTGATATATCATGATGTTGAAAATCAGATATTGCCCAGACCTACTACACTGATGCATGTTTGCATGAAGTGGTTGCAGCAGGTTTTGGTTCAACTTTTTAAAATTGAGGTAGTGAGCCACAAGCTAGTGGTGAGTGGAGACATAGCCAAAAATGGGTGGGATGTGGCATTTATAGTTTATATCTTTATACACGTGTAAAGTAAGTCCTAATGGCTTGGGTGCCTACTGTCTTCTGTTTTGGCTTGCTTTGTAATGGGGAACCACGTGCATGTCCTGTGCAGATATGTAGTTGCACGATCCCTTCATCTGCCATGATGAAGTTTGTTGCACAAAGTGTTCTACTATTGGCAGTGCAAATTGGCAGAAGAACACGGCTTAATTAGTATTCTGCTCATGCTTCTTTGGATCCAAGCCAATTTATTTAAGGAGGGTATCAGACATGGAGTGGGGTAATAATGAAATGTTTTGGTATTGGAATTAGTGTCTTGGTAAAGCATTCATTGTAAAAGTAAGTTCATGACCTAATGTAGTGCTTTATGCTCTCCTGGAATTCTGCAGGCAGCTGTGCTTTGATCAGTTGGCTCACATTTTGAAGATTTTCTTTAGAATTATAACAGCCAAGTTCTTGTATTCTGAAATGGAAACATGAGATCCAGATGACTGTTCCATTCAGTGTCCTTTTCCTTTAGAAAAAAAAAGGTTACTTGCTCAGTTATCTGCAGTACTAGCCTTTTCAGCCCAATAAAGCTCTGTCATTAGACAAAGTACACGGAAGAGTAGTGCATTTCTATCACTAGCACACAGAAGAAAATGCTGCCCTGGGAATTTTCCTTCGTCAATGGCATGAGTTGTGAGTAAGTCAAATAACGTAACTGGCATTAAACGAAAGGTGATGGTTTGCCACTGAATCATGAAGAGAGATTCTCAGATGGATATAGGATACTCCTGCCTGTGGGAGCAATTTAGGACCCAAGCCAAACTCACTAAGCACTGCAGTTGTGCTAGTTTGATTAAAATGGCCATAGATACCGTATCCGCTGCTGCTTCAGGAAATCAAACAAATAATAGGGATTTAGTTGGGTCTTTTAATCACAATAATTTGATTGTGCACTTCCAGTTTTATTAGAAATTGTGACTGTGCCAAAAACAATAGTTTTATTCCAGTTGCCTCACTCCAGCTTGCTAATGCTACCCCATGTGCATTTTTAAAGCGTCAAGAGTTCTACATCACTGTAAGTTAATCAATAATAGCTTTGGCTACAGCTATGTAGATTATATACTGTATCACACATGCGTTTATCCCATTTCGACACAGCCCTACCACCCTGACTTGGAGAATGAATCCCTTTCAGTAGCTTTGTCTTCCCTACTTCATAGAAGCCAAAGGTACATAATAAGGCAAGGGGCCTATGGCCAGCCAGCCAGCTCCTCTTAGGGAGGCAGAGCCTACCATACCTCAGGCCTGGTCACATAAGGCTTCATTTGTCTCTGACTCACTGCAGAGACAACTTCTCCTGTAGGTATTGAAACAGGGTCCATTGGAGCTGTCCAAGGTACTTGTGTTCTTTGCATGACTGAATTTGAGAGTAAACGCTACCTGCTTCCCTCAAACACCTGTAGAATTGGACAGCCCCTCCCCTCCCAAAAACCCCCCACTAAATACCCCACCCACTGGCAATATGGATATATGAATGATGGGTGATGTTTGCATTTACATTAGCAATATTTTCAAAATGTTCACATACTGGGTGGAGGAGGCAGGGAAGCACTCAAGACCACAACACCAATTTTACGAAGTTATTGAGAATAGAAAAGATGGTAAGAGGACAACCCAAGAGGCAGGGTGTTGCCTCAAGAAACTTTTAAAGAGAACATTTTAGTTCACATCTGTCTATCTTATTATTGCTACCTATTACACTCAATCTTAGCCAAAAGTATCTTATTACAGCTACTTATAATCAGGCTTCTGGGTTTCTCACACATTACGTAGGAGCATAGATGGTCAAACTAAAAAAGAGGGGCACTGAGGGACAAAGGACTTTTTGGCAACAGTCCAACTTTACAGTGAGCATTGATTGACATGTTGAAATTAACAAGCCACTTGTAAGACAGTCATGTAGCCAGGAAAGTGCCCAGGGACTAGAGACTGGAAACAATCTAAGTGGTAGTAGGCCAGAGATGGAAGCTGTCAAGCTGCAAAATACAGGCTTTCCTCAGCTTCTGGCAGAAAAAAGGACTTAATTCCTTAGGTACAGATGATGGATCACTGGGCAGACCAAGCAATTTTAAAGAGATAAGTGGGCACAGGACAAGCCCCTGTTAGAGTTAGTACTTAACAACTGCATGAAAATTGTGATCCAAGAGCAGTATATTATAAAATACAGTGGCTAGGAGCATTGGTCACTCATATTAACATACTGCATAAATACTGCATTTATTCTGTTGTAGAATCCATTGTGTATCCTGGTATTACAAAAAAACTTTGGAAATAGTAAATTGTGTGCATTTTATTACAAACTGTGGTGACTCCTGACACATTACCCCCTCTTCACTTTACTAATATATTGCCTGCATTCTTGGCCCTCTCTTCCAATGTAAATTCTCAAGTCAGGTTTGAGACCAAGATACCTAATCTACAAAAAGTTCGTATCCAAAATTTGTACAGAGCGAGGAATCCTGGGGGCCTTTTTAATGGAGCTGCTTGCACCAAATCTGTATGAAAAGTTTTACTATTGTTTAAGTAGACGCTGACCTACTTTGAAAGAAATAACTAGTCTAAGTATTGAATCCTTATATTTTGTTTTCATGTTATGGATCTTACTGGGATCTCACTGGCGTTGCAGTGAACCAGATTATGTCTGTGATGGCACCTCTGCAAATTGTTAAATTGAGATACATTGGCCTATCTAGTCCAGCATCCTGTTCTCACAGTGGCTTACCAGAAGCCTACAAGCTGGACAGGAGTGCAACAGCATTCTGCCCACCTCCAATTTCCAGAAACTAGTATTCAAATCAAATCAAATCAAATACATTTATTGGCATCGCCATATAAAACATTTCAAGTCACTGGGATAATTAAAAGGATGAGGGTAAAGCTGTCGAGGGTAATAAGGTCACACTGTGGTCATGTGCACTTAGATATTCTCCTTCGCCCTGTCTGTTCCCCAAAAGGATGGTTCATTGGGAACCCTTTCGGGTAAAATTGTGGCTGAAAAGGAAGTTACTAAGGCAGTGATATCTTTTCCCAATCTGCCAGGAGAAACCTGATTTGACTTCTTCTCACATTTGTAGGCCGGAGGTCCAACATTTTGCACAGCATCAGTAGGTGAGGTCTGCTGTGTAAAGAGCAATCTAAGAGGATGTGGTCCATTGAATCAGGTACTCCTTGGTTGCAGGCACACAAATGGGCTTGATATGGAGTATGTGCGAATCTGCCTTTGGTCACTGCAGAAGAGAGAAACTGGTATTCAGAGGCACAACATTGCAGCTTTCCCACTGACATATTGGTAGCGTATTTGTGGTCTCGGTGTAATGTAGGCATAGGATTGATCTGATAGCTTCTTAAAGCTCTCAGATTCCTGTGTGAAAATACTGAAACTTTTGTTTTAATTTTTTTGCATCAAAGGAAGAATGTGTGGATTTGGCTGTTTCTGTGCTTTAAAATGTTTTATTGTGCTTGGCTGTTTCCAAGCCTCAGCAATTTTATTTGCTCTTCATTGTAAACCACTTGGGCTATGATCTTGTGGGGAAATGGTTTAAACATTTCATAATTAAACTGTTCATGTCATGATCCAAAGCTTCAAGGTACTTACTCTCATGGAGGTTTGTATGAAGAGTGCTTCTCTTATTCATGTCAAAACATTGGGCAGAATTCAGTGTGTGAAGTGTTAATTAAATGAACACAGCCTTAAGCACATATTCAATTTTTTTCTTGTATTACTGGTACACATAACTTGTGGCTATGCCCAGTGCTTTTTTTCTTTAAAAAAATGTTTACGGGTCCTCTCATTTCCTACTCATATTGAAATACTGTCCCTCAATGAGGCCAAACTTAGATTCACAAAAGGTTTAGGGGTATGTATACCCTGCGCCCCCTGAAAAAAAGCACTGGCTATACCTATATTCTGTTTCACATAGATAGAAATTAACTGTCATCTTATATTACATGTGGTCAAACGTTGTAGCTTAAAAAAAGAAGAAAGTGGAAACCTTTTGAGAACCCTCACACAGGAGCTGCTTGGTTATATATAATTCTAGTTCCAAATTTGAAATGCTACACAGAGAGACTGCAATCCAGTTAGACTTTTGCCCCGTAGGGCTAGCTTTGTGTGGTTTACCGTAATTAATTTTTGACCAGCATGTAAAACTGTAATTACTGAACCAGCAGTAATTGAAAGTGAGAGAAATATCATCTGCCTTAAAAAAAGAGGGCATCAGCTAATAAACCAAATGGAAACAGCAACTTTGTATACGTTTTGACAGTTGTTTTACATTGTGAGCTGCCTTGAACATCTGGAAAAAGCAAAGTATAAACTTAAATAGACGTCATCCAACTCTTCCTTCATTCTTCCAATTTCCTTGCAAATATATGACCTGTGTGGAAGTCCTTTGACAGAAGTGTCCAGTAAGTGTGCTAATCATGGGTAATGGCAAACTAAGCAAGCATGACAGCTTCAAAATGAGCCTGGAAGGCCCATGTAACTTTTTAAAGTACTGCAGTATTTTGGATTTTTAAAAAACCATTTTGATATAGCCACAGCTGTAGCTGTGATTTCTAAACAGAAACAGGTTTATTTGAAGGCAGCTGTTGATGGGGGATTGCTGCCAGTGGGGCAGTTCCAGTGGGGCAGCCCTGAAGGGGCAGAGACACCAAAGGCAACTATCCCTTTGGGTTTTTCCTTTGGGGTAGGACGAGTGCAGTACCCATGGGCAATTGATTGTGGGTGGACTTGTGCACGTGTGACAGTCTGGCTTTCAAGGGAAAGGTGGAATGTTTGGGAGAAGCATTTAGTAAAAGCAAGAATGCTGCTCATGGTTATGTATTCACTGCCAACCTAGCAGTTCGAAAGCACGTCAAAGTGCAAGTAGATAAATAGGTATCACTCTGGCGGGAAGGTAAACAGCATTTCTCTGTGCTGCTCTGGTTTTGCCAGAAGCAGCTTAGTCATGCTGGCCACATGACCCGGAAAAACTGTCTGCAGACAAACGCTGGCTCCCTTGGCCAATAAAGCGAGATGAGCGCCACAACCCCAGAGTCGTTCGCGACTTGCTTTAGCTGTCAGGGGTCCTTTACCTTTACCTTTTTACGAATGCTGCTCATGGTTATGTATTCACTGTATGTGTTGGTATTTCATGATTTTATCATATTTTTGTAGTAATATGATAATCACTGCTTTTGGGACCTTTGGGACAAAAAGTATTATATAATTAATCAACAAAATCACTGCAACGTGCATTAAACAAAAGCAAAAAAAGTAAATTTCTGGCCTCTATGAAGACAACTGAATCTATTATTCTCTGACTCTTGGTTCAGTAAGTTACTGACAGCTAGCTATGATAATAAAAAGGCATATTAGTAGAACTTAATGTTAATCTTTACTTGTGGACTCACAAGTAGAGTCATTGCTTAAGAAAATTAATTTTTCAACCATAAGCCTATTGGATGAAGCAGTTTACATTAATGTACAATTTGCTTCATTACCTTAAGTCTAGCTGATACATATACCAAGTAATATGTTGTAACAATGACAGTTCACTTTATTTCCTATAGCACTCTTTCCTGGTTCATGCTTTCCCAATTGTTCCTTTATATAACCTCATTCTCACCCTCCAGTTTGTATTATGCAGTGTCTGGTGACTGCCTTCAAAGCATGCTGTGAGTGTTTGGCATCTAAATGTCTTTGTGTCAAGAGGTTGCAGTGATAATGGCGTGTAGATGATGCAGCCTGAATTCTTGGGTCACACTCCAGAATGTTCTGCTCAGTTGGTGAGTGTAATTCAATTGCGGCAGTCCAAAGAAGAAATCATGCAGAAAAATGCATCTTTATGGGATATGGGAGAGGACTTGTATATAATTTGTGATGCCATTCCTGTGCTTACATAATCCATATAAACTGTCTTGCTTATATGTTGATAATATGAAGGCTATGGTTTATATTAAGTTTTAATCATCTTAGTTTGGCTTATTTCCCCCCTTTTTTGCAACTCAAGAGTTTTTAATTATTCTGCAGTTGAAAACTAAAGCAAATGTAAGACTTTGAATGGTTTCCTTTTCTATACTCAACCACAGCTTCCACTTGTTTTTATAATGCCAAAATATGATTTAGCATTATATCTCAACAGATACTATATGTCCAATGCAGGTAAGGTTAGAGGTGCAGTAGTGTATCAGACTAAAAACAAAAAAACAAATCTCAAAGTAGAAATAGAAAGAATGAGCTAGAGCTGTGGATTCCTCCCCGCCCCCTTTTCTAATCAAATAGCTACCAATTTATTTTCTTTCTCTGAAAAAAATATACCACGTGACAATGATAAATAAAGTGTTCTGTTGCAATGTTACAGGAAGGTTTGTCTGAATTAAAAAAGAATTTTCATCGCTGCTATTTTGTTTTATACTACAGTATCAAATCTTCAGTAATTACATCCTAACCTTTTATTATTGTTATTGCTACTTTGGAAAAAATACTTAATGCTAGCAATTTGCAGGTTAATACTGTATTCATAAACAACATTGTCTCAGTTCAGAAGGCTTGCCATTGAAATAAAATAACAGTATAAAAGTACAGATGTAATAACCTATCTGAGCCTTTCTATTTAAGTACTACTGTTTCAATTACAGGTGGGTAGCCGTGTTGGTCTGCCATAGTCGAAACAAAATAGAAAATTCTTTCCAGTAGGATCTGGTGACTTCTGTTTCAGTGTATCTGAAGAAGTGTGCATGCACACGAAAGCTCATACCAAGAACAAACTCAGTTGGTCTCTAAGGTGCTACTGGAAGGAATTTTCTATACTGTTTCAATGACTACTAGCATTAGTTGCAGTAGAACAAGTGAGGCAGTTGAGGAAGGCCTTTATAGAAAAAGTGGTTTTCTGGAAGAGACCTAAAAGTAGTGAGAATGGTTCCATCTCCACCACAGAGATCAGTATGGCAGACACATATAGGAAAGAACAGAAAAAGCATGTAAAGATGCTTAATTGTTGATAAGGTGCCTCAAGGTTGGTTGGAGATGTGTAAACCTAAATTGATTTTTACGGTTTGCTCAGTTTTTACTAAGTTGTTTTAATAGCTTCAGATATCATTCACTACAGATTTAGAGGAGCATAGGGGAGGGAGAATTGGTGAGAATTCTCTCTCCCTTTCCATTAGCAGGTTCCAGTGGTGTCTTTAGTGCCATGAGTGGAATTCCAGTAATCAGACAAACCACCCATTATAAGCAGGGTTATCTATGTGCAGACCTAAAAACTTTGCCTAATTGATGTAAATGACACTTCATGTTACACATTCACTATAGTTTTTAACATGCCAAAGAAGAACTCTTTGTACCTTTTCCAGAAGAGAACACAGCTGCAATACAGTGTTTCTATTCTTGTTTGAAAATTGGTGCTTGAACTTGCCAAATTAATGAGCTGGAATGGGAAAAAAGAACAAAATTATGACCCTAGCGATAGATGTAAGACTGTTGCTTATAAACCCATCCGTTTTAATTCGTGATGTAAACTAGATTTTAGTATGGCAGAGTGTCATTTAAGTAAATTAGTGAGCTCCATAGTGTTTGTTTGGATGTTTCCTGCTACCTAATAGGATTAACATTCCATTTAGAACCATTTAATGCAGAGAGATTATAGATCACAGAAATAAGGAATGCCACTGGTAACTGGAGAAACTGATAGCTTCTGAACTCTTGGTATTATCACAATGACTTCCTACACAGATTATTATTATTCCTACAAGTATTATCACAATGACTTCCTACACAGATTATTGTTGGACAAAATATCCATCACTGCAAAGCGTTTTTGATATGGGGTTTAAGCCAAGGAGGTGCTGTTTGATTATTCAAACCAGACCACTTACAGCATTTTCATTGCATAGTGGTTACACCCACAACTCATTAACATGTAGTTTTGTATTTTGTATGCAAGCAGTAGCGGGGTGGGGATCTCTCAGTTGGGAGATGCCCCGATCCAGCTCCTACTCCCGTGCAAGCAGCAGCAGGGGCACTCAAAACTGAAGTGTGGCACTGAAATAGGAAGCGTAACACTAAAAACGGAATAGTTTGGATGCCGCAAAAAGTTCACAAACTGGAATACCTACTTACGGATTTGTGGCGTTCAATTTCCAAGTTGTTCATGAATAAGCTGTTCGAAAACAGAGGTACCACTGTATAGTATGTGCAGCAAGATGTTGGGGGAAGAATTGGTGCTGCATTGTTGTATAGAGAGTTCAGGTGTAAGCAGACCAGAGGAATCCAAGGTGGTTCATGGTTACTTTGCCTCCCTGCTATCTGACCCTCCTTTTCAGACCCCATGTGATCTGAAGACCTTCAGTTGGGAAATTTCTGACAAGTGATGCTAGTTCTACTTGCACTGCCATTTATAATTTGGATTGAGGGAGTCACAATGAGCTGATGAACTATTGTGCGGTGTGTGGGTGTGCTCTATTTGTTCCAGGGAAATGAATATAAGTGATATACTAGAGTAGAATAAGCACAGAGCTCCATGGAAATCTATGGAATTTTTACCACTCGGCCTGCAGACAATCCATTCTTACAGCTGCTTTGCTTCTGGCCATACCTAATCTATAAATAAAACTGCACAAGATAACAGTGAGTGTTCCTTTGAAGGCACATTTTTTCTTATTTAAATAAGATGTGTAACCAGCCCACATTGGGCTTGAATTTCTTTTGGTTGTACCCAGTGGTACCTTGTGTGGACAGATCTTGTGAAGGTCCCACAAGATCTTGTGAGACCTTCCCAGAGCCCAGGAAACAAAACGCTCTTTCTTCACCAGGCTTTCCTGCTACAGAAATAATTTTTAAGCCTTCCACCTTGCTTACTGAGCTATGGGAAGGTAAGGATAGGCCTTGCATCACCTTCCCAGAGACCAGTAAGATATGGGTAGTTAATTGGCGGGAGGGGTTTAAAGGGTCTTCCTTTGTACATGGGGCTGCCGCTGAAGATGGTTTGGAAACTTCAGCTGGCTTGGCTGCTCACTGGGGCAAGACGGTTAGAGCAGGCTTCCTCAAACTTGGCCCTCCAGATGTTTTTGGCCTACAACTCCCATGATCAGAGCTGTCAACCTTCCTTTTTTGCATTGGGAAATGGCCATAGCTGTCAACTTTCCATTTTTTTTGCAATAGGAAACGGTGCTGGAATAAGGGAATTTCCCACAAAAAAGGGAAAGTAGACAGCTATGCCTATGATCCATAGCTAACCATATTCCTGAGTAAAATGAAACACCTAGATATGGCATTTCTAAGAGCAAATAAGTGGCTTCCTCAAGGTTCCTTAGTAGCAGTTAATTTTATGAATTTTGTTATTAATATAACCTGTTTTATGTTCCTGGAATGTAACATTCTCATGATATATCTTAATGCAGCTGGAAATAGCAACAATTCTGAAACTATAGAAAATAAAATCCAGCTTTCATAAGTGTCCTTTATTCAGCTTGGATTTAGGTAATCAAACGTCTGTGTACAGTGCTGCACAGCTGATTTGACTGCATTGTTACATAATCCTTATTTCATTATATATATTATTTATATATATATATATTTGCTAAACTAATTGTGTGTTATTTATGGCTGCCTGTCAGTGGTCCTTGAATTCACAGAGAAAATGCATTGTAATTATTTTAGAAGCTGAAGTTTTATTATGCAAAATAAAAATAAAAATTGATGTATCATTTTGGTTAAGTCTCTCACCCCCCAGCTTGAATTATGTGTTTTAAATTCAACATGTATCCAGTCACAAGACAATCTTGATTTTTAAGATTAATGGCTAACTGAAGCTGCTGATTAATTTCTTAAACTATAATATATGCTTAGATTAATGTTTTAAATACCTTATGATGTTTTAGGTTGTGCTTAACAAATTATAGTCCAACATTGTTACAGGGTACATTTTTAATTAGCTGTTCTGAGGACCATGACTTTATTCTTAAAGTGAAAATTTTGCCGGTTTTACCCAAACAAATTGTTTTCTGCTGCTCCAGAGAAGTGGACACGGAGCAATGGAATCAAACTACAAAAAAGAAGATTCCACCTAAACATTAGGAAGAACTTCCTGACAGTGAGAGCTGTTCGGCAGTGGAATTTGCTACCAAGGAGTGTGGTGGAGTCTCCTTCTTTGGAGGTCTTTAAGCAGAGGCTTGACAGCCATCTGTCAGGAATGCTCTGATGGTGTCTCCTGCTTGGCAGGGGGTTGGACTGGATGGCCCTTGTGGTCTCTTTCAACTCTATGATTCTATGAAATCCCACCATACTATGATTTTTCCTTATTTGTTAGTAGTTCTTGCCAATGACAAACCGTTGCTAGTATGGTTGGAGGTGGTCGTGGGAGGAGTGACAGTGCCTGCAGTGCTCTCTGCAATTAGAAGGGCACCCGTGGATGAACTCTACATCTGTGTACACCATTATTATTGTGAATTAGAGAAGGTAGCAGAAAATACTGAATGACATGTCTCTTTCAAAATTATTACAATTTCTATGGGCCAAGATACAATGCAGTATGAGAGATTGCTGTGCTCATGAACAGGATTTTAAAGCTCCCCCTTAAAATGGTACTAGATTCAGGTAGGTAGCTGTGTTGGTCTGACGCAGTAAAATTAATAATAATAATAATAATAAAATTGTCCAATAGCACCTTAGAGACCAACTAAGTGGTTCTGGGTATAAGCTTTTGTGTGCATGCACACTTCTTCAGATACACTGAAACAGAAGTCACCAGACCCTTATATATTGTTCTGATATATATACCCTTATATATATTCTGAGAAATACCCCAACCCACCCTCCCACTATATATAAGGGTCTGGTGACTTCTGTTTCAGTGCATCTGAAGAAGTGTGCATGCACACGAAAGCTCATACCCAGAACTACTTAGTTGGTCTCTAAGGTGCTATTGGATAATTTCTTTAGATGGTCCTTCTGGGCTTCCCCCAGAATGGTTATTTCCTCCTACATCTACTGTATATTTGGAAAGTGGTTTGTATATTTGCTACATACCCTCCAATATTCCTTAGATTTATTTAATGGAATGCAGGAGAAGTCCAGAAAGCAGATTCTGAAAGGCATAGGAAAAATTGGGAGATAGAATTACCAAAGTGGAGAGGTGCACATAGCCAGGAGCTGCAAAGCAAAGGAAGGCTGAAGTTAAAATATTTGGCTGCATGCCTGTAGTCTACATTTCAAAGTAGTAATGATGTGGTGGTATGGTGATGATGAAGCTTATAGAAGTGAACAGCCAAACTGCTGTGGTTTCATGAAATGTTAATGAAAATTCTAACAGGAAGCTGAATTCATGAACAATGGAATATCTGAAAACAAGTAGGCATCTGAGAGAGAAGTGTAAGGTCAATTTGCCTGGGGTGAACCCCTCACACAGGCCCTAGGGACAATAGGAGTTGTGTGAGCAGTTAAGGAAATGAACACTCTAAAGCTGAATCAGAAGAGGTCCCAGGAGATGGAAAGCCAAGCAGCTTAATGCCCTGAGGCTTGTTGAATCTGCCAAATTATCATACTCACTATTGAAGGAAGCTATGTTAGAGATAGGGCAAATGACAGATAGAGAGTGTGAAGGCTTAATAGACTTGGCAGAAAAGAAAATGGGGTTGAACATTGTGTCGGGAGTATAGCGCTATGAGATCTGATTAGAGAAAAGAGAAATTGTAGTTGCATGGAACAACTTGAGGAAACAGGTATTTTTTAAATGCAAGAAACCTTACACAAAAACACAATGTTTCTTCAGATTCTATAAGTAAATGACAGATCCAAGTAAACCGAAATGCAATATTGTGCAATGTTACAAAGTTCCATTAAACCTGTCAAAATATTTTGAACCGATAGAGACTATTCAAGGATAAAATGTTAACGGTGAAGTATATATTTAGAGTCAAAATCTTAGCACTATTGACGATTTTAATATAGGTTTGGAAGCCAAACGAGCTTGTGCAGAAGAATGTTCTCAATCTTGGTTAAAGATACACATGATTTAAAAATGCTATAAATGAGCTACTAAAAGATGCTGTTATACTTCCATGGCCTGATAACTGAGCTAGCAACAGCAGTAACATTGATGTAAGTAAATGACTGCATTTCTCAAAATGCTTTGGCAACTAGGTCAAAGGTTCGATCTGTGTCGCCTGTTAGTGTTTAGAATTAGTTTGTCAACATTTCCCCAGACATTTCCAGGCTGCAAGGACATGAAGCAGCTCCTCTCATTTTACTGACTTGCTGGTTATTTCTAAACATGCAATTTGGGAAAAACCATCAGCAAAATTAAATACATTTTTAATAACTGCGGTAAGTAATATGTAGGTCTTATTATCTCAGGCTTGCTGTCATTTCCTTCTTTATATAACAGGAACTGTTTTTGTTTTTTTTAAGTAAGGGAGGGTGTTTTTGTTGTTAAAAACAAATTACTGTGATGCAGTAGTAGTTGGTGTGTTAGCTGTCAATTTCTGATTCAGTGTAAAACAACTTTATCACATCATTTGTAATCTCAGACCTTTCTCACATACAGTGCTTTTTCTGCACAGAAAATGATCCACACAGCATAAAGCTTAAAATCTGCATATATGGTAATATGTAACAAATAATAGAATCATAGAATCATAGAGTTGGAAGAGACCACAAGGGCCATCCAGTCCAACCCCCTGCCAAGCATGTATGTACACGGAATGGAAAACATTCACCAATCACAGTTTCCCAGTGTGGGTATAATTTAATTAAACACACACACTTAATAGCATTGATCACTTGGGGAGCAATCCTATGTACAAGAAGCAAGCGAGTGTAAATTAGGCTGGCATAATGGTACAACAGATCCATAGCCTGATCAGCTGCTGCTCTACCTAAGCCTAGCAAAGGAAAACAAGCCTTTCAGTATTGTCCTACATCAGGTTGTCAGGTCACGTTATCATACTGAATAGGCTTAGGATCTAGCTAGCTCTGGTCCTGCTGCTCTGGTCCTGCCCTTAGAATGTCCCCCGGAATGCTGAGCCAGGATGAGCAAGTTATGCTGTCTTATCTTTGACTGAGCCAGGGTTGGGGGCAGTGTTTGACACTGAGATATGAAAGCTAGGAGCTAAATGGCACCTTAAACCTAGGTTATGGGCACAACAATGGAATGCTTAGGCATGCTTTTTTTTTAATAAAAAGAATACAAAGGTGAAACTGAACGAACTGCAGCTAAAATATTATGTTCATTTTTCACATGGTCAAGTCCTTCTCCTGTCCACACTCCTAATATTCTTAAGAGGGCCTCTTCTCCAGTCTTCAGAAAGTAGCTGGAGGTGGGGAGGCAGAAAAAGTGCCTCCTTTCCTTCCACTCCGCAGTTTTAATCTGAAATCTTAGGCGCGCTACTGCGCCCAAAGCTCAGAAACCGCTCGCACAAATGAAATTCCCTGTTGCAAAATGTGCCTAGAACAATGGGAATTTTGAACACTGGTTGGGGGACCAAGAAAGAACGGTACATAAATCAAATCACAGGTTGCAAGGATCAGCAGTTCCATGAGAGCTCAAAAGGCATGACTAGCCACAAGCTAAGATGTTGAACCAATAAGTGACATATTCCCTATGCTTTCTTTCTGAAGGATGGGGCAGGCACAGCATTTAGTGCACCATGTGGCTGGACTCTTGAGGCTGACTGCAAATGTGCGCTCCTTCTAGTGGGCTGGCTAGGTGAGGTTTTTGCTGGCATGTCCGTGTCCTAAGTGACGGAGGTGAGATGCAAGCCAGATCAGCATTGGATTTACTCCCAGCTGCATCCTGTGAACAGGGAGACTCCTGTTTAACAGGCAGGCCCTTGGCTGGGGAAGCTAAGGGAGGCATCTCTGGAAGGGAGTTAATGGGAGGCACTTCTGAAAGTTTGCCTGAGTCGTCTTTGGAGGGCAGACTTCCACCCGCTAACCCACTGGGACCCTCTCCAGGATCCAGCATTTATTGGGGTTTGGAATCCATTGCCCACATACCACTGGGACCCTTCTAACTCCCCAAGCTCCTCCTACACCTTAGGGTCACACTCCCCCCTCCACGACACCTCCATGGCACTCATGACAATACACAAGTTTTGAGTTACATGTTCAAACATGACAGTTTTGAAACTAGTAGATGCAGCTGAGTAGAATATATATGATACACTGCAGTATTTTCCTTTGAAGTGTTATAAAAATAGATGGCAAATTTTCTGCCCGTACATGATTAGAATTTGAATTTAAGCCTGTACGTAATCGTGTGGATTATAAATGAGTGCCAGTTAAATTTATAGTACTGTAATGTATTTTGAAAGACTCCCTATTGTTTCAATATGTTGGACCGTTTTCCATTCCATGTCATTTATGAAAGCCACATTGTTTCTTCCAGGAAAGCAGATAACACACCAACCCAGATTCTTGGAAGATTTGTACAGTATTTCTTTTAATTCAAAGCAACTTTTGCACTTTTAAAATCGCATTCTCCAAATACTTCACTGTAGCACCAGTGAAGGTGGCCAGGTCAGGCGGAATTATCTGCAGTAGTGATAACCCTAATGCTCCAAGTAATTTATGTGTGCATAAACAAATCACTCTATAATGTTATTAGCCATACTGCAGTGACCTGGTTTGAATGTAATGCTAAACCAAACGATGACTTAGCATGAATGTATGAGCATTTGAGTTCCCAGAGAGGAGGCTGTAGGTGCTTCATTCCTTCTCTGGCCCTGCTGCTGCAGTGCTGCTCTGAGCTAAGCCATGGATTGACAGAGAGTGCCATCTGAATCTGAGCTCATAGTTTGCTTCACTCCACACAAACAATGACCTGTAATTGGCATTATCTGCACTACACTCTTAACCAACCGAGTCCATCAAAATGTCCACACTGCAGCTACAGATTGTGAGGGTTGGATTGTATGGACCATATGTTTTTAAAATAGCATTGTCTCTCTACAGTGCTACAAAGGTACCAGACCTGTATGTCTTATTTCCAGCATTCCTCGTGGGAAATGGCTTGTTCCTTTTTTGAACATCTTCTGGGTGATGAAAGAGAACCTGTTTAAATATTCTAGCAGGAGATGGCTCACATGGCCAAGCACCAAATCCACTAATCTGGGCACGTGGATGTTTGCAGTTGTTATTGCTGTTTATTAAATTTATATAATGCCCTTCATCCGAAGATCACAGAGTGGTTTACAGTATAATTCTGAAGTAAGGGTATGTTTATTAGCCCTGTGCCAGCATGCCATGACTGTGGTTATCTAGACTGATTCAGGAAGCTAAAGATCTTCTGTTTGATGGTACAGAGCTCTTTAACATGAAGTCGGATAATGCATTGGACAGAGTCTAAAAGATGTAATATGGCTTATTGTACGGGTTTTGAGATGCAGAATTATATTTTTGCTGCATATCACCTCTGCTACAGAACTTCCTCCAACTGCCTAGCCTCCCACTTCCCAGCAACACAGACATTGGACTATCTGAAGAAGTGTGCATGCACACGAAAGCTCATACCAAGAACAAACTTAGTTGGTCTCTAAGGTGCTACTGGAAGGATTTTTGTTTGTTTGTTTTGACTATGGCAGACCAACACGGCTACCTACCTGTAACAGACATTGGAGGTTGCTTTGGGCTCTGCCAAAAAAGGCTTCTTGGAAACAAAGTTAAGTCATCCTACCTGTGCAAAAGGCTCTTGGTTGGATATGACAACTCTCTGATGGACCTGCTCAGTTGAGTAACCTTGCCCTCCGAGTGGATGACCACTCTGTAGTTAGTCTGCAACCTCTTCCTGCACTGGGTGACACAAGCCACCAATGAGTTTGCAGTTGTTGAGAGCAGCAAATGTTGCCTGTTCTGCAGCAGGGTTTGGAGTGTTCAGATGAAGCCACATTAATATGTAATCTTTACAACGGCTCAGTAAAGTAGTTCAGCATAATCTCTGTGTTATATTTGGTGACCTGAGGCTGAGGGAACAATGTTGTGTCTTGCCTAACACCATGAAGTGCTTATTTTAGTCGTGGGTAGTATTTTGGTTTATGGCCAGTATTGTCCTGCATTAGAATGTTCTTTTATGGATTGTTCTCCATCTATTGCAACTTCTAGTGTGACTATCATTCCTAATCATTGGCTGTGCTTCCTGGGGTTGATGGGAACTGTATCTAGTAACATCTGGAGGACACATGTCACTAAGGATGTTTCATGTTAACCTTCAGATACTATAGATGAACAGCAGGGATAAAGCATATGGTAAGGGTCTTTCTAGCACCCTCTTAGGTAGATGTGGTTTTGACAGCTTGTGTGTGTGTGTGTGTGTGTGTGTGTTGCTAAACCAGCTTCAGAGTGAATCTGAGTCTGAGCAACCCCACTCAGAATCACCAGGCTTGCTCTTGTTAAGCAATAGCTCAAGCAGATACTGCAATTACTGTTCATATCTGACAGCTCAACTTTTTTTGGGGGGGGGGGGACCGGGTCTTATAACTTCAAAAACACATCATCAACAATATCAGTATGAGTCATCCCTAATAGAAATATGATCAGTTGCATGAACATATTTTATTAGGAATCAATCAAGAGCACATACTTAATGCCACTGTCAGCTAAAAGCAATTTTACATTGTTTCATAGTGACTTGGTACAATAGAGAATTTAAGATGGTAAGTGAGAAACAGCAATAATATGAGGCACATCCACAAACCTTTCCATCCACTTTTCAAGTATTGCTAAAGACCGTGGATTCATGGAAGTCACTTATAAAATTGAGGGTTACAGTTATGATTGCAGATAAATGCACAGTCAGTTTTAACTCAGTTGCATGATTGAAGTAGAAGCGCTCTGCTGACTATGCAAAAGACGGTTTTGATACCACGCTGTCAGTGTTGAGCGCATTAATATTCTCTCAGTGCTTCATTTCAATCTGGCAACTCCGGAACCAGGACAGCAAAGCTGAGATTAATGTCAAGACTTGGAGACTTTGTGCAATGTTGATGCACATAGCCTGTAGCATCTCTGTGTTGTTGTGTAACCTTGTTCTTGATCAAAATGATAGTAATGGTTTTATGCCTTAGCCACATGTCTTTATGTTTGACAAGCTCAGGGCTGCTATATACATAAAGGTTTTAATCTGTATTACAAATCTAAACCCTCTGATATCCTCTGTGTTCCGAATTTAGTTTTCCATTTGTCTCAATATATTTAAATTAATTAAACTTTATTCCCTATGATCAGTTAAGCCATAGTATGTAAGTGCTCCCAGATAGAGCCTTTTGCACAGCGCCAACTATCTATAAACAGATTAGTAAAACAAGTGCTGTGGGAACAGCCATTTCCAAATTAGGTAATAGAATCATAGAATTGTAGAGTTGGAAGGGATCCCGAGGATCATCTAGTCCAACCCCCTGCAATGCAAGAATCTCAACTAGATCATACATGACAAATGGCCATCCAGCCTGTGCTTAAAAACCTCCAAGGGACCCATTGAACTGGTCTCCCCTTGGAGATTTAAAGGAATTCTGGATGCTCTGGGTGAACATTCCAGTTGCCATGACTTGGATTTGATATCCCGCTTTATCACTACCCGAAGGAGTCTCAAAGCAACTAACATTCTCCTTTCCCTTCCTTTCCCCACAACAAACACTCTGTGAGGTGAGTGCGGCTGAGAGACTTCTGCTTCTGTGGAGGCTCTGGTCTTGCTTTAGAATTGTGAGATGGAAAGAGTTACCAATATAATCGCTCCCTATTGTTTTGGTTTGCGGGAATTGGTTTTTGGCATGGACAATTCTTTGCTACATTGTTGCTGATTTTCCTTTTGAGTCAGTCATGCTCTCAATGAAATGAATAAAAACTACTCTGGCATTTATTTCTGCTGTCCACGCTTGACCAGCATGTATTTGGAAATGCACCCCAAAGTTTTTGTAGCATAAGAGTTTTAACAATGTTTTTTTTTGTGTCTCTGTCCTTCAATAGGATGATGAAGTGGTTCTGCAGTGCACTGCTACTGTTCACAAAGAACAACAGAAATTGTGCCTTGCCGCAGAAGGATTTGGCAACAGGCTCTGCTTCTTGGAATCCACTTCAAATTCTAAGGTACCGTAAACTGTCTTGTTCTAATGCAGTGTTGAACATTACCGACATAACAGAGCTTTTCTTCTTGTTGAAATATTGTCCTCTGTGATGCAGAGTAAGTGTTACAGCAGGCAGAGTTGAGTTGCGTTCCAGCACGTTATGTTTTTCTTACATGACTTACAACATATTACTCTATACCCAGAAAAATAAACTTGATGTTAATATACATAATGACAAGCTAAATTCTGAACAACTTTTATCATACAGAAACCTTTGAGGAAGGCTGTGTGACCTTCTTCTCCTTTGCCCTACAGCCCCTCCCTGCTTCTCCAGAATCTACTGTGGACTCTCCATAGCTAATTTTGAGGATGGAGGGGCTGTAGGTGGAAGTTTGCTCATGTGATGCTGATTTCACACCTTGTATTACAGATAGCTTGTGTATTGTTACCTTATTAATGGACATGTGGAGAAAATGTGTGAATTAGACTAATTTGCCGCCTTTCCTTTTTTGGGAGAATGCTAATTTAACTTTTCTAGTGCAAGTTCAGTGTGGAGAGTGAGGTTAAATAAATAACATCTTATCCAAGTGATATTTGTGCTCTTCAAGTTTCATAGCATATTAACAGCTAATACGACGGCCATTGCCAGTCAGTTGGTACAGTGTACTGATCAAATATCATTCTTCCTAAGTTTCGTGGGATTCATGATGCTTTACTGTGTGTAGGTCTGCAGACTGCAGGTACTTTTATATTGTAACCTGCCCTGTGATCCTCGGATGAAGGGCGGCATAGAAATTTGCAATAAATAAGAGCAACGAGAACAATAAATACTTGCACCATGTCATGTGGAGCACAGGAAGCAAAGCATCATGGAGATCTGTATGTCTTTAAATTGTCTGCAGAATCCTTTTCTGACTATTGTCAATCTCATTGGTGCTGACGTCACCCTCCAATCCTCACAAGCTGTACTTGAAGCAAGTGCCCCTAAAACAGGGTACCTATCCCCATGCATTTGAGACAGTCATAGGTGAAAATCGATCCAGGATCTAAACAGCAGAGGCTTTTCAGAAATCACCTTTCCTCACATGGCTATCTTCATAATCAGTGCTATCAAATGGGAGTCTGCCAGTCAAAGATTTTTGAAGAAAAACATTTTGTACCTAAAATATTTTGGGTTCCACTATAGCAGAGCTGTCCAACTTCCAAGAGACTGCGATCTACAACCACTATAAAAAAAAATTGGCAGTGAGCTACCCATTGGATTGACCAGAGTTGTTGACCTGTTGGACAGCCCTGCACTATAGGAATCAGTTGAGGCAAATAAAAGATTCAGTGAATTCTGACAATTTAATTTGTTAAAAGGATGTAAGCAGCTGTAGTTAACTGTGGGCTGTTGCTCATTATTTATTTTGTTTCGGATAACATTTTAAATTTTGGCGAGAAAAGGAAATATACTAAAATAATATTGAATATGAGGCCTTTATTATTTTTCCTGCCTACAGATTCCTTCAGCACAACCTTAATTAAATTTATTATCTCCACTGTGGTGCAGACTAATGTTTTACTTTCAGTCAGTCATCATTTTGAATGTATTATTCATCGTTATAAAAAATTAACTGGAATATTAATGATTCATTATAATAGCAGTGGTTCTGAGGATTTCATGTCCTGCTCACTTGTAACTGAATAATTCCCAGTAATAAAATATGTAAGGATAGGTAACCTCAGTATTCTATAGTTTTAGAAAATATTATTTAACAAATTAGTTTTAATTAAACAGCAAATGTATCCTCCCCAGTACTTCATTGTTGGTCCATAAATAAGATGTCCATGCAATCATATTACCATTTCTTTTTCTTTAGTTGGTTTTTTAAAAAGACTTAAGAACAGCAGGTGCATCTCAGGCATCTAGAAAACTGTAAGATGCAATTAGTAAAAAATTAATATAGGAAAGAACAGGTGACAGATCTAGCCAGTTCTAAGTTCAGAAGTACAACGTAAAGTGGATACATTATGGTTTTTTTCTGCCGATAATTTACAGCTCTTTCCAGTATGTCTGGCTTTAGCTCGTAGTGGTGCGAGTATCCCAGTAGAAAGGGAAAGCTTAAGGAGGGAACGTTGAAGAAAGAGCAGTCTTTTTAAAGCATGTATATGGGGTCTCACTGAGAGAAAAGGAAGTGAAAAGAAACAGTGACAATGGAGTTAAAAAAAAAGATGGGTAGGGAAAAAATGGAGAAGATGATGGTGAAGAAGAAGAGTGCATGGAAACTGCTTTATCACGTAAATGAGATGCAAAAACTACAGGAGCTAAAGGACAAGCTCAATGAGGATAGGAGCTAGGACTTTATAAAAGAAATGACAAGGAGAAGAAAACTGAATAGATATCAACCCAAGACAAGCAAGACTGTTTTATCCAAAGAAAAAGCAGATGATGAGAATACGTTTTTGTGAAGGGAATGCTTCATTGCTTGTATGGAGACTTGCTGTCATTCATGCTTCACAAGTTGCAGTGGTTTCATAGTCACTGCACTACTTGAGAAATAATCTTGAAGAGCAAGCAGCTGGGGCAGGTGAACAGTAAATCTTGGGCTTTAATCTGGGTTGGTTCATGTAAACTGCAGCTGGCACACATGGCGACTGATGGAATCTGGACCTTGGACTCGGCTAGATTGGTAAAGAAAAAGTGTTTTATATGCGTTGTATATGCAATATAACACTGTGACACCAGATGGTGCTGGGGAGTCCTGTCTTTCCCAATCGGATTTCCTTGTATGAGTTTACAACGCGTTGAACTGAAATGCTTCTTTGATGTGGAAGAACAGGGTTAAAATTACTCTGTCATGAAGCTCATTGTGTGACCTTGGGTTCAACTGTGGGTCTTTCCCTCTCTCTTCGTCCCACACCCTTCCATGCCCTAGAAATTGGTTTAGGGGGGACTCGGAGAACCCCTGGAACATAGAGAAGGGAGGGGTAGGGCTTGTTCTGTCTGCAAGCCAAAATACTTGCACTGATGCAACAACCAGAAGAGCACAACATTGAATTCCTCCCACTGTCTCTCAGTCTAACTGGTGCCACAGGGTTGTTGGGTGGTTACCAGGGGGAATAAAGAAAGAACCATGAGTGCTACTTTGAGCTCCTTGGAGGAAAAGAGATAAGATATTATATAAGATCAAATACAATAAATAATACAAATACAATTTTTCTGCAGCTATTCAGAATAAAAATAGCATTACAGTCAAGATCTATAAAGTTTTCATAACCCAGCATGAAATACATTAAACATTAGATCCCCTTGGGAGTTTTTCTTTAAAGTTTTTGTGTGGTGTCAAAAACAAGATAAAAGATACCAGTGACTTACCACCAGAGCTGGCCTATTTTTGCATTAGATGATAAACACGACCATAATATCCTTCAGGCTGTTGTATGTGTATATATGCAATTGCAGCTTCCTTTAACTACTTCAGATTACTCAATTGCCTATAATAGCTCATTTGGGCTGTTTATCATTTAGCTGATTGAAGCTTCTTCCGTACTTGGTGCAATGATCCTTTTCAAGTGTGAAGCACTCAATATCGCAAACAGAATCAGTGAAACATTTAGAAACAGTTTGTCTATACAGTAGTTAAGAAAATGCTTTACGTAGGAGGAAAGGAGCTAAATTAAATTAATTATAAGAACAATAATGGCTGTTTATTCAAATCCCCGTCTCCCAGAGATAAAAGAGTGTGTCCTAAATAAATGGTATTTCCCAGTGGTATTTTATAGTTGATACTATTTTAATTGTTCCTTCAATAAAAAGAATACTGTGATAGAAAAATGTAAAAGCACAAAAGCGGATAATTATATTTGTTAAAAGCTTTATGAATCTAAATTGTGAATCTAACTACAAGTCCAAAAAAACAAGGAGCTGCAGTTAGGAAAAGAGAGGTGTGGGTATGTCAGGAAAATGCATTTAGCAGCATAAGCAGATAACAGTGAAGTCATGCAGTCATGGTTGCTGGCTTCTTTATAATGTATACATTATTATGCAAAGTAGTGTGAATATTATTTGGTGTTCAGGGGGAGGCTGATTTTTCTATTTCTTTAAAACTGCAACTGTTAGATAAATATGTTGCATATCCTATAATATGATGATTCTATAAAATAAATATCAAATCATTTTAAGTAAAGGGGAAAAAAGACTGGGAAGGAAAATAAAAATTATAAAAACCATTCTGAGTTGCTGTCACTTATGTGACAAGCAAATTACAGCACCTAGTTTTGATTTCAAAAGGATAGCTAAATTTCCACATCTCTGGGTATTGGAAAATGGACAAATGAATGGTGAGTGCATGGACAGTAGAAATTTCCCCCTCTGTTCCATATAGCAGAAGGAAATATACCAGATCCCTTTCTGAACCAGATTTAAATAAAGCAAAATGCTTCCCAAAAGCAAAATGTGTATAAATTTTACAGCAGAAGTATTGAGTTGATTGCATACTGATTATGGTTTTAGAATCTTGCATGTGAATGTTTGGTTCTAGGTAATCTTGGTCCTTAGCTTTGTATACTGTAGTGGAACATTAAGCCACAGCAATTTTTGAGGTTTGATTTTATGGTGTACACACACACTTACACTAATTAACTTGAATCTTAAAAATTGGCAAGGCTAGCAATATAACACAATGAAGATTGTGCAGACAGTTGTTAGGTTAGCAATTTTATTGGCTAGAAGAGTTGCTTCCTTCACTAATCTGTTCAATCACAGTAATACATTATACATGTGTCTATTTGATGGTCAGATGCATGTCAGCCACAAAATGTAATTTAGCATGCTTATATATGACTTGTAAATTGATATATATATAAATAGGTGTGTGTGTGTGTGTGTGAGAGAGAGAGAGAGAGAGAATGTGAATGAATTCACTGCTACTTTATTCCTCTGTGATTTTTATGCCGCAGAAGATTTGTTCCCTTTGTCCTGCTTAAGTTCCTCTACTCTCACTCTTGATATCTTTATCCTGTGTTGATAATCTTCACTTATCACCATTAGGCATGTGATACAACTGTCCTTTGTAATTTCACGCTTGGGTTATTTGAGACCTCTCACTCAGGTGGATGCCATTTTGCTCCCAGGACCTACAGCTACATTACCCTGTGTCATTAATGTCAATGTGCACTGTGACTGTTGACCCCACCCCAGCACTATCTACTAGGCTATCTAGATGTGGGGCAACACCTACAACCATCATGCTAGGCAGGAAATGCACCCTGTTTACGCACATTGGAGCTGTCATCCTGTGCGTGGGATACAGCTATAACATCCCTGAAGGGCTCATCCGCAAACCTCTCTTCCTCTCTCAGGTTTTCCAAGTCAGCCACCTTGGCTTCAAGGAAGTGAAATTGTTTGTGGAGATCCAAGAGCTCATTGCACTGAAGACACAACCACAAGTTCTGTCTGGCAGGCAGATAGATAGTTGTACATGTGACAGATTGCGTAAAACAATGGAAAGCTCCCATGTGTCTTCTGACTTTCTGTCTGCGCAACTGTTTTTGTAGTTTATTGAGTTACTTTATTAGAAGCTTGGGTTTTATTTAGATCAATGAAAGGAGGAGCAGAGCAGTGTATCCTGGACTTCTTGCCCTGATGGCAAACTCATTTGACTGTTTAACTTGCCGTGACACTTTGTTAGCTGGGGCAGACACACTTCATAAGCTGGGGCTGTCTGTTTCTAGTCTCCTCATGGCTGTGCGTGAAGAGGTGAGGAGAGAGAGCATGCAAACCTGAGACTCACAAAAGCTTGTTCCCGTAATTATAAACTATGCTATAACGTATATCCAAACATAGCCAGTGAGCGCTATACATCAAATAATAGTGGGAGCACTGCTGTAAACTGAAAATCATTATATTTTACTTTGCAACTCTGCTGTCAAACGCAGTCACAGCTTCTCCTGCCAGTAGAATTTTATCTAAAATAATGTTACAGTATAATCCTGACTGTGACGGACAATCTGTTACTCTCTTGAATAGCAAAGTTCCGGTGGCTGGTTTCTTTACTACTTGGTAGGGACTCTTTTTTTTCTACATGCATTCCTACTAGCAAGGGCGCCACCACCCCATCTTTACCCAGATTCATTTAATTAATGTGAATTTCCTAGAATAGCTTATTTGAGTAAATTAGTTTTCACGTGCTCCCCCTGCCTTTCTTCAGATGGCTCTTTGGGTTAATTAAGGCTGCAATCCTAAACACATTTACTAGACTCTAGAGGGTAAGTCTCATTGAATTTAGAGGAAATTATTTTTCTGTTAACACACTTAGGATTGCCCTGTAAGTAAGGAGTGTTCTGTCAACAACTAAATAATAATCAGTGCTTCGCTGAATGCTGTCTTCATCGTGTTTTTTTCAACTAGAATGTTCCTCCGGATCTCTCCATCTGCACTTTTGTGCTGGAACAGTCCTTGTCCGTGCGCGCCCTCCAGGAAATGCTGGCCAACACTGAGGAGAAAGCAGAAGGGGTGAGCAGCAATATATTCACCTTTTAATTAATTTGTAATTGCTTTTGGATTCTATTGTCTTGTTGTCCTTGATGCTTTTTGTTAACACCTCAGCTTTGGGAATCCTATTACACTCCCTATTTTATTGAAGTTTACATTCTCAGAAAACTTGAATGACCAAAAGCCATGGAAAACTTAAAACCAAACTTGAAAATGTCCCCCCCCCCAGCTTTCATTATGTTTGCAAACCAGAAAAATGTATGAATATTTTGTTTTCATAATGCTTCCCACATGACCATTACAAAATATGGAGTATATATCAGTCTTGGAAACCAGATAGGCACGTACTTATATAATTTGAGTGCTTTATGCCTAGTTTTAATCATGTATTTATCAGTTTCTAATAAATATTGATATTTAGTCTTCTCATTTTGTATTTTATATATGTTATATAATGAAAATGGTGTTTGTATCTAGAAGTATATATAACTTTTTTTTAAAAAAATACACATTAGTGTATTATACAAAATATAATTTACTCAAAATATGATTTTTCTGTACCGCATAATGATGGTATTAAACTACTTTTTAAATGATGTTTTACATATATTCTTTCACAATAATAAAGCTAGCTGGTGCTTGATAGATTTCTGCTTTTGCCTTTCTTCCTTTCTATTCCTTTCTATTCCATCTATTCCATCTTCTTTGGTTTGAAGAAGAAATAACCTGCTTCTGCAACAAGAATTACATCATTCAAACTTACCCTCTTGTACAGATGTCTGATTAATTTCTGCAGTTCAGTTCTTCCAGTGTCACAACTACCTTGAATTCCTGGTAACATTGTTTAGGAGTCCCCAATAAATAAATAAGCACTTTATTGAACCTGGCCATAAATGAAAACCAATTAGGAGATGCTAGGGATGCTGGTGGCACTGTGGGTTAAACCACAGAGCTTAGGGCTTGCTGATCAGAAGGTTGGCAGAATCCCCGCGATGGGGTGAGCTCCTGTTGCTCGGTCCCAGCTCCTGCCCACCTAGCAGTTAAAAAGCACATCAAAAGTGCAAGTAGATAAATAGGTACCGCTCGGGGGGAAGGTAAATGGCGTTTCCGTGCGCTGCGCATGCTCGCCACATGACCCGGAAGCTGTACGCTTGCTCCCTTGGCCAGTAACGCGAGATGAGTGCCGCAACCCCAGAGTCGGACATGACTGGACCTAATGGTCAAGGGTCCCTTTACCTTTAAGATTAAAAGCAGTAGGAAGGAAATATGTGCCTATAGGAATAGCTCATAGTTGAAATAGGTAGAATTGGTTGGATCCTTTATAAATAAAATCTAACTTGTTGTCAATGTTCCTTACTAGCCTTGAAATCAATTAAATCAAACTGTGTGGGCAAAGCTTTGGTGAACACCTGACCCAAAGCTTCACAATCAGCTATGGGTTTTGTGGAGCTCTGTGTCATGTCAATTTCGAAGCAGCTCTAACTAGTCCTGATATTATCTTGAGCTGTCCAGGGTGCTACTTTGTTTGCCTGAATTTGCCTTATCTTAGTGGTGGGGAACCACAATTCTGGGGTGCAAATGCTGTCTATCTGACCCTTGGGACTTTGCTGAGGTCATACTTGCTCCCAGACCTTCTTCACACACCCCTTGAGTGTTTTTGCTTGGCTGGAATGTGCCATTGAACCCTAATAATGCTTCTTGTTTGCCTGAATGGAAGAGAGAGGTGTGTGTATGTACAAAACCAGCTTACAAGACAAAGGTAAAAGGTCGTGCTTGATATGAACTGTGCCAGCCTGGAATCTTCTTGTAGTTATTTGAAGAAGGATGCTTATATATTTGAGGATCCTGTTTTGAATGCTTCTCCCTCCCACTGCCAATAGGAGTGCCCAACTTTTAGGACTACACATGGCAAACTTCAGAGATATCCCTAATTATAATAACTCAGTATCTGTTAAAACCAATCTAAAAGCTGGATTGAGAACAAAGATCACAAGTGCCTCAAAAAATAAAAATAAAATAAAAATCCCTCCAGGAAAATCAACAAAAGTATGAAAGAGCTAAGATTCTGATGCTTGGAGGACTTCATGGTGAAAGTCAGAGAGCCTATTACAGGATGAGAATAAGTTTCACTAGGCACATTGCTATGGGGCTAATTAAATATGACCTCCCCACATTGCTATCCCATTTGCGGACAGCACATGTTTGGGGGAGGGGATTCAAAAATTTCAGGAATATTTTGTTATTTTACCATTGGTGGCTTATTTGTTAATTGTTCTTTTTTGTTTTTTAAAGAAAAAATATAATTTTGAGATAGTTATAGAAGAGCAAGTTGTCAGTTTGTTTTTACTATGATGTCCTGGTTACTACAGTGTTTTGGGTGTCTTTGTGTAGCATGCTCAGACCTCATCCCTGTGTTCTAATACTAATTGTGATAAAAGATGGATTTCCTCAGCTGCAGCAGAAGCAAATGGGAATGTTACCTCTTTAAAGTCCTGCGCTTGATCTGTCTCATGTGAACTACCGCATGACAGCAACTGCATCATCTCTTCTTTCTTTAAACTAATATTTTTGAGTCTAAATAGTTTCTGTTTAATATCTTATAACCCAAATGTAATCAGAAAAGATTTGTATGATGGACTGGCCATGAACCCTGTTCATACTTAATTATATAAATCTGTTCTTCTGTGATTTGTTCCAGAATCTTGTGCTTAGCATGTTGCTTGTATATCCAACCGTCTGGCCTAGTTTAGATCAAAGCTGACATAAAGTACTAAAATACACTGCACACATCTGTAGAAGCATCCTTCAGTTAATATAAAGGATAAAATGCAAATGGCGTTTGTGCACAATCCATGAAGACACTTTTCTTTTCAAATCTATTATAAAGAATACTATTAATTAGAGTGAGCAAGAAACCATGTCCTTGCCCAATTTCCTCCTGGAAGCTTTGTCTCCTCTTCACCCACCCCATTTTTAAGGTTTATTAGTACACTGAGTATTGTCCCTTGTCTTGTTTCCTCAATCCCCACCTTTTTTTTTGTGGTTCAGCCACTATCCTGTAAGAAGTGCCAGTTTTTCAGCAGAGACAGAGTTATAATGGAAGGAACTGAATGAAGGAAATAATATATGATACTTAAAGTTTTGGAAAATAAGCTGTAGGGAGACGAGAACATTTTCTGTGCCTCATATGTGGGATATGATGCGAAAAAGTACGTGCAGCTTTCTGAGTTTTTAGGATAAAGCAATTTTTGTAAGCAAAATATAGGCTCTATCTTAATATGGCTGGATCTGAACTTTGATTATAAATGGAAAGATAAATTGCATGCCTCTATTACAGAAAATAAAACCTCAGGCTATGTAAACAGATCTACATCTTTCAGTTGCAATATAAAATTTGCTGCCAGACTTAGTTTCACACCTGAGATTGCATCTGTAATAGCTCATAGGAAATGAATAAAAAAAGTGAAAATATATAAGCCTGATATGTATACACATGAAATATTTACTCTAGGGGAAAAAATCAAGTACTCTGAAGTACAAATTTGTTGTTGCCATTATTGTGCCGTGAAGTTTCTTAATGGGGAAGGGGTGACACCTGTACCCAAGGGTCCTCGGAAAAGGCAGGTCCTACACCCTGCCCCCTGTGTAGCTATCGTCCCAGCAGTGTTACAGACTATGGGAAGACTATTTTAGGATGCAGCTTCTAGGGCATATGCACTGCTCGGATCTGGAATGCTACTTTTTTGTGCCTCCTTGTTAAAATTAAACTGCTGTGAAAGTGTACTGAGCATTACCTATTGGAGGCTAGAGCAGCCCTTTGAGAGCAAGATTACTACATAAGCCATGCAAAAATGATTGCAAAGCCAAAATATAATTGTTCTATCAGGGCAGTTTAGATAGATGCACTGATTATTGCATTGAACGTTGAGGCATTTGTATACCTGTGGCACCTGAGAGGAATATGCCCTTTAACTGTGATGATACAGTGCTTGTCTGAATAAAAAATTGAGGGCTGTGTGTAGAAACCTTTTGACTTTTGCATGGCTGGAATGTAGCCTACTGTTGCTCTGTGCACATTTGCCTCTGGCCCTACCTGCCACTGATAATGCAGCCCCCTCATGAGGGAATGCAGACCTCAGGTTGAAAAATATCACCACTCCTGCTGTATACTGCCAAAACTACATTCAGAGTCTCATTTCTGTGTGAATTTCCTTTGGCCTCTTGAATGCAGACTTTATTGTGAGAAGAAAAATTGGGCACATGTGTGGGCGGAAGTACTTTAAGTACAGTACCACTAATTTTTTTTTTTTAAAAAATACGAATGTTGAATTCAGTTTATTGTGTACAGTTTAGAAAATAATTATTGCTGCTGAAACAAATGTGCAGAACTGCAATGGAGTGACAGCTAATGACTGCAACTAATAATGAAGTCTGAACCCTAAGTGGATCCAACTTTTGCAGAAAGAGTTCTGACTAAAACTTAGAGACGACAACAGCAACAACAGCAGCAGCAGCAGCAGCAGCAGCAGCAACAACAACAACATAGCAACAAGGCACAGCCTGGACTGATATCATGTTTATATTGTGTTACCAGTTACTGACCAAACCAGTCTGCTTAGTGATGATGCTGATTCAAAAATGTTTTCTTAATGTTTTGCTGGATATTTATTGCATTTTGAAATCATGTCCTGACTTTTTTGCTTGTGATTTTTTGCTTGTGATTTGTAGGAAGCACGTAGAGATTTTGTTATATTAATCAGCATGTAATTTTAAAAAAATGAAAAAGAACATGCATTTAATTTCAGTACAAATAATATATGGCTATTGGGCAGGATTAAACTAATGAGGCCTGTGAATGGAAGGACTTCTGCTTCTGCACTGCGGCTTTGTCCCCTTTTCTGCCCCCAACCTGGCTTTGGAGGGATTGGGAGAAACCCCCGGAACAGAGTGCAGAGGAGGAAGGGTGATCATCCTGCTTGGTCAGAATACTTGCCCTGACAGAATGATCATCTCAGTGCAACGTTCAATTCCCCCCACAAGCATTTGTGAGAAATGGGTTTGGAAACCATGCCCTTGTGATAACCATTCTTATTAATGGTATTTCTATCAAAATGTGAGTGCTAAATTGCAAAATACCATATTTAGTAAGGAACTCATTTTTCTTTTCTTTTGTTTTTTCTCCCTACAGCTAGTTGATGTGGAAAAATGGGTATGTCCTTGACTCTCTTGACCCAAAATAATCCTTTGTCTGTCTCAGAGTCTAAATTGTCCGTCTGTTTGTATTCTGTCTGTACCACAACACTAATTTGCTTAGCTCAAAACAATTTTTAAAAACTTCTTTAATAATTATAGCTGGGACTGTTGAGTTCTTGAAATAGTTCCCAAACTTCTTAAAATGCGACTAATAAAATACATTCTAATTCATCCTTGTTTAGTACAATTTTTTTAAAGGGATTCTCCCTTGTAGTTTTGAGCCTTGCAATTTCATCCTGTAAATGTATGTCCTTTAAATCTGTCATTATTTGTGACACTTGTCTGAACACATTTTAAGTGAATAATGCATGTGAATACCATAATTTCCCCTCTGTGTTTATAACTGATGTATTTTTTTATTTATAAAATAGTGTGTATTAAGCTTTTCAAGGTAATGAACAGATGTCAGAGAATTTATAGAAAACAAATCACTACATATATCTTGCCCAATCTCATCTTATTCTTCTAATTCTGAATTAAATCTGTGCATTGATATGTAATGAATTTCTGCGAGCTATTGGAATTGGAAACCTTTGACAATATGTCTTCCATTTGTGTGTGTTAATATCGTATTTGTATGTAGAAATCTAGGCATGCAAGTAATGTATTTTCTGTGTATAGAATCTCTTGAGCATGTCTAACTTTATTTTGTATAGTGAGATGTTGGCACTCAGTCTATTTGCATTATTCCAGAGATATCTACTTTTGAAAAGTCTATGTTTGCATGTCTACATGATTCTAATTTTTATTTGCTAATTGTGTGGATTGCTGTGTCTTTAGTTTCTTCCCTCAAATTACTTTTGTTTCTTCTCTATAATGAGTTATAAACCCATATTTTAAAAATAAATGCATTAGTATAATATGATTTTACAAGAATTCAAGAAAGAACTATACTAGATTTCTCACATTTCAGCACCTTAATTGTGGCTATGCCAGCCATATGGTAAAAATGTCCCCCCAAATATTTGTATCGCTTTTCAGAAACACGAGTAACTAAAAATTAAACTGTCCTAAGTCATGGACTAGCAAAATAAGGATCACACTGTAATCCAACACAGAAAACTTGTTTTCTACACAGTGTAAATTAGGTAGCAGAAGTATCGGGCTCTTACTGATATACCCAATTGAATTCCTTTTCATTTAGAAACCTAGGGTTGTATCCAATTTAAATGGGTCTGCTCTCAATGGGACTAAGTTAGACAGAACCCTAATACTTCTTAATGGTATTAACTTCTCTTTTGAAAAGTACTATTCTGATTTCTAATATTGTTGTATTTTATGATTATTGTGTACATTAATTCAGTGAATATTGAATGAACACAATGATGGGTATTTCTTTGAAATGTTTCCATATGCTTGAGATTTGAGCAGTCTACAATTATATTGTTCAACAATACTGAAATGAAAAACTGTGTTTTCTAGATACTGTAAACATATAGAATTAGAACAACAAATTACATACTGTCTCTGCACCCTCTTACCCCTAATATTTCTCATTTCATATTTGCATCTAATTTAGGATGACTGCCCTTAATAATCTTGCTAAAACTTTAGCATTGGCAGGTGCAAATGAGAGAGTGCCAAGTGTAGAGCAAAATACATAGGCAGGTCTCCCAACCAGTGTTTTGTGCTGGTTTTCAAGGGAGCAAGCAGTGCAACACATCAGTGCCTTCTGCCAGCTTTAGCATCCATAACATAAGGTGGCCACCTGTATTGTAAGACTTTACTACAGAAAGGAGGGAGTTGTAAAACATAGGGAAGCATCTACATAAGCTGTATTCCATATTTTTTCTGAAGTTGTTACTGAGCATGTGATTCTTTGACTAGTTTAATGGATTTTCCAAGTTCCTTCATTTTGTTCCTTGAGCAGGCCTTGTGTTGATGTATGTAGGTGTCATTTAGTTTAGTTCAGTTCACCTATGACAGAACTGCCTGGGGGAGAGGAGACAAAACACATTCTTTTCCTTGTGGCAGGCCCAATGGCAGTTGTGTCTAACTTTATGCCACAATTCTTCAGGTCTGTTGGAGGTCCCTGAAGCATCATCTAGTAATGGCCTGTGGAATAAGTTCAGGTTGTTGCAGCCTGAGGATATGGACATGGCCTTTGTGGCAGTGAGGCTAACTTGTGTCCATTAGATCTGTGCCCTTTATGGCTGATCTAGGAGGGTGGAATTGACTAGGTGGGTGCAGGGAGTAGTTAATGTTTCACTACATGAGGAAGTTACACTACTTGCCTTGAAAGAGATGCAGCCACTCTTGAAGATGTCTTCCCTAGATCCAGAAATTTTTAGAAAACAACCAGGGCTGTCTTAAACATATGCGGCGCCGGAGTGCAAAGATCTGTCCGGTGCCCCCCCCCCCAGGTTGCCCAGTCCCAGGCATGCAGGAGGGTGGAGCCAGCCGGCTGCCTCAGCGTCTAACTGGCTTGGTTGCCCCCAAACTCGCGGTGCAGAGACGCCCGCAGTAGAAGAGCCCACTGCGGTGCTCCAACCGACAGGCGGGCTCTTCCCCAGACTCAAATCTCGGGCCCTAGACACTTGGCCTGGAGCCCCTGAGAGCCCGGTGCCCGGGTGCCCTGCACCCCAAGCGCCTGTGGGTAAGACAGCCCTGAAAACAACAGTCCACTATCTATTACAGTTACCTTGGGTTACATACGCTTCAGATTACATACTCCGCTAACCCAGAAATAACGCTTCAGGTTAAGAACAGAAATTGTGCTCTGGCGGTGCAGCGGCAGCGGGAGGTCCCATTAGCTAAAGTAGTGCTTCAGGTTAAGAACAGTTTCAGGTTAAGCACGGACCTCTGGAACGAATTAAGTATGTAACCAGAGGTACCACTGTATTCCCTTTTTGCGCAATTTACCATATATACTTGAGTATAAGCCTAATTTTTCAGCACATTTTTTGTGCTGAAAAAGCTGCCCTCGGCTTATACTCGAGTGAGACACGCGGTGGGGGTGGCGAGAAAGAAGCCCTTTCTCTCCGCTCATGCCGCCACCCGCTCACCCCAGTCAACCATTCCTTAAGAAGCGTACTCTCCCCAGGCAGCTTATTCCATTCCTGAACTGCTCACATAAATGCAAACTTTAGACCCCAGAAGGCAGAAAGCCTATCAGTTAAGGAAGTATTAAAACCCCACAGGTGCTCACTTTCCCTGGCTCCTGCTTAAACAGGAAAGGATCCCAGCCTTCTTTGTATAACACAAGGGAACATTGCGCTGTGGGTTAAACCACAGAGCCCTAGGGCTTGCCGATCAGAAGAATGGCAGTTCGAAACCCCGCGACAGGGTGAGCTCCACAGCGGCAAAGGAGGAAGAGGAAGGAGCAGTCCAAAGGGCTGCTTTTGGGCTGCTCGTTCCTCCTCCTCCTCCACAGCGGCAAAGGTGAACCGGCTTATACTCAAGTCAATAAGCTTTCCCAGGTTTTTGTAGGAAAATTAGGTGCCTCGGTTTATATTTGGGTCGGCTTATACTCGGGTATATACGGTGATCAAGACAATGGTAGCTTATCAACTGCAGGTGTGCCAGAGGAAGCAGCCTATCTAGACTTGTTTCAAGCTAGGTCAGGCATAGGCAAACTTGGCCCTCCAGATTTTTTGGGACTACAATCCCTAGTTAACAGGACCAGTGGTCAGGGATGAATGGAATTGTAGTCCCAAAACATCTGGAGGGCCGAGTTTGCCTATGCCTGGGCTATGTTATAGTAGCGAAAAAGCCCTGATCACTTTGATAAAGGGAGAGATTCAGGCATGGTGTGACCCTGTTGGTTCTCCTTGAACTCTTAGTGGCCTTTGACAGCATACCGTGGTGTCCTTCTGGAACAACTCTGTGGGGTTGGAGTTGGAGGTGCTGTATTATGATGACTTTACTCTTATCAGCAGGGTAATTACCAGAAAGTATTACCAGAATAGTTTTACTTGGTCCTGTAGCTTTTGGGCTTTGGGGATCCCACAAATGTTCATTCTGTTTCCACCTCCCTCATTATTAACTTTAAGAAGGAATTTTAAAATATACCTGTTTGTCCAGGAACTTGATGGCTGAAAGATACTACTGTTCCAATCAACCTTGAAATTAAAAGTTAGGAGGGTATGTGGCTGTTTTAAAATATATTTTTTTATTATATTGCTTTTTCAGTTGATAGCTGCCCTGGACTCCTTATGGAGTTCTAACTCCTTTGGGTTACAAATTTAATAAATAGTAAAAATAATTAAAAGCACTTGAAATAGATATTTTTTATTTTTAAGAAACCTCTATGAATACAAAAAATGAAGGGGCCAAGTGTACATCCTTTGTGGGGGCGGGAGTTCCACAGACTATGGGTCACTATTGAAAAGGCCTTATGCCTAGTGCATGCCTAGCTCAGTCTAGGCATGAGACTCTTAATCTCAGGGTTGTGGGTTCGAGCCCCATGTTGGGCAAAATATTCCTGCATTGCAGGGGGTTGGCCTAGATGGCCCTCATAGTCCCTTCCAACTCTGTGTGTCTATGACTCTAACTGATTTTAAATGTGAGTCAGCAGGTAGGGCCTCTGATGCAGATATCAAGGCACAGGCAGGTTCATACAGGTGCAAGTGGTCCTTCAAATAACCATGCCCCCAAACGATTTAAAGACTTTAAAGGCCAAGACTGGCACTTTGAATTGGGCTTGGAAACACACTGGTAGCCAGTGCAGAATGCTTGCAATGTGCCTAGACTGCCTAGCCCCACAAGCACAGAACTGGCCACATTCCGTATCAGCTGAAGTTTCTGGGCCCCTTATAATGAATTAGCATAATTTACAGTATTTGGTGAACCCCCTCCCCTCCTTATTTTAAGCATGTCACATTCTTTCATATACAAAAGTAGTTATCGTATCCTCTCCCCGGGTGTATGGTTCAACAGAGAAGAGGTGTCTTATTAGATGGCTGCCGCAGGCAGAACTTCAAAAGTTTATTATAAAGAACCTCTGGTCTAGTGGGAGGTTCATACTCCCAATTTTCCAGTTTTCTTCCTACCTGAGGATACTGGCAAGCTCTTGGAGCCTATCCTATTTAAGGAAAAGGTGTGAGTCAGCTTTGGAGGTCCTGCCTGCAGGACTCAGCTGAGTTTGCGCCATCTGCTGGATCATGCCCTGTGGAAAGGATAGATCCAAACCTCACGGGTACCGGTAAGTGCACATTTATCTGTGTTATTTTGTTGGCATCAGATGTATTAGATAAGCAACAAAATAATTTTGATGGGCACCTCTTTCATTTTATGATTATATCCCATTGATCATAGGAAGCAATTTAGCAGGCCAATGAGTGTCACAATCATTACATTAACAATGAATTATAAAAGAAAAGAGGTTCACTGACTTGTATTTGCTGTTTTGTGGCAGCCATGAGCACCGAGGAATATTTTCAAACCTTCTGAAATGAAATTATTTTATGCGCTGGTTCCTATGATAACTCTCAGTAATCAGTTACGGAATTTTTGCAAATAATTTAGAATATTTTACATGTTCTGATACAATGATATTTAAAATCTAGATGGAAAATAAAGATTTTACAAGATACACACAACTCCCCTGGAGAGCTGCATGTGTGCACTGATACAACTTTTTGGAATTGTTGTGCATGAGTTATTAGTGATTCATTTTAAAATCTCCTTACTTTTGTTTTTACATATTTACAATCTGTTCAGACCAATTACTAGTGTTCTGGATCACTGCATTTTTGTGCATTTGTCTTTCCATGCTATTAATCATTGTATGTATGTGTGATTTTAATATGTTTGATACTGTGGAAGACATTCCTGTCCAGGTAAATTTGAAAAGTCAATATTTTTTTCCTAGTACTCAGTATAGTGCTAGAAATGCTACTTTCCAAAGTTGTTTTTAGAATGAGAAAAAAAACCTATTGTAAAAGTGCTGGTGAGCAATAATATTTAATGTTTTTCCTCTTTTCCCTCTTCCTCGTGGTACTCCAGAAATTTATGATGAAGGTAAGCTTGAAAACTGTTGTTTAATTAATTTATCTCTTCTCCACCAAGAACAGTTCAGAAGAGATACAAAACTCTGTATCAAAGTAAAAGTCAATTAAATAGTCAATAAATAAAAAAAATCTTTACCGGACAGTTGTAAAAAGCCAATTGGTTAAATAGCCTTTCTATAACATACTGAACACCCAGCATTCACAAAGAAGGAAAATTGTAAGAAGATTTATACTGCTCTCCCTGGCCAAACATGGATATATAGTGGCTAAGGATAAGATTTAATAATTATTCATATTATAGTAAAATTATGAAATTTGGCTCAAATACATGGAACCTGGCTATGATGTCTGTAAAATTCTGTAATGCATTTGAGGTACTAAACTGTACCAAATGCCACTGCATACTTTACAAAAGTTTTCGGGATTTTTTTTCCTGTCCCTCAACTTTGTCATAACTTTCCTCATTCTGTTGTTAAGCTTCAGTATTCATGCCTTTTAGCCATTAATTTTTTTCCACAAAAAAAATCTCAGCGTTTGCATTTTCAATATGCGGTAAACCATATAGGTTTTCTAGTTTATAATAGGGTACACACTGCTATCTGTTACTGTGTTGTGTGAGATGTTGATTGGATCTTGGAGGATTAACTTTTGCTACCTCTGAGATGATTGCCTGGAGTGTTCTTTTCTAAATCCCATCCAGCTATTAGAAGTGCATTGTTGTCAGTTAAGTTTATTTGTTTAATGTTTAATCATTATTTGTTTAATACTTTTATTTTGCAGCATTTGTGTGTGTGTGTAATGTCCTTAAAATCAATGCACTTCCAATGCATAGGTTTGCATAGGTTTAAGACAGGGCATTCTTGGGACTCAGCTATACAGCTGCAAATAAAACATTTTAAGTGTGTTTTAAGTGCGACATACAAGGTGGCATTTGTGTGAGCCTTATAATTCAATGTATTTTTAAAAAGGCATTTTAAACAAAGCATTTTCAGAACAGTTTTTATATGTATCTAGATTCCACCTTGGGGGCAATTCAGTACACATCTAACAGTAGCTGACAGTGTGGTAGGGCTGTGCTGCTCACCAGACCCCTCTGGCTGTGTTCTGCCGTGTACTGAGAGGGTGAGGGGTGAGGCAGGGGTGAGGCAGGGGTGAGGCCAGCTCAGTGCCAGCATCCTGGTGGAGCCAATTTGGCACTTAAGCTGGCATATTTGCACTGGTGGTGTTTTGCCCTCTCCACTTGCCCGCTCCTCTTCTTCAGCCTCTGGGTCTGAGCTGCTCCCTGTCACAGGCTCTCCTTGCTCACTAAAGCCTGTTGTTTCTTCAGCACCCAACCATTCCTCCCCACATTCTCCCCCTGACCTCTCCTCGGTGTCCCACCACCAATCCTTGGGCTCTGAGCCTTTCTCCTCTGGGGGTTCCCCAGCTGATACCTCCCACCACTCCTTGTCATGTAGCCAGTCCTCTTTGTAGCTCCGTGATGCAGTGTGGAGGACCCATTCCCTCTCTACCTATTGTTGTGTGTGCATGCACACACATACATGCTTGTTTATCTCTTCCCGTTGAGTGTGTGTGTGCACGCGCGTGTGTGCGCGCGGATTGTATTGACCATGCCTTCTGCTGACATGCAGATTATGGATTTGGTGGCCAACTCATTGTGGTCCTTGGGCTGAGGAAAGTTAACCAGACCAGATAACCAGATTTAGTGCGTTATGAAGGAGACTTTGACCAAGGCTTCTCCCCAGAATCTTAGTAGACATGAAAAATTCTGTTCAGAGTGATAGTCTTGGTAATATGTATGCTCAGATTATATCAAGCTTTATAGGACAATATCAGCACTGACTAATAATACCTTTGAAACCTTTCATGATTTTTATCTCAGTCTAGCCTCTCTGGATATTTTGCCTCCAGGTGTTGTTGTTATTATGGACCTGTCTCTTGTACCATACACATGAATGGCACTAAATGAATAGGTGAACAGTTTGTTACTTGCATAGTGCCCTCCGTGTACATGCTGCCTGAAAAGTCTTACCCTGAGGGTCTTACTATCTGGATAACAGATATAGGGGAGACATCATAGCAAAGGGAAGTAAACGAAGGCAAGGGGTAGACAAGGGAATAATACATTGTTTTTTTCAGCTATATGTGTTTAGGATTAGTTGCTGGAGTTGTTCCAAAGGCTTCATGAAAAGGGTTTGTTTTGAAGAAGGATTTGAAGTCAGCAAGAGAAGTGACACCATGAAGGTGATATTGGAGGCAGACACTAAGTGCCTTTGAGAGTCCCTTCTGCAATCTGTGTTCAAGAGCAAATGTAGTTAATGCAAGAAAGAAAGTGGATGAGAGTTCTTTTAAAATCACATGTTTTATAAACCTTCCATTGTATGTTTTACAACTGCTTGCATGATTCCCCCCCATTAAGCCCAACACTGTACGTGTGTGTGTGTGTGTAAGTGATGGAAAAGAGCAGTTGATGATAGAAATGCTGTCTCAGCAGCAAAGATAAATATATTTTATATTCAAGGCTACACTGTCAGTATCAATGCAGGAATGTATTATCAATTTATTGAGGAATTACTGATTTTTTTAAATGCATATATGCTAAGCTATCTGTTGCTGGGAAAGTAGACCATATATTTTGTGTTGAATATGTTAATCAAGATACCCGATTTATCATCTTCAATATGCTTCTAGCTATATGTTCAGTCATTCGCCAGCAAATCAATAGCTTTAAAATCAGGAGCATTTATCATCGTGTTGCCACAATTGATTGTGAGATGATTATCAATGAATTCAGTCTCTGGAATACAGGCTATAAAATATCCCCTTATTAATGAAATGTATCTAGGCATCTCATTTAGATGATTTATTCAAGGCCTTTCTTGCCTTTATTTTGCTTGCATGAGCTACAGCTAGAAAGCAATTCTCCCCTCTTCCTCTCCCATCACCTGGTTTTGCATGTATAGTTGATGGTGACAGATTCCATATACATTCTAGCTTTTGTACTGTCTGTCACCCACTGTTGAGAGTTCCATCTCCTATTAAATGTTATCTTGGCAGAGAGAACAAGTCTGTTTATCATTAACTGCTTTAAGTATCCTGAATCCTGATGCCTAGTGCAAAATTGCTTTAAATTATTGCCCCCTGTGTTGAATTATTTTACCTGAGATGGTTGTGTGTTTGTTTATACTGTATAGCTATATGTATGGGGTGGACTTTCTATGGCATGCACTGATAGGATTCTGGAATTTATTTTTTTCCTATGTTAGGTAAGAGATGTTCAGTAAATTCCAAGGCCAGGCAATTTCGTTGTGAAAGCCTTTGAGGGCTCATTGCAGAGATTATAAAATATTGCTGAAATGAGGTTCCCATAAGTTTTTTTTTAAAGTTACTTGTGCTCTCCTAAATGTGACTAGGGCAGCACACAAACGTGGGTGTGTTATTCTGCCACCCCCAGTGCTTTTTTCTGGGGGGGCGGGACACATGCAGGGTTACACATACCCCTAAACATCTTGTGAATCTAAGTTTGGCTTCATTGAGGGGTAGTATTTCAATATGAGTAGGAAAATGAGAGTACCCCTAAACATTTTTTTAGGAAAAAAAGCACTGGTCATGCCCAATACAAAACCTGAGGGTAGCGGAAATGAAAAATAGGGGTTTGACCCTTGGCTTTCAACACAATGAACTACAGTCCAATGGACTGCATAGGCATTCCAGCTGCACAAATTGTAATGGAATAGCATAGTGGAACACTGCCCAGGTCATGGAAGAGCAGCTTCTTCAGAGGTCCATCTTGCATCAAGAATTGTTGCATATTCTAGCCTACCAGAAGGGGTGGAATGGTTGTGCTACAATTTAATAAGAACACACACTGGCAAGGAGGTCTCTTGCCTAACAGGCTTTGCTGTTGTCTATTATTTTCTGGCAATTATATCTTAATAGGTGGAGCCAATACTGACACACACACACACACACACACACACACACACACACACACCTCATCTATTTTATAATCTAAATCTAAGAAAATTTATATTGAATGCTTGATAAATATATTAATTTTTTTACAAGTCAATTACTGTAAGTTGTAGAGCATGTGTTCTGCATGCAGAAGATCCCAGCTTCAACACCTAGTGTCTCCAGGTGTGGCTGGGAATATCCTCTGTCTGAAACCCTAGGAGTTGCTGCCAGTCAATGTAGGGAATATTCAGCTACACAGACCAATGCTATGATTTGGTATAATGGGTATGCAACACATTATACTGGATTACTACATATATCAGCAGCACAGGTACATTTTTTCAGTATGATTTGGTATAAGGCAACATCCTATGTTTGTGTGTTCCATATATATATATATATATATATATATATATATATATATATATATAACACAAACTACTATTATGACCCCTCACAATAGGGGCAATGGGCGGACCAAGATTTCCTTATCATAGAAAAGAACAATTTCATGCCAACGTGCTAATGAATACCTCTTATTCATGCAGACTGCTCAAGGTGGTGGCCATCGAACGCTCCTCTATGGACATGCAATATTGCTGCGCCATTCATACAGTGGTATGGTATGTATGCTGATGTTAATGTCTTCTTTCGAGGCATCAAAATTAGAGGGCTGCAGCTGATGTTAATGGGGAAAACTATATGCAATTGTCATAGAGATTATACTCTGTATGTGTGGTAGCAGGGAATTTTGTGGCTATTCCTTTCCAGTGCAATCACCTGTGTTGGATATAATGCCCCCTGCATTATGGAATACATTTCCAGAGGAGGTGAGGCAGATATCGACGCTATATGAATTTCAGCATGTTGTGAAGATATTTTCATTTCAACAAGCATCCTGTGAATGCTTTTTTTATCACTTCACTTTTTGATAGTCAACTATTTTATGTATGATATAGATCCTGTATTTTATTTTGTTGTAAATCACTTAGAGATACGTGATTGTAGGCTATTGATAAATATTTTAAATAAGTCAGTAAAAACCTGCACAAATGAAATCCTGAAGAATTGCATCCAAGAGATTATCACAGTTGTTACCAATTCACTTTCAATAATAGTTTCATTGTTGTAAACCACATGGATATTTTTAATGAAATAGTGGTATACAATTTATTTATTTTTTGTAAATAAAAATAACAAATACAAAGGATGAGATTCACCCGACGAACCCTATTGGTGGAAGCCATGCACAAGGTCTTCCACTTTTGCAGTGGGTTTTTCCCCTTTGTGTGCTTCCAAAATTAACTCTGGGGTGAGGGAATGAGGAGGGGGGTAATTTTATTTGGCAAGCTAATGTGCTTGTGCAGACGGAACATTTGTAATAGTGTGGTATCAGATTTCACTCCTACTGTTTATTTCTTTTGAATATATTATACATCATCTCTAGTCTATACTCAACCATATAAATTTGGGGAGGTGTGGGTAACATCTCTGATATTTACATGCTGCTTTACAGGCAGGCAAACATTAAAAATGTTAAAACAGTAAGCATCAGTTAAGATGGTTGAAGAAAAACAGCAAGGCAAGCTGCAAGCTCCTCCCCGACCCTCATGGTCCCTTCCAACTCTATGATTCTGTTATGACAGCAAATGTTAAAAGTGTCCCATCCTTAAAAGGCATTTTCAGCAGTTTGTGAGCTGGTTGTCATTCACTCAGCTCCAATTTAAAATGACTGAGAAGCAGATAGCTCAGTTGGTAGAGCATGAGACTCTTAATCTCAGGGTCATGGGTTTGAGCCCCACGTTGGGCAAAAGATTCCTGCATTGCAGGGGGTGGACTAGATGACCCTCGTGGTCCCTTCCAACTCTATGATTCTGTTATGACAGGTTCTTAGGTAGCCCTATGAGGAAGAGAGAGAGGTCACCTCAGTTGGAACACTTTGAGCAAGATGATGGACCAGCTCTATTCTTATTGCCAGCCTCTATCTCCCTTTTTTGTAATGTGTAATGTTGTTGCCTTATTTTATTTTAACAAGTTGACACTGTGAAAGTAAGCACTTGCATTTTCCTTTAAACTGGTTCGTTAGGAATTTACAAGGTGAAACCCTCAGAATGCAGCATGTTCCCTTCCTTCAGGAAAAAGCAATGTCTTCTCACATTTGGGCTTCTCTCTTGCAGCATTCTCTCTCCTGCTTTCTCCTGCTTTCAGGCTTTGTCGTTTTGCTATGTCTCTCACATATAGCAGTTGTTTCTGCACACATAGCAGCCTTGAGTTCTGAGTCTTATCTCTCTGTTTATGCTGGCACTCTGTATATAAAAATGTCCCCTTAGAATAGCCCTTGCCGCCTCCTGGCAAGCCCATATCTGCAGCTGTTCCATCTACCTCAAAGAATTATTATATAGCAAAGTAATTATATGTCTAAATTGAATAAGGAGCATAAAACTAGTTTTTCTTTTCCTTCTTTATTAGTACCTGTGTTGTCTCTCCACCTCAAGAACATCAATGGACAAACTAGCATTTGATGTAGGCTTGCAAGAAGATACCACAGGTAAATAAAAGCTGTGGGGGGGGGGGGAACTGCACGTTCTTTTATATGGCAGCAAGTTGAAATGGGTTTAAATTTCCAACAGAAACTTACAGTATTATACAACTAACAGCATTTGTTTGTATGTTCCAATAGACTTTAGAATATTATATGTTCCCCCTTTTTTTTACCTCACAAACGCCTAGTTCCTTTCCTGTTAAAAATATATGTGAACATACAAACACTGTAAGTTATTTATTATTTGGAATCCCTAGTGAATCTTTCAACTGAGACTGGTTTTGACTTTCTTCTGTTCAGATAGTGTTCTGCTTGCAATTTTAAAGCTAATTCATTCAATATTTTATAGGGCAGTGGAGACCATCTCTCCAAGGTGAATTTAGTTGCATGTTTCTTATTATCAGCTTTGTGAGAATGCATATTTTAAAGACTATATCCATTCTACAGAATAGGAGAATGTGTGCCTATCACAGTTTGATTCTAATAGCAATATTTCTAGAACTATTCGTTTAACACTCTTATTTAACACTCACAGTGTGGCAGTTGCTATTTTTTGCTTTGCAGACTCTTCTTTTCTTGACAGGAGATGTGGAATAATTTGATTATATGCAGATATCACACTTCTGCAATCTTTAAATGGTGTGGACTACCACCAAGTGTAGAATAGAAGTCCCATCCTAATCATTTCATAGAGCCGGCTCCATATTCCATATTCTCAAAAATACAATTTTAAAAGGAAGACAGAGACAAAAATTAATTGTTAATGTAACAGTTGGAAATCAACTGTGGAGGAGAAATGGAGTCTTTAATATGAACTTGTCTCAGGGTATGGTCTAAAGGTGCAGTAGACCAACACCTTGCTGAAGCTGAGCAGGTCTGCATCTGATCAGTGCATGGATGGATGATGATTACCTGGGAACCACGTTTATACTGCCTTGGATTCCATGATTGAAAAAGGCAGGATACAAATGTACTTAAATAAATAAAACTGCCAGCAGGCTAGCCATTTACTTTTGGGGAGCGGTTGAACTAAAATAATATTTATTACTACAAAATTGTGGTCCCTTGTTCATTCTCCAGCAAGGTATGTCCAAATCATGACAAGTCACTGCACCCCAAAACCACAATTAGATGCAAAAATAGAAACAATGTATATCAAGGTGATTTTTACATTCTTCTGCCCATCTTTTCCATTAATCGCTGGTAATGTAGGTGAGGCCTGCTGGTGGACAATACACCCTGCTTCCAAACAGCGTTCTGAAGGAGAAAAAGTACGTGTTGGGGATGATCTCATCCTAGTTAGTGTCTCATCAGAAAGGTACTTGGTAAGTGAAGTATGTTTTGAGTATAAAATTGCATAGTACTTAACAAAGCTTAGTGAGACAGACTCTAATTTTTAGACCATGTTTCTGATGTGGCATTGGATCTGAAAGTCAATACATACATGTTTAATGTTTTATTGTGTTTTTGTGTATTTTGGAAGTCACCTAGTGACTGGGGCAACCCAGCCAGATGGGTTACGGACTTTTCGGGGTGCAAATGGCACCCTGGAACGGATTGGGTCCGTAACCTGAGGTACCACTGTACATACATACATACCTACATACATACCCACCCACCATATTTCTCTTATTGTAATTTATTTTAAACGGTTTTTACCATTGTGTTTGAATTGTTAAACAATTTAGTCTGGGACTTTAGCCTGAAGAGTGGGCAATTGATAATGATAATAATATAGCACACCCTGGTAAATTGAAAGATAATTGGCTTCTGGCTATACAGAAAAACACCAGGGGCTTCGAGTGGTGTCTGCTTATACTCTCGGGGGCCTCATGAGTGATGATGCGCAAGACTGGATTGATATTCAGCAACTTGGTGCACCGTACTATGACAGCTTTTCTAGGGAAGAACCCTGACTTCTTTCTGACATGGCCTGGAAATGGAAGTGACATTAGCAAGACAGAGGACAAGGGAGCTGGCACTTTGAATGCTGATCAAGACCTCTGAACTGGAAAATGAACACATTGCTGATTCCTCGTTGCCATAAAGATAGAAGTGGCAAAGTTAGTTTGTGTGTCAGTCCTGCACAGCACTAAGTGTACAGAGTTAGCATCAACAGAAAGTAATATTAATCTGAATCAGGTGCTTCCTATCAGTTCCCTAGGGTGAAGCATGTCTCTTAGCAGAAATTTTGATTCATGTAACCCCGGCTTCAAAGAAAAATGCCGTCAGAAAGCTATTACTTGCAGCATGAATTCAGTGATTACTCAGTATTTTCTGATTCACTGACAGTTGCATCAAGCCAGAAACCTGAAGAAAATTGGGTTTGAGCTTGAATGCAGGTGACCCGCTGCTGCAGTGACATTTGAGTGACTTTTGGCTTCATAGGTTGTTGTTTCAATTTAGAAACTCCAGTGTGGATGCAGGGAGGGTTTGTGGTGTTTATACACAGCTCCTTGTGAGCAGGATTGTCCAGTTCTTCTCAATATGTAAGGAAACTTCCCTGTGCAGAGCATTGTCTAGTAGTGTAGTGTAGCACTGTTGATGTGTGCATGGTTAATTGGAACCCAAATGATTTCTTCATCAATTTCAGTTTATTAATTTCACAGTCTGCTTTTTTCTTTCTGCATATGAATAGTGAGATAAAATTCTCAGAAATAGAAATAATAAAGCAATATCAAGAGTTGCAAGCCAGAGGGTCAACATCTGTATAAGTGGCTTGGATGAAGGAACTGAGGGGATGCTCATAAAATTTGCAGATGACACCAAACTGGGAGGGGTAGCCAATGCCGCAGAATACAGAATCAGAATTCAATATGAACTTAACAGATTGAAGAACTGGACCCAAACCAACAAAATGAATTTCAATAGGAACAAATATAAGGTTCTCCCCTTAGGCAGGAAGAACCAGATGCACAAATATAAGATGGAGGACACCTGGCTTGCCAGTAATACATGTGAAAGTGATCTAGTGCTCTTAGTAGACAACAAAATATTGGGGGTGGGGGCCAGGTAAGCCCCACCCTAGATAGTTGATTACATGCACACAATTTGAACAGCAATTCCCATCAACTTGGGGGGCTGCCCCCTCAAGTATTTTATTGGGGGGGAGAACGAAGGGACTTTGGCCCCTAGGGGCTGGCTTCTAAGTCTGAGTGCCACGATTTAAGAATGATACTGACAAGCTGGAACATGTGCAGAGGAGGGTGACTAAGATGGGTAGGGAGAAGAGAAAAAAAGGGAAGTCCTGTTGCACAAGTTGAAATCTACTTGCATGATATTTGATAAGAACAGGTTCTTGTATATTCTTGTAGAATAGTTTAATAATTAGCTCTCTCTTTTTCCTATGTCTGCAGCATTTGTCTTATGGTAATGGCAGCTTGCGAGTTGATGCAGCTTTCCAGCAAACACTGTGGAGTGTAGCCCCCATCAGTTCAGGAAGTGAAGCAGCTCAAGGTAATATTGATAATATAATAATGCTAATGCTAATTGTACTATCAGTTAGCTGTTTCAGTAATAATGGCCTGCAGATAATTGCTGTATTGAACAAGTATTTCAGGGCCTTTATATTATTTTATTTAGGGATTGGAGGAAAGTGAGACAGATGGTACTGCCGCATGTCATAAAATCAGTCCTACTCAAGGACACTTGATTTTATAATGTGCAAATTGAATAAATAATGAGAGGGAATGCACTGGATGATAGGCAGGTGGTCGTGTTGGCTTTTGATTTTTCTGGCATTCTCTTAGCCACCCACTCCCAAATCATTCATCATCTTGCTTAGTGTCTGCTTTTTTACATGTCACAAAAATCAGCACTGGGGGAGTGCACATTAGTGCTGACTTACAATATATCTGATTTCACTGGTGTGTAAAAATACCTTGGGGAAACCATGGATTCCTGGTTTGCCAGATAGCTTTTACTATGATTATATTTAATGAAGTCTGCACTGAATCATAATTACGCAGTTAAAAGCTCTTAGTTCTGTTTTGTGCGTGATCTGGTAGTAGTTTTTATTGATAGCAAATAATCTTTATAGATTTTATCATACGTTTACATTTCAATAATGTAATGTAAACACAATAGTGTTTCAGATTATTCTCTCCCAGGGTATGCAAGGCTTAAACCTTGATTAGTGCCATTAAAAGATGGATACTTTTCCCAGTAGCCTTGTTAAAAAGCAGGAAACCTGACTTTTGACACATAGACCGATGAGTGCCATCTTTTAACAGATCACTTACTGCACTTATTATTCTAGACATGACTTCAGATAGTGCCTGCAAAACCTTTCATGTGCACAGGGCACCCACAGGCTTAATAAGTAGTGAATCCATTACTTCTATTCTTGCTTTGGTCTTTTTAAAAACCAAATAAAACTAAAAAAAACTAAAACTGAAAAAAACCTAGGAGACAGGGGTGCGGATTTAAAACCAGTACTATCAGGATTCTTTGAAATTGAATGGCAGTAGATATTTGCAGATTATGAGCTTGGATTAATCCTAAAACACAAAATGTTTGCCTCCCCCCCCCAAAAAAAATTATAGGTTACCTGATAGGAGGTGATGTACTGCGGTTGTTACATGGTCACATGGATGAATGTTTGACTGTCCCTTCAGGAGAGCATGGAGAAGAGCAAAGAAGGTAAATTTTATGATCAGAGGGGGAAGAGATGGTCTTGACAGGATACTGTGGACTGGGCCACTTGGTGTAACCCTAGGGTGTTCTGAGAAGGAACCAGCAAGAGAGCTGCTGCACTTATCACTCCCTAAGCCCAATAGTTCTAGGAAAGGGGCTATGTCACAGGCCCCATGAGGTGGGGAGACGCTTATTAGCAACTGACCAAGTGCACTGAGACCAGACTGACCCCTTGTCTATAGCTGATATCACTGGGGAAAACGCCAGCGTGTGTTTCTGTGTGTTCGTCCTCATTCAACCCATTACTATCCACAGGTCCTGGTTCTTTGCCAAAACAGCTTCATCTGGTTCAGATGGTGTGGAGAAATAGAGCTGAGTACAGTATCATTTGCAGATTTTTTTCACTGATAATATCATAAAACACCAGAGCATTGAGCAACAGTAAAACAAAAAACACCCTTAAAAACCAATACATTGCACTACCCCCTACCTGTTTCCCAGAACAGGTAATCAACCAGAGTGAGCAAAGCCATCTCAGTGCTAAACCTGGGCAAATAGCCAGATTGAAATTGGCCATGATAGGTCTGCTAAAGATTACAATAAAACGTGTTATAATTGGGATTTGTTGGCTAATATGACATTGATTAAAGAGTGTTGGAAACACCAATGAGGCAGGTTGAAGCACCTGCCTCAGGGGACAAAAACGCAAGAGATGGCATCCTGCCCTTCCCACCACTTCCATTACAAATTGGAATTTGGTGGACTGAATGTTCATGTTCCAGCTTGTTTATGCTGCTATCTCATGTTATCTGTTCCCTATATTTAAAATGGAAGAAATAGTTAAGTGCTTTACTGAGTTGCTGAATATAAATAGAAGTGCTATATAAATTGATGGTTTAAAAAATCCATAGAGAGGGAATGCAATTAGTACTCTTCTCATCAAGAAAAGTGAAAATAGATTTCATGGAATAAAAAAGCGGCATTTCCATATGCTTATTTAACTGTACACAAGTTTAATGGATCCCAGTTCAGAGCTGACAAGAAATACCAGGATGGCATAATAATGGTTTGGGCAATTTAAAATATGTGAATCCTAAATTATTTGTGGCTCAGTTATAGAATGATACATAACAGTGATTGCTCCTTTAGTTATTGTTCTACAAATTATTTTATGGTGTCTCTATCCAAAAAGTTTCTTTGCTGTCCGTTATTACTCATGGTTGGTTTTAATTATAGCTGTATATTTTAATAATTTTGTTGTAAGTCAACCAGGGAATGTTTAATGATGGACAGCTGTATGCATTTAATAAATAATAAATACACACAAAATGAAAATGCAGCTCCATTGCAAAGCTCTATTACGATCATATTTCTGACAAGTATGGTAGGATGATCAGCTCCCTATTTGAGCAGTTAATGTATCTTCTGTTACTCCCACCTGTTTTTCTATCAGGGAGCAAAAAATACATTTTAATTAATTTAGTTCCTGGGCTGTATTTGCTCACAACTCTCATTTTAGTCTTCTATAAACACAAGCTACACTCAAACCATTTTATTTATACTATACTATACTATACTATACTATACTATACTATACTATACTATACTATACTATACTATACTATACTATACCTTTCCCCTGATAAGAGCAGCTAAAAATATAGGGGGAAACCCTAATCATTAATAAAAAATTAAATACTGATAGAATTAAAACCACCTACCCACCCCTATTAAAACCGGACAAATAATTACAATAAAAACAGCACAGCATCAGCCATTTCATTAAAAACAGTTTGAACAAGAAAGTATTCACTTGCTGGTAGAAGGAAAGCAAGGAGAGAGCCAGTCTAGCTTCTCAAGGGAGGGAGTTGCAAAGTCTGGGAGTAGCCATATTTAATCCTCCCAGGACTCAAGTGATGTTTAATGTAAAGGAGGCACTTCAAAGATTAGTTTAGCAAAGTCCTCTCTGAAGTAAAGGGTAAAGGGACCCTTGACCGTTAGGTTCAGTCGCGGACGACTCTGGGGTTGCGGCGCTCATCTCGCAAACCAGAGCAGTGCACAGAAATGCCGTTTAGCTCCCACCAGAGCAGTACCTACTGTATTTATCTACTTGCACTTTGACGTGCTTTCAAACTGCTAGCTTGGCAGGAGCAGGGACTGAGCAACGGGAGCTCACCCCATCGTGGGGATTCGAACTGCTGACCTTCTGATTGGCAAGCCCTAGGCTCTGTGGTTTAGATATAGATTAAAAGGGCCTGGGGGTTGGGGTGAGCTGTGAGGGGAGGAATGGGTGAGGTATAAAGGGAGGGTTGTTGTTTTTTGGTCAGATTCAAAGTTCAAAGTGAGGAGGGGTGGGCTAGGTATGGGAGAAGGGAAGTTGGCAAAAGAGTTGTTGGGTAGGTTGGGCTGCCAAGTGAAGCGTGTGGGGTGGCAGCCCTAGTTAACAGCGCTCATATGTTAGCTTTTCTTGAATTTAAAATTGTGCTAGAAGTTTTGACACTGACAGAAGGATTGCTTAGCTTCTTTTTTTTTTTTTAAAAAAAGAAAAGGACAGGTCCAAACCATGAGATTAAATCAAACCTAAATTGACAATAAATCCATCCCATTTTTAAAACATGCTGCTATGAGCGATAGGCAAACAATAAAGGCAGGTTTATAGGGTTCAGAAAAGCACAAGATACCACAACAAGATTTCGTCAACAGGAGTGCAAAGGTTTATCAGACTAAAATGAGTATATTTTTCTTCCAGGATACTTGAATTATCTTCTGCATTTGGTTAATGACAGAGAGGCCTTTTTCTGCCTTTCTTCAGCAGAAAAAGCACTTATTTATTATATACAGGTCACCCATGTCAAAATTAATTGAAATACACTTGATTTCATAACAGTCGTAATGCGTTTAGGCAACATATTTGTCTGTGCTGTCAGACAAAGAAGCCTTGCTTGAGAATATTTCCAAGGTACATTCACTTCTATTAGAATTAATTTTGTCCCTCATTTCCAATGTCTAATTGTTATGTATTGCTATGCATGTTCCCCCCCTTTTTTGACAGCTACAAGTTTCTGTTTCTTTAAGAAATGCAGACAATGGAATTTTGCACTTGTGCCTACTTAGATCTAAATACACCTTGCTGAGAAGAAAAGCAAATGGGATTCAACAATGATAAATTATGAAAGTGTATGGATTGTTTGGTACATAATTTCAACGGCAAAGGCTTTGAAATATCCTGGGTGGGCAGGGAAGTCATTGGCTGGGGGAGAAACAGCACAATGGTTCTATCCAGGCTAGCTGCTTCAAAGCATGGATTCTTTAAAGGGAGGCATGATATTTTTTATAGGGAAAAATTGAAGAAGGTTGTACAGTGGCATAAACCAAAATGTGTGTGAGCATTAGCCCATCTTCTGAACAACGGAGTGCATGAAAAACTGCTGGTCTGTGTACACCCTGCCTTTCTGTTTTTGAAGGGGCTAAGCAACTTCTCATGGGGACTCAGCTACATTCGTAAAGATAAAGCGCTGTATATACATTATAACATATGCCAACTAGATTTCCTTATATGAAGTTTACAACAGGTTTAACTGAATTGCTTTTTTGATGTGTCTAGATGCAGCCTGGATTTTTATTTGTGGGGCACTATAGTATATAGTGAAACCTGTAATTGTGAAGTAATGGGACAGGATCTGATGAAAAAAAATTAAATAGCTTGATTTACAATTCAAGCATACCTCTGGCACTATGTTGTTACTCTCTGCAAAGTTCCTGAATGGGAATAGTAAGTTGAGAAATAGAAACATATGGCACCGTAGGTCGATAGCATTTATGACAGCAGTAGCTATTTCATTTAAGACTGCAATAGTGAACCCAGTTGTATGCTCACCAGTTCAATGAATTCAGTAGGACAGACATATACACATAAGAGGAACTGTGTCTTGTCTTAGATGCCTTTTATTCAGGCCTTTTTCTTCTGTACTGATAAAGAAAAACTTGTGCATCTTTTTAAATTATCTGCATTGGAGTCTATACACTTCTCTGACAAGCTTTTCCCTCATGGTTATTAATTAGTGCTAGGGGAATATAAAGTAATAATTTAGTTTTTATTCCATGTAACTAATTTGTTGTTTTAATTAGATGGAATAGATTCAGTGGTCTGGGCTCCTTGTTTAGGTTTAGCCATGAGTAAACAAACAAACCCCTGTGTTGCAAAATATGACTCAGCAATATTCGATATTGCTAGGTTTAGCCATGGGTAGGCCTTTGCAATTTCCTAATTTACATCACACAAATATGATTCCCCCCCCCCAACCACAACAGAATAAATTGGTAGAAATTTGTTTGGGTCTGCTGGGCTCCCACACACCTGTCCCAGTAGTGTAACTTCATATGTTCAGCAGAAAGGCAAGGAATACTCGTAGGAAGTTTTAAGATAAAGGAAAATGTTGAGTTGTCTAGAGGATTGTAGTGAATTCTGAGCAAATTAGCTATTTCCATACCCTAGTTCTGAGGTGGTTAGCCCAAGAGGGTTTTTTGTGGTCTACCATTTGTCAGTTGAAGAAAAAAATATTGATGGTTTCTATAGGTCTCCTGCTGTGGTGCCATGATGCCTAAAGGTGTTTTTTTTTACAGCTGTCAACTCCCCTGTTTATCCTTTAAAATATTTTTTTAAAATCTGACTACTCTCATTAGCACCTGTCGTGATGCCTAAAGGTTCTTGTGACCCCTCAATACCCACAAATTTATCCTTGAATTTTATTTGCCATTCCAGCTTTTACGCTCCAGCCATTTCCACTTTTCCTTATGATCCCTTGGAGGGTTGACAATGGCTCAGTGTGGTACGCAGTCCCCCAAAAGCTTCGTTACCCCCTTAGTCGGTTTTTGTAGCAAGACAATTAACAGTACAGGCAAGAACAAGTGGTTGCTTTTCGTTTTCATTGGAGATTATAGAAACAGGAATATATTTATTGGAGCTGACCTTTCACCTGAACTGCGCAGGCTTCTCAATGCCTCTCAGTTTATTACTGTCCAAACAAGAAAATAAGCATTAATTGAAACCTCCTGCACAACTGTGGCAACATAGGTTTAGCTGACACTGGTTCCTGCCAAAAATGGCCTTGGTAAAGTTTCCCTATAGTACACCCTGCAGAGATATTCATGGGCTCAGTAGGTTTGATTGTGCCCCATAGCAGCTTCCTCACCCATGAGCTTTCTCCCTTTCCCTCATATTTATTCCACCTGGCAGGTTTGTCTTGGGATGCTCTCAGTTCACCTACTTCTCAATTGTACACTGTTTCCTACGCAACTTCCCCTTCCCTAGGTTGTAGGGGAACTTGCAAGGGCAACTATTTTAGTCTCTTATTTTCCTGGAAGGAAAGAGTGCTAGAATATGAACAAAACCTGTATAATATATAGTAATATGTTGTACAATAGCCATATTTGTGCACTTTTTCATTATAAAAGGGAATATCTATGAAGAAAGGAAATGATTGAAATATTCATTTGATTAAACAGATCTCAGAGAAATAAACTGGACACTAGTTTGATGTGATCGTGCCAGCCCTACCTAATTAGTAAAGGTAGCTTACTAGCTCACCAAAATATATAATATATTTTGGAATGCAAATCTTTCAGCAGTATATCAGCTGGAAAGAAGCCACAAGAGACTGGAAATGGACAGCAGATTTTAAGAGAGCTGGAAGTCTGAGCGGTATTGCTTTTCTTGGTGTTTATTTTTCTATTGCCTCTGGTGAAAGTAGGATGGATGTGGGCACACTAGGATCAGCAGTTTCTCTTTGAAGAAACTAAATCAGCTCTCTCTAAAACACTATCAGCTATTTTCAGCCTAAAGGTCTGGGGAACTCAGAAAATTCCTCTTGTGTTGCAGAACAGTCCATTACGAGGGTGGAGCCGTGTCGATTCATGCTCGTTCTCTTTGGCGATTGGAGACTTTGAGAGTTGCGTAAGTAAAGGAACCTCTGGCATAATGCAATTCCATAATGGCAACAAATGTCCCTGTTCTTTAAAATGCAAGCTTTCTCTTGAGAAAAATATTGTGTCTATGCTGAAAGACTGTGATGGCAATTTGGAAATGTACTTATTTACCCAAGATCATAATCTACAATTTTGCCCTGTGAAAGTTTCACATGGAATTGATTTCCAATATGGGTTTGTGATGCTGTTACGGTTGTCAGATAGGTGTCAGTTTCAGGCTTTTCAAAATGCTGATTTGGGACAAGTTCCACAAAAATTGATAATATTAATCAGTAAATGCCAGCAGCTGTGGGGGAAAGTTGTACTACAAAGCTGCAGCTGTTTATGGTCATGTCTTCTGATGGTAGCAGAGCCAGGCTAATGGAACATTTTTCTTCTTTTGGCTGTTTGGGAATTAAAACTGACCTTGAGAATTCTAGTGCAGTGAATGAGAAATAGGTTCCTTTACATTTCCCTTGTGCATTTTTTTTAAAAGAAGTGCATTACCTTCTTACCTAGGATTGCATAGAAGCTGTTAGGTAGGTGGTCCAACAAATGACAGCCTACAGTCCAGGCTAACACATATCCTTGACAGCACCTCTGACTGCAGCTTCAGCCATTAAAGATACTTGACAGAGGAATACTTATCTAAATTTCAATTTAACTGTGATATTGAGTCATCTCCCTTTATAGATAATACGAGAAACATACAAGAAATGCCTTACAACTCTCAACAGTATCCAACTGCTCAGTTCTCATGCTGGTTATGAAACTATCGGTGCATGTTGTAGGCCAAATTGATGTATTATGCGAGGATTGTGTATTTATTGTGACTAGGAGCCTCATTGACTTAAACGGAACTCGGTGTTCTGCAGCCCCCTATTGGTAGCACAAAAGAAATGTGCTGAACTAAGGAGAAACCTTGCTATTTGCCTTTTTCAGTCTGAGATGGATGTACACAGTACAAACAAAAGTATGCACCTGTGAAATCAGGTTGTGTAATGAAACGGTGTTGTGTGTGTGGGTGTGTGGAATTCTGTTCTTAGAAGAATTTAGAAGATTCTCTGAATGTGCAAGTAGCAGTATCAAATCATCTGACTGGCTTCGCTGCCATGAAGCTTTTGTATACCCTGTTAGGTGTTAGCTGACATGATTATGACAGCAGATTTGTTTCTCCAGCTACTGCTAGTTAGACCTCCAATACTGAGCTCTCCATCCCTCCTGTTGTCTTCATAAGCCACATAATTGTCTTGCTATAGTAGGCCTTTAAGGAAAAGAAGGATGCAGCCTTTACATGAAGTGATGTCTTCCACCTGTTGAAATAATTCATATTGTTTTGAAACGGGGAAATAGAACATCTTGGATTCGCCTTGACGCAGAGCTCTCTGTGCACTCTGATGTCCACATGGATCACTTGCGAATGCATGCCCAAAATCTGTAATGATAGACAAATCTATTGTCCCAAATAATTCACCTCTTGATCTGCTACCTCTGTTGAGATGAGCATGTAGTCTTTGCTGGCAGCTAGCTTCTTGTGTGCATTAAAGTTATTTTGCCTAAGAAATCACTGCTATGCCAATGTGCCATTCATTCTGAAAGTAAAACTAAAATGTTAACTCAATAATTGGAAAATATTGTTGTTTTTATAAAATTGAGTTCAAATTCCTTTTTAAATCATCTTTCATATTTCGTTTGACATTTAACTATGGAATTTTACATGATCTAAGAATGCTAATTTGAACGTTTTTTAGGTGGAGTGGAAGTCACATTAGATGGGGCCAGCCGTTCCGATTAAGGCATATAACAACAGGGAAGTATTTGAGCCTGATGGATGACAAGAGCCTTCTTCTAACAGACAAAGAGAAAGCTGATGTGAAATCTACAGCGTTTTGTTTTCGGTCTTCCAAGGTAGAAAACTCAAGTGCAGTGACAGATAGTGTAAACTTGATGGAAACATTAACAGTTCCAGTTGAACTATAATTTCTTAGCAGTTAGGCTGTGCATGCTTGTAGCATTCTCTCTATGAAATTAAATAGCAGTGTACCATAAAAGTACACAAAGGTGCAAGTTGTGAAAGCAGATCTTGGATCCAGCTCCTGCAATTGTCTTTTGATTTCATTTTGTTATGTTGGGTTTTACAACATCTGGAACACCACTGTTTGGATCTTAATACCTACATGCATTTGATACAAATTCCATTTAAAGTACAGTGTGCATTCATACACTTTTTCACTGTTAGTCTGTTTGTCATAAATTACTCTCTATATAAGTTCAATCGTGACCCTTTTATAGTCAGATGTGTATTTGTATTGATGAAACATAATTTCATAAGAGTGTTGGGGAAATAAGTATTAATTAAAATATGCCAACTAATACTCAGTTGGGAGTAATTCCAGTTCGGCTTGGTGAGGACTGCAATGTTGGCTAATATTTTCCCCACTTTACAAATTTTTTTTGCACACCCATTTTAGATTTTTCACACCCCTGCCCCATTGTTCAGTAGATGGAAGCATGTCAGTCTTAATAAAAAGCTGCATTCTGTCTCTTCAAACTGGCACCTTCTCTTTAAAACTTTTATTTAAATCTTTAATGTTCATATAATAGCTTTAAAGTGCATTGTGTACTGGCTTTTTATTTGATGGATCTGAAAGAATCACAGCTTCAGCGCAATGTCGTTAAGTTTATTAGAACTGAGTGAAGCTGAAAAAATGCTGCTAGAGCCAAACTGATTTACTATAATTTTATGTGTATGAATCAGTCCAGTTTGGAGGATTCCCATAGGCTCAGCTGAATCTTGGTTTCATCACCTTTATATACACATGCCTATATCCCATATAGGGGGAAGGGGGGCCTATGGGAATCAACTGTGTGCAGGTGATGTGGATGACTGGATCATGCCTTTCAAATTTGTGCATAGTGTGTTAGAATTACTATACTTGAAAACGTATATAGTGAAATGATATAGACTCCATGCACAGAAGAATTAAAAATAAATACGTAAGTAAAATGTTGCTTGTATAGTAATGTTGTACGTATATAAAAGAAATTGAATTTATGGGTGTTTGGAGAAATGTGGTTGTATTATGGAGGATAAAAAACACACACTTAAATCCAGTTGAAGTAGGTTAACCTTTAGCTTGTATGCACAAATGCTACCAATTTTAATGCTTACTATTTTGTATTTAGGAAAAAGATATTTCACCTTTCAAAAAAAAAATGTATGGGCTAATGTATTACATCTTTTTTTAAAAAAGGAAAAATTGGATGTGGGTATAAGAAAAGACGTGGATGGAATGGGAGCACCTGAGATAAAGTACGGAGACTCGGTCTGCTTCATACAGCATGTTGACACTGGATTGTGGCTCACGTACCAGTCAGTGGATGCGAAGTCTGTAAGAATGGGGTCTGTGCAACGCAAGGTAAGATGTTTTACACAAAGATATCATATATTTATGTTTAATATTATGCGAATGAAAAGGCAATGTCGGTGTGGCATTTTACATTTCAACTTTTCCCAAGTACTAAATGTGTTTTCCTATTAAAATAACAATAGGCACTGAATCCTTTGGGGCAGAATTTCATGTTACAAAGATTACAAGGTAGCTGGTGAAACTCTAGTCCCATGCCCCTACCACAATGTAGTTCAATATAACCTATACAAGGGCTGTTTTTTTAGCCAGGGCTCACTGGAACTCAGCTTGTAAAGCACTTAGAGCATTTGGGAAGAGTTCTGTACAAAATGATAGTTTTCTTCTTTTGTGATCCTTGCTCTTTGATTTTGTTTTTGTCAGGCTATCATGCACCATGAAGGCCATATGGATGATGGTCTAACATTGTCCAGATCTCAGCATGAAGAGTCACGTACTGCACGAGTAATCCGTAGTACCGTCTTCCTTTTCAACAGGTTCATAAGGTACATGATTTGTTCTGGTTGAAAACGAATACCTTAGCCTTAGCTAGGCCTTAGTACCTGTAAGTTAAACAAGCAAACATTCTTCCACTGTCTCCACTCCCCACCCCCCATTCATCCGCTGTTACCTCCTTTATCAAATTTTAGAGTGTATCCCCCTGGGAACAATGACTTGTCCACTTGTAGCACATAAAGCACAATGTATACCTATGGCACTATGGACTGGTTTATGAAATACTAAGCTATGGTTTATTTGATCACCCAGACCAGGCCTTGCAACATAAAATAGTTTATAAACCACAAACCAACCATGCTCATAAACCTTAGTTAATGTTAACCATGGCTTAACTTTATGTGTAAACCTGGCCTACTTTAAGTTAGGGATGACTAACCTTTGGCCCTCCAGATATTATTGAGTACAACTCCCATCACCTGGCACTGCTGGGCATGCTGCCTGGGACTGATGGGAGTTGGAGTCCAAGAGCATTTGTAGGGCCACAGGTTGGCCACCCCTGATTTAAATTGCCACTACCATACTCACACTAATGGACAGCACAAGAAACACATGACAAAAATAAAACGTAACATCTGTAGTATAAAAAGTTATGGGGTTTCAGCAGGAAGTTATGGGATATGCACTGATTGGAAGTGAAGCAATGTGACTACTCTGAAACCTTTGTGGGCACAAACAGAATTGAAAGTGGTATTGCATGTGACTGCCCCAATAGCATCAAGAGCACACACAAACATCATGAATGCACAATAAATATAGTAGAACATTTGGAGGGCTCCTCAGACTGGGAACATGTCATACTTAGAAGAGCTGTACAATTCATTTTAGGGGCCTTGATGATCTCAGCAAGAAAGCAAAGTCTTCCACAGTTGACTTACCCATTGAGTCAGTCAGCCTTAGCCTCCAGGACTTGATTGGATACTTCCATCCACCTGATGAGCATCTAGAGCACGAGGACAAGCAGAACCGCTTAAGAGCACTGAAGAATCGGCAGAATCTCTTCCAGGAAGAGGTAGCAGTCTTGGTTTGCCTTTGGTGCATTACTTTTGGGACAGGTTAATAATTCTTTCAGCTTGACATAATGATTTGCATAATCAGGTTTTTGTTTGGTTGGAAGCAAAACATGCCAGAAAGAGAAAAGCCTTCACGTTTTGAAAAGTTTGTGGTTTTGTATGCCCTTATAATATGTGTGTTTTTGAACAACTTTAGGGGAACAACTTTAGGGGAAGATGTGTAGGAATTTATCTGGTCATCTAATTTTGCAAGCGTATGGAAGCATCCTTGTTGGGTGACAGAAGAACTGCTTGCTAGTCTCAAAGAACAGTGTCATAACACTAAATCATTTAGGATGTAGTCCTAAACCATAGTTTAGCATTCAGCAACAGTGAGCTTCAGGCTCACACACTCATTATGCTTCAACTGATAACTAGTTAATTAAGCTATGATTTGCTGAAATAAGTCAATATCATAAACTAGTTCTATCTTGGCTTGTTAACTGAGAACTCTAGTTAATTAAAGTATGATTTGTTGAAAGAAGTCAATATCATAAACTACCTTGGCTTGTTGCAGTGAGCTATAATTTATTTTAGCATTGACATACTGCTTAATCATTAGCATTTATCAGCATTTACTAAACTAATCTCAGTGTGTCCTTTTCAAATGTAAGAATAAATCTCGGTTGGTAAGAACAAGAAGCATACTCCTTACAGCCATTCCAGGAGAGGCGAGTGGGTAGTTTGCAACTGTGAAGCTCATTCATAGAGTGTTAAAGTATGCTTTAGTGCTTTAATGCAGAGGTGGCAGACCTGTGGCTCTCCATAGGTTGCTGGACTTAGAAGTCCCATCTTCTAGGACCATTGGTGATGCAGGCTGGGGCTCATGAGACTTTATATCTGGCAGGCCACTTCTGTGACCGAAAGCTTTCCCCCCAGAAAAAAATGGCTAATACTTGCAAATGCATTATTCCCAAAAATGCAGTGATGCAGGGAGTGAGAGATGTATCAAGCCTGAACAAATACAAGAATAAGAAATCTCCAGAAAAGGAATAAGGTTGGGGTCCTCAAACACGACACATGTGGGCACCACAGTGGCCTTATAAACCCCCTTAGCACCCACCAAGGCCATCCTATTTTTTTTTAAATTAAGGTTTTGTGGGGTTTTTTTTGGTATTTTGTGGGGTTGCTTGTTTTTAGGGGTTTAGCATGCCTTTTGGGTTTGTGTTTTTATTTATTTTGTGGTGATGTTGGCATTTTGCCTGCTTTGGGGTGCATGTATATATGCCTATATTGTTTTCCTTCTCCTTTGTTTACAAAGCTCATTGCAAGTTATTTTTTCTCTGTTACAACAAATTCTTATTATTTGAGATAAGCACTATTTCTCTTGTAGGGTATGATCAACTTGGTGCTTGAATGCATTGATCGCTTACATGTATACAGCAGTGCAGCTCATTTTGCTGATGTAGCTGGGAAGGAGGCGGGAGAGACTTGGAAATCTATCCTAAACTCATTGTATGAATTACTAGGTAAGATATGCATTTCAGAAATGGCGATTTTTGTTATCCAAACACAAAAAATATGCTAATGAAACCCCACAGGGTGGAATTCAACATCATGCTATTACAGACATTTCATCTGTGCAAGCATTCCAGCTTACCAAATAAAATGTTTCCCCTTCCCCATGTGTTGTTCTGGGTTCTACTGTCCACCCAAACCATTTTAGGGGGTGTGGGGTGTCTGTGAGGGGATGGGGGGATTCTTGTTGCACAAGCAGAAACCCTTGCTTAGGGCTTCGACTGACTGCTTTTGTTAGGTGAAGCCCACTCTATATGTTAAAAAGGTTGTATAGGATTTTCTTATAAGAGAAAATCTTTGTGGGGGATAAATCTCCAACTTGCTTAATTGAAGCATCTCATGCTGAATAAAGCTTAAATACTGCCCTACAAGTGCTTTTATTCATTCTTTTGGTTTAGGCCAATATTTTGGAATATTGTTCATTCAGTCCTATAAGCTATAGCTAAGATGTATAGCAGATAGTTGATGTTTCCATTATTCATAGCCTTTAATATATACCAGACACATTATCAGAATGCAGACTGAAAGGAAATCTTTATACAAAAGAAAATTGTTTCTATCCATGTTGTGGCTAGCCATCAATTTAATTAAAAAATAATATGTAACAAACTGATTGCATTTTCTACTCAAAGGAAAATTATTTTTAGTGTTATTTGATAGTTTCATAAATATATTGCTATTGAAAAAAGTTACAAATATATTACTTCATAAGACAGTTTAATCACTCTCAGTTACTCCACGAATTAAATATAGTGCTAATATAGTTCATTCCTGTGTGGGAAGGTGAGACTTGTGAGTATATAATGAATTATGTTTCCCATTTCCATTATTAGCAATACATTTCTTCTACAATATTATTTTCAAGAGTAGCTCATGGAACTTATTTTCCTCTCCTGGCACAATAGGTCCTCAGGGAATATCTGTGTTCCACAATTAATTGTAGAGTTTACCTGACCTGTGGTAAAATTAGCTGCAGCTCTGATGTTTCTAAATTGGGAGTTTATTAAGATTCTTTCTTGATTGCTATTTTAGCTCTGAAGCATGGACTGTGTAGGACAGAAAGATGGTTTGTCTTGTATGACGATGACGATTGCTTCTTCTTATACATACCCTCAAGCCATTTTGTCTGGTGATTTATACCAGGGAATAGACATGCCATTGAATTTCACTAGACTTAGAACTAGCAGTGAATTTTAGGATCTGGGCAACACTAATTTGCAAGGAGAGGACAGCATTAGAAATTTCTGAATTTTTCTCCAGAATCAAAGTCAGAGAAGACTAACTGGCAGAAGGGCTGCTTACAGATAAACTGATGCTGACAGGAGTGAGGGAGAGGAAGGTACCCCACGAGGAGTGCCCAGGGCTTTCCACATTAGTTCTTCAAAACAGCTAGTCTCAGTAAAAGTAGATGTGGGAGAGGCCTTTGGACTTGACTAAGCAGTGCGTGTGGGTCTTGATGGGGGATATTTTCCTGTTTGAATTTAATACACAGGAGTCAGGAAGGCATTCAACGTAGCTTCCTGATGGAGCATAAGCTCTGAGGAAGGTTTGCCCAAGCAAAGTGACATGGAAACATAATTTTATAATGTGAGTTGGTTTTTCACCATATAGAATAAGATATAAAGTGTGTGCTATTCAGGATGGGTTGCATGGAGAACACAGCCTATGTGGGGACAAAGTCTATGAATTTTTATCCTTTAGTAAAGATGACTTAAGGCTGCAATCCTAACCCCACTTACCTAGGAGTAAACCCCACTGATATGAAACTATTTGCTTCTAAGTATATACGGTTTGGATTGTTTGTTGTTGTTTAGTTGTGTCCGACTCTTCGTGACCCCATGGACCAGAGCACACCAGGCACTCCTGTCTTCCACTGCCTCCCGCAGTTTGGTCAGACTCATGTTGGTAGTTTCAAGAACACTGTCCAACCATCTTGTCCTCTGTCGTCCCCTTCTCCTTGTGCCCTCCATCTTTCCCAACATCAGGGTCTTTTCCAGGGAGTCTTCTCTTCTCATGAGGTGGCCAAAGTATTGGAGCCTCAGCTTCAGGATCTGTCCTTCCACTAAGCAGTCAGGCCTGATTTCCTAAGAATGGATAGGTTTGATCTTCTTGCAGTCCATGGGACTCTCAAGAGTCTCCTCCAGCACCATAATTCAAAAGCACCAATTCTTCGGCGATCAGCCTTCTTTATGGTCCAGCTCTCACTTCCATACATTACTACTGGGAAAACCATAGATTTAACTATACAGACATTTGTCGGCAAGGTGATGTCTCTGCTTTTTAAGATGCTGTCTAGGTTTGTCATTGCATTTCTCCCAAGAAGCAGGCGTCTTGGATTACACTGTAAGAAATATGTTCTGTATTAACTAATGTGATTGCAATGCATATGACAGTTGGTAAAATAAAAAACTAATCAGTCTTTTCATTCTTTTCAGCTGCTTTGATTAGAGGGAATCGTAAAAATTGTGCCCAGTTTTCTGGCTCTCTTGATTGGCTCATTAGTAGATTGGAGAGACTGGAAGCTTCTTCTGGTATGTATTTTTTTTTAAAAAAATCAAAACTAGACAGCCCATAAAAAAAATCCCTTGCTTTCAGTGTTGTGCAATTTCTTTTTGCTTGTTTGGAGCTGCTGTTCTCCAGATCTGCTGCTCTGTCTTTTTAAAAATAAAATGGCAAGCATGTGTTAAGCTCTACTCTTTGGGCAAGTAAAAAAACACACATTGTTTTTTAAATCACAGAAGATTCATGTGCAGGAATGATTTTACACAACTTAAACTGGGATTGCTGCTGTATAGATACATGCATAATCTTGTGAATATGCAAGAGTTCTATTAATTTCAGCTGAGAATATTTAAACCGGGGGCTGCCTGCTTATACCACACTTCCTTTTCTGTAACCTCCCCTATTGCACAGAAACCACCCTGTGGTAGCCTCCTGGTTCTCTCCCCTCCCCACTCATCATATTGCAGCTACTAAGCCCCCTGGTCCATGGGGTCACAAAGAGTCAGACACGACTAAACAACAAGCCCCCTTTTCACACACACTCAGTTCTGAAGCATCCAGCTCCTATTCTGCAGCTTCCTTTGTACCTGGCCTTTCACTTTATCCTATTCCGATGCCTCTTTTTCCCCATCTCCTTTACCAACAACCCCCTGCCCAAGACACCTTGAAACAATCTCCACTGAACACGTGCAGGGAGCCTTCCTCTCCCCCACTGTGGTGCGCCCCACCCCATGGCTGATCTTCTTAGTGCACTCCATTATCATTCTCTCTCTCTCTTCTACTCCCTTTGGTACACTTCCTCCCACCATCTCCCCACAAGATCTCCTTCAATACATGCCCACTAGCCTCCTCCCCTCTACCTCCCGGTAAGCTGCAGTGATGTGACCAAGCAGAGTTCAGGTGAGCAGCAGCAGCACCAACAACAACAACCACACTTTCCACTGATGGTTAGGTCCCATTGATTCCAATGAGACTTGAAATAGCATTTTCCTGGATGATGCCTATTATTTCTTGAAAAATACCTACATTGTTTTTCTACATCTTCGCATACATATAATAAAAATATAAACTGGCAGCCATTTGAGACTTTCGTATCATTTTTGTTGTTGTTCTAAATGGCAATAACTTGTCACTTGCTACAAATTAGAAGCTGATTCCAGTTTGGATTATGAAGCCAAGAACGGTGGAGTGCTCTACAATTTAGTTTTTAAGCTGAACAGAGATAATTGTATATGATTACTTCATTAAAAATGTAATTGGCCTTTGGGCTTTAAGATAAAAATCAAATGAGCAGTTTAGATTTTAATTAAATTAACAGTTTAGATTCTCCCCCACATTATCTTCTCTCAAATTAAAAGAGGAACATTTTGAAAATACTTTAATGATATGTTTGCCCTTAGGGACACTGGGTATAATTTTGGGAAATAATACAGATAAAAACAGTCTTTTTATTATAATTCAAAATTATCACACTATTTAATACTTAAATCAGTCAAACCATTATCTGTAAATAGAATTAGTTTCAGGCAATGAGCTTATCTGTATGATAAGGAAACCACTGATGTATTTTCTGTGTTTTGTTAAGAAGCATTACCCTTCTGGCAACAGGAGGAAATACAAAAAAGTTATGTTGGTCAACAGCTGATTGCCTCCGATTATATCTCTGCTAAATAGGGAAACTTGCAAGTAGTGCATAAAACGAATTGCTTTGTTGTAAAATGTAAATTGGTTTGACCACTGTCAGACTTGATGATCTCAAGGATAACTTCTAATTTCTTAGCTGATAATTCTGTGAACCTTCTTGTAAACAAAAGGATATCTAATATATAGAGTTTCCCCACCCCATTTATTTCCTCTTTCTGGTGGGCATGGAAAAGCAGTTGATCATATGATTTGGAAGAATGGTATAGAAGACTACCCAGTGCATTACATACAATCTGTGATGTTGCACGTTCAGGATTCTTTTTATCCCATGTTACAGTGCTGACTGTAGCAGCTACAGCTGGCAGTAATTAACTGTGTGCCACATCCTTGCTCCTGCTATATTAAGAGATCTGCTAGACAATTGTTACTGGACCTAGAAGAACTTGTCTTAATGCAGCATTGCAGGAATCTTATTTAAGTTTAATGATACTTAATGGCACTGGCTGCTGCTTCATTTGGCTGGTAATTTTGGTTAATTGAGAGGTCAAAGGTGATTCAATGCTGCATCCTACTGCTTCCTACATCTTCATTATCTCAATTTTCATGTGATTAGTTTGCTCATTTTATAGGAGCATCTTTCACACACCCCTTGTGATATGCAGAAAACGTATGACATTTTCTATTTTCTACATACCATTACTCTACATACCATTACATCAAATTGTGAGTTATGAAACATTCCCTACTGTAGCATTGGGAATCCCATAACTTACTTACACCATTCCTTATGGTGCTACTGGAAGGAATTTTATTTCTTTTATTTCTTTTTTATTTTGTTTCAACTATGGCAGACCAACATGGCTACCTACCTGTAACTGGAACCATTCCTTACATTTACATCATTTACTTACACCTATAATTTGTGAAATTTAAATTATTTATATGCTGCTTTCCAGCTCTAAAAATGGGCTCACATAATAATATACTAAAACAAAACAAAACAAAACAAAACAAAACAAAACAAAACAAAACAAAACAAAACAAAACAGAGAGCACATAATTGTGAGGCACATTTTTCTGTAAGCTGTATTTTAACTACCAGTTAGCCCAATCTTTTGCTATTACCTCAACAGTGTTAGGCATTTGAAATTTTGTGGTACATTACCACAAAGAATGAAAGCTATGTCTGTATTCCTTCATTGACAAAAATGATGCAAAAGATTACTTAAATTCCTAAAAAACAAGGAGATGCAAAAATGAATTATCCCTACCCCTAGTACATAGCATGTTGGCCAAAATGTGAAACTACAGAATTAGGTAGTATAAGAGCTGTTCAGATTTAATCACATATAAGCTATCAGTTAATTGTGCAGCCAATCTAAAAGAATTAAACAAAACTGTGTTATGAAAGTTGTGTACTTAATTTCAGTCCCCTGCTTCTAGTGCCTATCAGTGAGATTTAAGATGAATGAAGTATTTTTATTTTATGTTTAAATTTTCATTCATAACAAGATTGATGACAGATGCCCATTCTTAATTGTGCAGTATTCACATTAATCTTGTTCTTCCTGTTTTACCATCGTCTTGTTTCATCCATATGCTATATGGATTCTTATTCCATCCATATAGCCTGTGGGAGGATATATCTTTTGTATGATTGTGAGATAATTTAAACAATAAACTTGTTTTTTTGTATTTATGTTTTTAGGCATTCTTGAGGTTTTGCACTGTGTGTTGGTAGAAAGTCCAGAAGCTTTAAATATTATTAAAGAAGGACATATTAAATCAATTATATGCCTTTTGGACAAACATGGAAGAAACCATAAGGTACGCAATACAGAATTGGATGGAGAGTATGTGATTTATGAAATATCTCAGTGGGAGGGTTTAAGATAGCAAGGGAGAGTCTTTACTGTTTTACACTTGGTGTTTTTAAACAGTGTCATGGGTGCTGAGAACCATCTTAATCACCATCTGCATCATTTCTTTCCCAGGTGTTAGATGTTTTATGCTCTCTCTGTGTGTGCCATGGAGTAGCTGTACGGTCTAATCAGCATTTGATCTGTGACAATCTTCTGCCAGGACGAGATCTCCTTCTCCAGACACGTCTTGTCAACCATGTGAGCAGGTAAAAAATTGACTAGAATGTGTGTGCAATCTTTATTGAAAGAACAAATTAAAATGATTTTTCATATGTAGACAAATATAATGGTTGCATTTATTAAGAGACAATCTGTTTATTCCCCTCCCTTCTGCTAATATTTCTAAATTAAATGCAGTAACTCTTGGTGTTTTTGCACCTCTTGAAGACATAAGTTTTTTTGTGATGCTTATTTCAAAGTATGGTAGTATGTTTGACCTGGATTACTGCTGTATTTTATTGTGCTGTGGATTTTAAAATAGGTTTTAAATTATTTATTTTGCTGTTATTTTACTTGTGCATGACCTTGGGGTGCAACATGAACAGTGTTATAAAGATGCCTAATTAAAATAATATTTTTATTATTTTATTACTATTAAATTGTATTATTATTCAAAATCCATTATATTAGAATAATTAAAATTTAAAAACTTGAATAGGGTTTTATAGAGGCAGTAGCAGATAGTCTATATCTGAAATATGTTTTTATTTGTTATATTTATTTGAGATATTTAATAGGATGTAGTTCATGAATGGAATTGAATGAATAAACAAACAAACAAATAAATAACATGCAAACATGGAGCTAGTTGTTGGTTAATTGTTATTTTAATGACTGTTCTTCTTCTGTTGTAGTTTGTCTTGGGGTGCAGATCCAAAGAGCAAAAGGGGGGTTTAATAATGCTTTAAAAAAACACGAAACTTTTCTGATGCATCTTTTCCCCTTGTATTCAGTATGAGACCCAATATTTTCCTTGGAATCAGTGAGGGCTCTGCTCAGTATAGAAAATGGTATTATGAGCTAATGGTTGACCATGTGGGACCATTTACGACAGCCGAAGCTACTCACCTTCGTGTGGGCTGGGCTTCAACAGAAGGCTATTCACCATACCCTGTGGGAGGAGAAGAATGGGGAGGAAATGGTGTTGGTGATGACCTGTATTCCTATAGTTTTGATGGACTTCATCTGTGGTCAGGTAAGGCAAATAAAATACTTTAGCTTTGTTTTTAAAACACCTAGCAGTTGACTTCTTTATTTCAGCCAATATGTTATCTACTATTCTCCAAGTTGCATTGGGGGGTGGGGGAAGAGCCATGGTTTTTGTAGGGCTGGGAAAGAGATATTTCTGAAACTCTAGATGGCTACTGTCAGTCATTGAATAGAGAACATTTGTCTAGATGAACCACTGTTCTTCTTTCCTTCTTGTTTTTATAATTAAAATTTTTATTGGATTTTTCAACGTAACAAGAGCAAAAACTTAAAAACTGAAGAAAGAAATACTCCAGTGTTCTGAGTAGGTTGAAGGCAGCTTCCGGAGATCTAATTCTAGTTTTCCTCGTGCTTTTTTGTGTTAATCTGTATTGATTCTTCTTTGGCTTTGTACCAAGTTTTCTGAAAGCAGCTTTTCTTACACCAGGCTGAACTTTTGTTCTAATTATATTTACTCTTATATCCTAGGTTGTGTAGCAAGATCTGTGAATTCTCCCAACCAGCATCTGTTAAGGACTGATGATGTAATCAGCTGCTGCCTTGATCTGAGTGCTCCAAGCATTTCATTCCGGATAAATGGACAGCCAGTCCAGGGGATGTTTGAGAATTTCAATACAGATGGCCTATTCTTTCCAGTTGTCAGCTTCTCTGCAGGGATAAAGTTAGTACTCCATCTTGTCATTTTCAGTGAATACACTGCATGTTTTCCTTGCTTATTGTCTTATTCATTTAATTTTGAAATTTCGGTTCTATGCGTAGTACTTACTCTATGGGTTAAGCCAGATGCGCCACAGCAGATGTGTGATTGGATCTTCTGATTTTTCTTTTTCTTAACAACTTTTCACAAATTGGATATGTACAGTGACACTATGGGTTTGATTCCTTGGGGCGGTGAATCACACCACTCAAAACCGACTACATTTGCACTGCTAGCACTGCTAGGAAAAGCACACAGTAACTGTGGAAGTGGAGCAATCGCCAGCAGGTGATTTAGATCTGGGAAACGGTCACCATGGCCCAATGAAATTCAACCTCCTGCAACTTTATATTGTGGATCTTCTGAATTGAGGTTCTGAGAGAGAATTCCGAAAAGAGTCCTGAAGATTTTATTCACCTGTATCCATAGTTGGTTGCTTTTTCTTTTACGTGGTCTTTCTGCTCAGTCAAGCTTTGGATTGTTGTGTCTCTTGAGGAACAGGAAAGGTTTTAGGCTCCAGTTTTCATAACACAGTGCAAGTTTAGAAGAGAGAGATTATTTGGACGAAGCAGACTCCACAAAAGGGATTTTGGAAGGGATCTCTTTATCTTACAGTTTTTACACTTACATGTGCTGCTTTTCCTCAGTGGGAGCTGGAGTGGCTGGCCAAAGAGTGGGGAGTGGCCTCCTGGGTTTCCAGATTCACGATCCATGGTATAAGCTTAGATAAATCCCTGCCCCTACTGAAGGGCATAGTAGGTTGAGAGGGGAAGGGAAATGATCTACTCACCCATTCAAAATGGCACTAGGCTACTTTTGAAAACAAAACTCCACTCTATGCGGAAAACAAAGTCCACTCTATGAGGAGAGTGGAAGTGCAGCACTCTGAAAAATCCTTATCCAATTATGATTATATTTAGTTATATAGTGCTTTTCCTAAGAGCTCAAAGCACATCACATATACATCTTTACCCAGGCCCACATGTTGTTCAGTATAATATTCCCATCTTGCAGATGAGGAACTGAAGCCAAAAGATACCTAACACTATACAATGAGTTCATTCTGTGCTAGTTCTGCCTCATAGACTTTGCTCTTACTCGCTACTACACTAGTCCAGTGATGAAGTGATGATATACTTCTGAATAAATATGCATTCTTATTCTTCATTTATGTCACATACAAAATTAATAACCTGAACTAAGCAGTAAAGTAAAGGTAAAGGGACCCCTGACCATTAGGTCCAGTCACGGACGACTCTGGGGTTGCGGCTCATCTTGCTTTATTGGCTGAGGGAGCCGGCGTACAGCTTCCAGGTCATGTGGCAAGCATGACTAAGCCGCTTCTGGCGAACCAGAGGAGTGCACGGAAACTCCATTTACCTTCCTGCCAGAGCGGTACCTATTTATTTACTTGCACTTTGATGTGCTTTCGAACTGCTAGGTTGGCAGGAGAACTAAGCAGTAGTCATCGCTAAACAGACCACAGGTAAGACCGAAAGTAGGAGAAGATAATCACAGTCTAGTGTAGATGCAGTCACCATTAGATAAAACTAATTCACTCTGAAATAAATCCCAGATGCAGCACTTGCAAAGTGTGACTTTGAAGGAATAATTTTACTTTAGAATTGAATGAAAGACATCAGGAATATTTGAATTGTTGTTTTATAGGGTACGTTTTTTGCTTGGAGGCCGCCATGGGGAATTTAAATTCCTTCCACCTCCAGGATATGCTCCTTGTTTTGAAGCTATTCTGCCAAAAGAGAAATTGAAAGTGGAACACAGCAGAGAATACAAACAGGATCGGAATTCCACAAGAGACCTTCTGGGCCCAAATGTATCTCTATCCCAAGCAGCTTTCACTCCAGTACCTGTAGATACTAGTCAGGTAAATGGAATCTACATTAACTTTTCAACTATGGGATAAGTATGCTACATAATATTATGTTAAAAATCAATAAACTTGAAAAATACCTTTTGCTTTCATTTTTTGCCTCATATTTTATTGCTTGGGAGTCTAGATATCAAGTACAATGACAATAAATATGTGTTAATTTGTAAAGGCATTTGTTTTCACAACTTCTATCTAACCAGTCATTTAAAGATAAAAAAGCTCCCCAAAACATCAGAAACAAAAGCAATCATCACAGCAACAGTAAAAATACAAAAATCAGTAGATAGTAGTAGTAGTTGATCTGTTTTATATTTGTTTTATGGTTCTCTTTTGTAGGCTATCTTGAAAATCTAAATTAATAAAAAAAATCTAAGAAAAGAAAAAAAAACCTCCTGTACATTGACAAACTCAAAGTACATTTGTTATTGTGAGCAGGTTGCTTTCGTTATGTTATTTCCAGTTCAGTCATTTACTACTATGTAATTAGTGAAACGTATGTAAACTTTGGACAAGTAGTTTATTTTATTCTGGTAAATTATCTTCCCCCCCTCCACTGCACTCTGTGTCATTTTATTCTAACAGATTTGCTCTTTTATCTTTTAGATTGTATTACCTCCACATCTGGAAAGAATTAGGGAAAAACTAGCTGAAAATATCCACGAACTTTGGGTTATGAATAAAATTGAACTTGGATGGCAGTATGGTCCTGTATGTGCTTTTCAATTTTTGTTTTCTGTTGTTTTTTTCTTATTGTTTTAAAATATCAATAATGCAGAATAAGGTGGAGTAATTATATTGTACATTGTTCAAATCATATGTGCATATAATTTAGAATACTTTTCTATAGCTGGAAATGAAGCAGAAGTTACACTTTCAGAGAACATAGATTTTGCATTAAATTTTCATTGCTGTTGTAATTGTTTTATTATTTATTTATATACCCCTTACTTGCCAGAATGGCTTATAAGTGGTTATCCAAGTAAAAGGGTTTTATATTAATTCAGAAGCATCTCTAACATACTGCCAGGGCTGGGTCATACACAGCACTTGGAGGGTAGCCAGTAGTTGTGCCAAGGAGTCTGTAGTTGAGAGCCAAGCCATGAGTCATGCCAGGGAACTGTCCCTGGCGCAGCGCAAAGTGGTGGAAGGGCTCTTGGGATGCTACAGAGAGCCCCGGCCCCACCTGACCAGCAGCACCTCCTCTGGCAGCGGAGGGAGCAGCGAGGCTTCCAGCGGGGAGGGGCATGGGTTTCAGGGGATGGAGGGTCGAGGCTCTGAGGATGCTGGAGAGACCCTGCACTCCCCTAGCCCAAGGGGCGATGAAGGAGGCACGCAATTTCCGCCGCCCCAAAGGCATCGAGGGGTGAAACGAAAGGATGGAAGGTGGGGTTTTCATATACCGAAACTCTTTTGTTGGGGTCAGAACCAGAAGGGGCCGTTCCCGGATTCTGACAGTGTTTGATACAGACATGAACTTTTAAGCTCTGCACTGTACATAGCATGCACAATAAAAGTCACTAAAAGAAAGGTCAGAGTTTTGCCTGGTTTCTCATAAGCAACTGACCAAGGACCTTACAAGTCAGCTGAAGAATGAAGTTAGGAGTCAGAGCTGAAGATTGCCCTGAATCACACAAGTACTAGGAAGACCTTCTGGCTCTTGGCAATGTCTCAACCTCAACAGGAGACTTTTGACAGTGATCTCTGCCTGGCAGGGCCAAATAGATGGATGGATGAGTGGGGCCAGTTCAGATCCTGAGAATATCGCTGCCCTGTGAGGAGATGCTCCAAACCACAGTTCTGTGGTTTACCAATGGGGTAGCCTGCACACAAAGGCAATGGCTCCCAGCACCAGGTGTGATGGCTCCTGACCTATATCTGCCATAGCAAATTTCACATTACATGAAATATCTTACAACCCGGCCAACAGTTATAAATACACCATTCCTATATATTACAGTACTTAAAACTCACCACCATTGATTTCAATGGGAGAGATTTAAACAACTCTCACACTGAAATCAATAAGAGCTAAAAGTGCTTGACTTTGATTGGATCGTTACCTAATATTTCTGACATGGTACAAACTCCTTTTCAGTAATATAGGCCATTTGGACTTACAGTTCTAAGACAGATTCAAGCTCAGTGTTTCCTACATTGCAGGTTAGAGATGACAACAAGCGGCAGCATCCATGTTTGGTGGAGTTTGCAAAACTGCCAGAACAAGAGCGAAATTATAATCTCCAAATGTCACTAGAAACACTAAAGTAAGTTTGTAGCTTGCTCACTCTAATCATAAGTGTCTTTATGTTTCTTCAAAAGGATTGCTTTGGGTGTGTGAACTCTTAAATAGTCTATGAGGTTTGCCTTGTATAGGAATAACAAAATGGTGGGTGGTGATAAATCAATGTGATTACTTAAGTCTTCTGGTAATCTTCTCAAACAGATTTTGGTGATTTCTACATTAATAACTTTGGATACTGCTCTGCTGCTTGCCTCTTTGGCAGGATCTGTAGATGTGCCAAATATTGCTACGTTTAAACATACTTTCTGAATATCTTCCTTAAGATTAAGGGAAGTGGGACTGATTCAAATGGTCTGCCCCCCTCCACTTAATACAAATGGCTTCTAGAGAGTTGTAGGGGATGTCTTACCCCATGTTGATCGTCTCTCAGCTGATTCCCTGGTGGCCTACTGGAATGCAGAGCTAGCCAGGTTCAGATTTGGAAAGAGGTAGACTCCACTGTGGTAGCAGGGCTGGGGCAGGACACTGCCAGAGCTCTGTGTAGTCCAGTTGTATAGGATCAGTTTCAACCTGTTATCTCTGAGGATGTGGGCAGGCTGCTTGGACGAGTGAAACCATCCGCCTGCCTCCTTGCCCATACTGGCTCATAAAAGCAAGCCAGGCAGAGCTGGGCAACGGCCTCTGTGGTGTGTGTGTGTGAATGCTTCTCTCTGTGAGTAATGTATTGTATAAATACAATCTAAAAAAGTATTTTTGAAGGGAGATACCCAAACCTGGCCCACAGGTTCTATAAACTATTATTTTTGTCTTGCAAACATCTCTCCCCACAAACCTAACAGTTGTAGCTTTGCTTTTCAACATGCCAATTTAAGTTCCTCTAAGTTATTGATCTTCTCCTCCAGAACACTGCTGGCGCTGGGTTGTCATGTTGGGATTGCTGATGAGCATGCTGAGGAAAAAGTGAAGCAACTAAAACTTCCAAAGAAGTAAGTTTAAAATCAGAAAATAAAATGGAAGGTGTGTAGGTGTGTGTAAAGTAGGAGCCTGTCTTCCTGTCCAGTCTCACTAGTGTGTTTATCATATCACTGTCCTTCCTTGAGTCAAATTGATAATCATGGGCTCTTGGGGTTCTCTTCTAAGGGTAAGCAAATGCACTCACACAGTTGCAACAGTCGGCTGTGTGGGTGGGAAGCCAACCCTGCCCCATCACTTAGATAAGGCAATGGCAGCAAGTGGGAGAGGTCAAGAAGGTGAAATGGTGGTTATCATCACAGTTCTTGAGCTCCACCAGAATGAGTTTGGGGAAGAACAGACAGAGGAGTGCGTGAACAAGCAACCGCATAGGCAACATCTGCTAGCTTCGTTTGTATCTTTTGAACTAATTGTTTTGTAGCTTCCTCTGTTCTTGGGCTCAAGGCTGGCAGTAGCAATTTTACTGATGTCTCAGATTTATGATGCCAACTAAAGTGTCAATAATAATAATAATAATAATAATAATAATAATTTATACCCCGCCCATCTGGCTGGGTTTCCCCAGCCACTCTGGGCGGCTCCCAACCGCATATTAAAAACACAATACAGCATTAAACATTAAAAACTTCCCTAAACAGGGCTGCCTTTAGATGTCTTTTAAAAATAAAATAGTTGTTTATTGCCTTGATATCTGATGGGAGAGCATTCCACAGGGCAGGCGCCATTACACAGAAGGCCGTCTGCCTGGTTTCCTGTAATCTCACTTCTCACTGTGAGGGAACCGCCAGAAGGCCCTCGGTGCTGGACCTCAGTTTCTGGGCTGAACAATGGGGGTGGAGACATTCCTTCAGGTATACACGACCGAGGCCGTGGTACTACATGCAGCTTTCTCTTTTCAACTGAGCGCGTACAGCATTTGTTGTGCAGGATATGACAAATACTTCCCGCCCTCAACCCTACTGATCTTCATTCATACTGAGAATACCCATGTTGTCATCATGGGATATGCATGCTATTGCCTCTGTTTGAGGGAGAAATCACATCCCTCATCAGCAACTGACTGAAAAGCAACATGCCCCATTTGCTTGTCCTACTATTATTTCCCTTTTGTAGGCCTGTCAGAATACTGTGGCTGCTGTTGCTCCACATTAGTTACTGGCTTGCTCTGTTACAATGGGATTAAGATCTATACCTTCATGTGTTCCTATATTTGATCACTACTGGTTCTTTGTTTAAGAAAATATACAGTTAATGCCTCACAATCTTAAAATTTTTAAGACAGTCTTAAGAAGTGTGCTAATGACAATGGTGGCTTTCAAAGAGATGAATAATACACTTTCCTCAAAATGTTTAAATATTCTTTCAGGAAAAACTGTGGGGGGGGAGGTGGAATCAGACTCCTTTTTTCATGCTGAAAATGCTTGCCCCCAAACATTCAGCAAAGCTGTAAACAAAGAGTACAATCATCTTTTATTATATGGTTGAAATTTTAATATTTTTAATTGGTGATGAAACACTTTACTGTCATACTAGTTAATATAATAATAGCAATAATACTAGCAGCAGCTGTTCAAGTAGCCTACTAAGACCGCATGAGTTGAATATAATTCTGTTTCAGAGAACAGCATTTTGCTGTAATAAACCTCATGTATGTCACTTTGTTTTGCTGTTTTAAAATGTTGAGAGACATGCATATAAAAGTGATCTCACTGAAGTATTTTACTCTCATCTAACAGTTATCTATTGTCTAGTGGATACAAGCCTGCTCCTATGGATCTGAGTTGTATCAAACTGACCCCTTCTCAGGAAGCTATGGTTGATAAACTTGCAGAGAATGCTCACAATGTATGGGCAAGGGATCGTATCAGGCAGGGTTGGACATATGGAATCCAGCAGGTAAGTCCCTTGTGAATGCTTGAAAATTCACTGATAGCTGCAGATATTGTGGAACTCAAAGGATATTTTGAGGGTGGGTGGTAAAGCAGATGAATATGACTATTGGAGTTCGTGCCAATTTCTGTTTTCACTATAGTTGCTTTGGGTTGCCCTGGGAAAGGAAAAATGACCAACAGTTTTTTTTAAAAAAGTAAATAAATACATATTTTGGTTGTATGTTTAATTTACCGGTATATACTGTACTTCCAGCGCTAAATCTCCCAGAAGTAATGAACACCATAGTTAATCAAACTACTTTGGAATAACCACTTTGAGAATCAGGATTTGATTTGGGTAGGTGTGGTGGGTTCCTTGCAGACAAGTAAGGATAGTTTCTAGGTGCTTAGATAACTACCTAAAGAAGGCAAAACTTGTTTTAATATTCCATCTGGAACAAATTGATTCATTTGGAATTCTGCATATAAGAAATGCTTTTATTTGTTACTGGGAATCAGACTTGTTATCTGAAGATTTAGGTGGCAGTGATCAGGGCAATTAAAGTTATGTTTGTGTTTCCTTTAAGCCTGAAATACAGTCACTTGATTCATTTGACTTACAGCTTTTAAATTTGAATGAGTTATTCAACTACCGGATACATGAGATGCAGGTAGACCAGTATCTGTACCCATCATCTCTGAAGCTGGGGAGGGATATGATTTAAAACTCAAAGGAGCATTGGAAAGGGGTGCTGAACCCTACCAACTCATCTACTTCTCTGAATCCCACAGCCCACCCCGAAGTCTTTTTTCCCTACAATAGTATTCAGATTATGGATGCAAACCTGCTAAGGAAAAAGGCCCACAAGTGAAAGATCGTATGTGGGCACTCTTTAGATGCTTTAAATCATGCCACTTTTTGCTTTTTAACTGAAAATTGAACATAGAAGATTGCTGCATTGAGGTCTGTTGTTGTTGTTATTAAGCAACTTGACAATAAACTACAGCACATAAATACAATTTAAAACCAGAGAAAAATTCTATTGGAAATTGACATTGTTGTTAAAAAAATATTGGACCAAATGGCTTCACTTCCAAGTATTATAAACAGTTCAAAGAAACATGGTTACCATATATGATCCGCCTATTTAATGACCTAATGAGAGGATCACCCATCCCCCAAACATGGTACAACTCCAAGATGGTAGCTATCTCAAAAACATTTAAAGACCACCAAAAAGTAGAATCTTTTCAGCCAACCTGTGATTAATCAGGGTCGTAAAACATTCACAGAACTCACAGACCTTCAAGACAACAATCCAGATTTACACAATAAAGAATTAATAAACCATTTATAACAAGTGGCAAGGCGCAACATAATGAGACACTGGAAAGACCTTTCTGGCACAAAACCAGATAATTGGCACAAAACAGTTTGAGAAACAGCCCTCCTTGAGAGATTAACTAATAAACTATGGTTGACTTGTGGACAGATTGAAAAAATGGGTTTACCAAAATGCGGTTTAATCTCATAACATATGCCAGTAATTCAGAAAATGAACAATTCCCCCTCCCCCATCAGCAATTGGCTGAATCTGGTTGAGGTAAATTAAAATTTAAACATAAATTATTTTCACTTTCAACCCCCATCCCAAATTCATCAGTATGCCAACACTTCATATTGCTTCATTGAGCAAAAATGACCATTACTCAATACTTAATCTAAGCAAAACCACAAGAGCTCCTGATTAGGTGTTTAGCTCTGCAATGCTGAATGCTATCTGTTAATTCTGTTCTATCCTGTTTCCCCTCTGTTTTTGTTTAAACTAATTCACAAACCAAGAACTTACCCATTGACCACTAATAATGAAACCTATGTTGTAAATCTTATTGCAAATTTATAGTGTTATTTTTGTGATATACAGACGGCATGAGAAGGCTTGGTCTGTTTATTTGTATTATTTGTTATACTATGATGCTTGTTTATAAAACCTAATAAAAAGCTATTAAAAACCCCGGGGAAAAATTAAAACACTAACAATGCAAGATACATAAAATGCCCAGTTCCCAACTGATTAATATGAGGAGAAGTGGTCTTTATGGACCAGGGCTTTAATATCTCAAAGGCAACTCCCCATATGAACTCACTCCAAATCTCTGGATCGCTTTGATCAGCAGCTTCATGTTGATGTTAAACAGCATGGGGATAAGATCGACCCCTTTGGAACCCCAAATTGAAGACAGCTGAGCAGTATGCCCCCAAGTAGCACTCTCTAGGGGTGGCCATCCAAGTGAGCCTGGAATCATCGCAGCACAGTGCCACCCAGTCCAAATTCAGACAGCTGCTCCAGAAGAACACCTTGCTTCATGGCATTGATAGCTGCCGAGAGATCAAGGCGAATCAACAGGCACACACACAATAGAGATATTTGTGCAAGGCAACCAAAACCAGGCCTAAACCCCAATCAAAATGCTTCTAGAAAATCATTCTTGTCCAAGATAGTCTGGAGCTGGATGGTGACCACTTGCTCAAGAACATGGTAGGCAAACTAAGGCCCAGGGGCCAGATCCGGCCCAATCGCCTTTTAAATCCGGCCCACAGATGATGCAAGGAATCAGCGTGTTTTTACATGAGTAGAATGTGTCCTTTTATTTAAAATGCATCTCTGGGTTATTTGTGGGGCATAGGAATTTGTTCATTCCCCCCCAAAAATATAGTTCAGCCCCCCATAAGCTTTGAGGGACAGTGGACCGGCCCCTGCTGAAAAGGTTTGCTGACCCCTACTCAAGAACCTTTCCTTGGAAGGAGATATTTACAACTGGGTGATAGTTATTAAAATCTTCTGGGTCCTGGGATGATTTCTTAACCTTACCATTCCATTGAGTTGGGACCTCAGTCTTCAAGGAATGGTATCAGGGTGAGGTGTGCTTGTGCATTCTATGGGGGGGGGGAGAGGAAGTAAAGTATAGTAAATTATTATTGAAGTAAATATAATTTTCCTTACCAAAAAAAAACCTCTATACAAATCTGTTGCAAATGTGATCATTGAGCTATGAATGAACCTTTCCCCTGTAAATTAAGCCCCTTCACTCCTCTCTTGTCTGCACAAGTCACAGTTAAACCACAAAGCCTCTAATTAACCAAACCAAACTATGGTTACTACTTTTGGAACAAACTAGTATTTAAATCCAATTTCAAGCCATAGTTTAATATCCTGACATGTTCCGAAGCTGTAACCATAGTTTCCTTGTTTAGACAAAACAGGAAGCTATTCTTAGTTGAAGACTTCCTGGTTTGTTTGCTCGCAGCGTGAAGAAAGGAACAAAGAGGCTACATTCATAGGCAAAAGTGTTGTTTATGTATTGAGTTTGGTAAACTTGAGATTTAACATCCAAACATTGTCATTGTATCTAGCTACTATACCCGATATACTAAAAAAATAAGCATCTTCAGTCCTGCCAAAAAGTACAGTAGCATTTCACAGTTGGAAAACTGAGTTCTAATGAATATAACCTTTGTAACTATATTATCACTATGTTATAGAAAAGTAATTTTCAAAATGTAACAAGCTTTTTGCTGTAACATAATCATAGCTCATTATTATTATTATTATTATTATTATTATTATTATTATTATTATTTATTTCTAACTGGGATGTAGAAATTTCTTTTTTTGCAGTGCCACAATCATCAGCTTTTTATCTGAGATTCATGCCTTGCGTTAAAAGAAGAGTATGTTTTCCCTTTATAGTGTGATGACAACTGCAACAACACAAATTCACATGCATATTCTCATTTTTATGAAAAATATATTTATAAAAAATATATTTATAACAGTGGATTACATCCTTCCATCATATTTAAGTTAAGGCTATGTATTTCTAGGTTATTGTTCATCAATTATCTGTATTAAACCTTAGTTTATGATAACTACTTAAGTCACTAGAAATGTCTGTGCCTTAGTCAAGTAATGAAAACTGCAAGCAGCATCTACTGCATGCCCATCTGACGTTAATGCAGATTGATTTTTGAAAGTCCACATAACTAACTCAGTGAGCGGCATTGTGGACAGGCCCCAAGACCCACGGTGACCTGGCCAAGGGGTTACAGAGTGAGGTTACAGGGAACCAGGCAGAGGGCCTTCTCAGTAGTGGCACGGCGCCCACCCTGTGGAACGCCCTCCTATCAGATGTTAAGGAAATAAACAACTATCTGACTTTTAGAAGACATCTGAAGGAAGCACTGTTTAGGGATGTTTTTAATGTTTGGTGTTTTATCAAGTTTTTAATATTCTGGGAAACCCAGCCAGACGGGCGGGTATAAATAATATATTACAGTTGTACCTTGGATCTTGAATGCTTTGGCTCCTGAACTATCGAAACCTGGAAGTGAGTGTTCCGGTTTTTGAACATTCTTTGGGAGGCTGAACGTCTGACGGGGCTTCTGCGGCTTCTGATTAGTTGCAGAAGCTTCCTGCAGCCAATCAGAAGCTGCGCTTTGGTTTCTGAACATTTTGGAAGTTGAACGGACTTACGGAATGGATTCTGTTTGACTTCCCTGGTACAACTGTTGTTATTATTATTATCCACAAGGGGACCTCGAGTCATGGGGCCTTGGCACACAAGTTTGCACTGAAGTGGCTGGGTGCATCTTTTGAAGTAAACCAAGATGCACTTTATCTTCCAGAGCCATTAGTTGCTGCATATAAACTAGTTGCTAGAGCTGACTTGGCTCCAGATTGTGTATTCAACTTTAAGCATGTTGTGGGAAATTTGCAAATACATTTTGTTTCCAGACAGGAAGCTACTTTAAACCTGTGGTCTTCTGCCTACCTTTTAGCTGAAAGTCAGAGCTCCAGCAGCTTTTGCACACACGCACACAACAACAACAACAACACAATATTCTTTGACATTATTGAATGCTGCTTAAATACAATCAACTATTTCCCTTCTGTTGGTCTGAAAGCTTTCTCTTTTGCCGCAACTCTATGCTTTCCTGCATTCCCTGCATTTCTTGTATTCTTGTAGGCACCTCTCCATTGTATTTCTGTTTCTGTGTTATTGCTGACTATTTTCACACAATAAACATTTTGACCTATAAAAGTTTAAACACAGTATGTGGTTATATACCACAGCAAGGATTTCACGTAGTAATGATAGAAATAAGTTGGCATTCCACATCATTCTTTCTAGAGCAGGAATGTCCACCATTTGTAGAAATGTCCAGAGTGCTTATTCACACCACATTATTGATGGAAATTTGGGAACTGATGAGCTCTAGAGTCAAGTTTTCTTGTGATTAAAAAAAAAGCAGCAATCTAGATAAAAGCCTAAAACATTTTCCTGGGATTTATTTGCACAATTTTCATCACCCACCAGAAGATACATGGATGCTATAAAGGCTACAAAACTATGGGTGGTGAGTGGGCGGAAATTGGAGTTTCTCTCTTATTCTACAGTTATGAGAAAGCAGTGAGAATAATAGTGTTTCAGCATATATTTTTTCTAACCTAGAATCTGCTCTCCTAAAACTAGATACTTAGTAATGAGAGGAACTGTTCTAATTGTGCTTCAATGTAATCCCTTTAAGTATCACTTCCCATTATTAAGGAATGACTTAGTCATTCAAAAGAGCCATGGAATGAGTCCTTGTGAGCCCCAATATAAATGATAATGACTGATCGTAGTTGTACATAGTACTTCAGTAAACAATGAGTTAAGCATCTATCAATATTCTGGTTGATTAATTTAGCATTTCATATTTCATTTCTTATAGATATTTTGATTGAAATTATGAAGGCCGCTGTAGGCTTTACAATAGAGATTAATAAATGGCCACAGTTTCTGTCAAATATTTCTCATATTGCTATTTTTTTTTAAAAAAATTGGGGGGTAACAATCTTAAATCTTAAGCCTACCTCTCAAGCGTCTTAAAATCAGTGGAGCTTAACTTCCAAGTAGCACTGCATTCTTGAGAGCCACTCATGACAGATATATGACATGGGGAGTGTGGTAAACTAGCATCATAACCGACTGTTGCATTGAAGAGTTTTAAGCTCTGGAAACTGGAAATGTTTGAGTCAGAGCCCTCTTTTGAGGCTATGCTACCTGCAATAAGCCAGAGCCAAGCGTAGTCTAAACCGGGAGATGCACAAGGTGGCTTGGCATGCCCAAGTGGGTTGGAATGTGGGCAGAGAAGATGAGTAGTATAGCCAAGCCTACCCAGGACTGATGGAAGCCTGGCACATGGACTTGGGCCAGCAAAATTTCAAACAAATTAGGTCCACGTGTGTTGACCCAGAAAATCTGACTTGAGACCTTCTACAGACCAAGGCAGTGTGGGTTTTTTTTTTTTTTAAATTGGCGAGAGTCCCAATGTGAGATATACCATTCCTATTTTTTCCCAGCTTCCAGGTGTTCCCCATTCAAATGAATGCACAGAAAAGCACTCCAAAACTAGACTGGAACAGTTCCAGTGGGATGAAATGAGTAGATAATAGGCATGTCTACTTTTTGCTACTTCTTATATTTTTTCCAATTTTGTATTGAATCCTTGATTACACTCGATAGTATGGTGCTGCAGTTACATTTTGTAGCCAGAAAAAAACCCTCTGCAAATTAGGTCTGAAAAAAATTGAGAGGACAATTGGATTTGGCAACAATAAATGTGGCTGGTCTATGAAAAGGATTGTGATTCCAGAAGATAAAAAAAAATGGTAGTGTGACTCTAATCTTCGTTTTTCATAAACGCTTCGCTTCCCTTTATTTGATATCTGTGCTAACGCTTCTGCTTAGCTTCCTTACGGGAGTATATCACTGGTTACATTTGTCATAGCTGGATTTTACTGTGAGATGTTACAGTACAACATGTTGGCTCGAAGTGCTTTGATGCATAGGTCTTTTTCTAGCAAGTGAAGAAATCATATTAAGGATCAATCTTTCAATGCATGCAATTTGTAGGAAAGAACTTTTGAAAGACACTTAGGGTAGAAATATATGTCACCTTCCTTCTTTGTGCTGTTTAACACAACACGTGATATGATGTGGTATCATTGCAGTGACAGTTGATGAAGTCATGGAGGGAATTGATAGTAGACAAATGCATTCTTGCTATGTCGTACCATGTATTAAACAAGATATTACAGGGAATAGAGGAAAGAGCCACAGGACAATGGCAGCTCTGTTTCCCACTTATTGTCTAGTTCCACCTTTAATCAATCACGGAAACTACTGTAAGAAGTAAACTCAGTCTCACTGAATGATGGACCCAGATGCTTTGCTGAATTTTTCTTATTTTCCGTACTGAAAATTAAAGGGATACTGTCAAGTAGTTTATGTCCCTATTATTGCTCATTTCTGTTGTTAGAATCTATTCAGGAAATCCCTTATTTTCTTCTATGGAATCCACCACTTCTTCCCAAGGAACCTTTCAAGAGCAATAGCTGCTGTTTATGCATGATTGTACACAGTATTTTTATTCTGCTGCTGCAGAGCCAGCCAGCCAGCCAGCAGAAGGACCACACGTTATTTAGTATGCCCTCTTCACAGAACTGTGCTGACAGCATTGATGGCAGGGATCACAAACAAGTAAGTACTGTAAGTAAGGCACAGCTTCTTAAAAGTGCATTGGTTTGCAATGGTAAACGGTTAGATCCAGTGTTCCCAGTGTTCTGCCCACCAAAAGGACACTCCAACATCTGCTAATGTAAGGGGGAGAGGTGATTTTCAGTGATACCCACTCCCTCCTGTACTCCTGAAAATCTGCTCCAGTGGCTTGGGGACATCCAGAACAGCACAGGAAACATCAAGGGGGAATGCGTGAAAACTACCCCTTCCATTAGTGAAAGCCTCAGCTGGATTGAAGGCCCTTGCATTCATGAAAGGACCCCTCTTGTGTACAGAAGGGCACTATTGGATCAAACACAACATAAATTCTGAACATAATGAAAATACTTGACAGTGTCCCTTTATAGGAGGGTGTATCGTATTTTAGGTCATATTTGAGTCAATGCAGAATTTAAAATATAGCATGTATTTAATTAATTACTAATTTCAATGGCAGGTTTCAAAATCCTTCTAAATTATGAAAGCAGTACATATTATGAAGAGGTAGATTTGTGACTAAGATCCAGTTTATGGTATTGAATCCATGTAAAAAATAGGGAAAAAAGCAATGACACCCATTTTCCTTTTCATTTATTAAGTACATCTCATATAGAGGACTGCTTTCTTACACATTTCAAGTTGTTGTGACTACTCTCTTTATAAGAGGCTGTCGTTAAATGTTGCAATAACTTTTTAAGAACTTTACTCATTCAGCACTTCCCATAGAATTCTGAAGTGAAAGGAAGGTTAAATTTTGTAGAAAAGGCATCAGGTGAGTATCTGGAGCAAGAGTGTGTAGTGCACAAATATCCCTAATAGTCGAAAAGCTTTGCTGTGAAATATTATTTTAAGTTGAGCAGTGTAACCTATTTTTCTAAGATGTATGGTAGATATTAGAAATGGTTGCCGTATAAGCAACCTGTCCAGACCCTTGCTATCACAGGAGGCTAATGCAAGCTATAAAGCAAATACCCTTGTGGTAGTTGAATTATATACCACTTAACATTTAAAATAATCTCTAAGTGGTGTACAGTCTAAAAAAAACTAACAGTATAACTTTCATACAAAAACACAGCCTAAAACCATGAATTTAAAAACACATAAAACATAAAATTGAATGAAACAGAAATTCAGAATATTCAGTCATATAAAACAGGATCCAGTCTCATAGAACAGTCTTTGCAAGATGTTGGAAGCAACTGATAGTTGCTGCTTCACATATGGCAGAGGGAAGGTCTCTCCATAGTACAGGGGCAACAGCAGAAAACCTCTATTCTTGGGTCGCCACCCTATGATATTCTGTAGGGTAGGATGGGGTGCTGTGAGTAGAAATTCCCCAGATGATAAATTGACATAACTGTCCAAGAATAATGCTAGGGTAGAGATGGAGTGAGATCTTTGCATTACTGTTAGGTCTACTGGCTGTTTCTCATGCTTGTATTTGATTATAGGCTTCCATTGTCAGTCTATTGATATATTGGAGTGATCTGTAAACTTGGATTTTCAAAATGTTATTGGGTAGGTGAAAGCTTGATTTTCTCTGGAGGTCAATTGAAACATGAAACATGATTAAGCTACATAATATTTGATAGAGTAAGAAGAACGCCATCTAGTTTAGAGTTCTTCTGCTCATACTGGCTGTCTTTGAGAAGCCAACGAAAACAAAAATTCAAAATAACACATCCAGATTGTAGGCATCTGTTTTATTAGCATGTTCTAAAGCAGTCGTCTCCAACCCTGAATCCCCTACTTTCATTATCTCTAGCCAGCATGGTAAATGGTTGGGGATGATAGTTTTTGTCCTACAGTGTGTGGGAACTCAGAGATGGGAAAGACTGTTCTAGATATATAGTTGTAAACTGATGTCATTGAACAACCAAACTGCATCCGATTCTGTAAGTCAGGTAGTCACGTCTCCCTTCACTCCTGCTGTAACATCCCTTCTGATATAATTTCATGTTTTGTGATGGTGTGACAGTACTGGTACAGACACATTTATTGCACTAACAATTCTTAATAAATTATTTGTTATTAAACACCTTCCTTAAAAGGAAAAAATTCTATTTTGTTAATTTGTTCAATCTCTTAACCAAAACTTTCACTTCAAGTTTTGTTTGGTACATACAGTGCTGCAGTTAAAATATTAATAATTTTAACTTCGTTATACTTCTGAGATCTAGTAAAAGGGTACATCAGTGAGCAAAAAATATGGTATTAGAATAAGTTAAAAATAAATTATGCAGAAAGGACAAAATATAAATGATGATAGGACTTTGTCCCCTACAAAGGTTAGGTCTAGAGGTGTAATTTCAGAGTCTTCCAGTTATTTCAGTTCCTCAGGATTGGTGCTATACAAAAGAAGACCTTCAACAATCTTCAGGTATCTGAAAAATGGTATGGAATTAAATAGCAATGAGTTCTATCCACACCCCATTTTCCTCTTCTTACGAACTATCAAAGATGGCTGTCAATAACAAATATCAGTGTCAGAAATCATGGATGGGTGTGGTAGCATTGGTTACATTTTATCTTCTGGTGTTATGTGGATGGTTATTTCATACACATCATAACACCACAGTCCATCAAAGCAGATTTGCATGCACAACTGATACAGATGTTCATTTTGATGCTTGACATGCATCACAATGCTCTCATGTTGAACTTCATAGTTACATTTAATGCAAATGGGAATGTCCATTTTCCTCTATGCTCGCACAACAAAGAGTGACTAGAATTGGATTCACCATGAAATGAGAGATTCTGGCAAGCTGGTGAAAATACATCTTGTTCCATCTGCTGTAGCACATGGCACAATGGCTGGTTTGCTTGTGGCGATAGAGCTTCTTTTGACAATCCATGCCTTTGGTTGTCTCCATTTTGGACCAGGTCGCAGCTTCTGGTACTTTGTCATAGTGAACCTCATTTTGCCTTCTCCAACTATAGTGAAGACAAACCAAAATAGATGCATTACTAGGTTCACTTTTGTCCACCAAAGGAAATAGATGTTGCATGGCAACGTAGGCTCACTATACCCTTTGAATGTCCCTGGGAAACAAAGACCCAAAGATTGTTGTTGTTGCCATCCGTCTGTCTTGAGAGACAACGGAGTGCGTCTCTGAGAGCGAAACAAAAGGGATAAACCTCACAGTATCATGTTTATTGGAAAAGGTATTTATAGGGCTCAGAGTGAATCTGGTTAATCATAAGCTGCATGGTTTTATTACAAGGATCACCAACCCAGTAGTGCCTGTGGGCACCAGGTTGATGGTCCTCATGCATTTTTTGGGATGAAAAAGAAGTAGCAGGCACTTCCTTCACCTTTGGAGGTGCTTTTCTGAATGTGTGGGTGTTTGTGTAATTGAGAGATGCACATGGGAAGAGAGAGGAGGGTGTATGTATGTATGTATGTGTGTATGTATGTATGGTGTGTGTGTGTGTGAGTGAGAGAGAGGGAGAGAGGGAGAGAGGGAGAGAGAGAGGTATGCAGCCTGTATGTTTAATCTGTATGAGAGAGGGAGAGATTGTTACATGACTCTGTACATGTTAAGTGTGTGTGTGTGTGTGTGTGTGTGTGTGTAAAAGAGAGAGATGCAAGTGGTGACTGTGACTGTGTGTGATGTGGTCAGTTTGTATATTTTCCCCTGGTACTGGGGAACAGTAACAACATTTTTGTGTGGGGGTTTGTGTGTGCAGGGGAATCAGTCTCCACGATCAGAACCAGCACAACACAATTGACACCTGACAGCAAACATGAAGTTATTGGGGCGGGGGAAAAGCAATAACTGTACACTAATTTGGTTTTATGTCATGCCTCCTATGGCAGCCATTTTATGTTACGCCATGCTTCCAGGGCAACTGTTTTGTGACTGGCACCCCCAGCACCTTCTCATAATTTGAAATGTGCTCATTGATTCAGAAAGGTTGTTGACCCCTGTTCTAATACATATACTAAAAGGATATTTTCTCATGGCCTTTTAGTGAAATGAACTCTTTCTGAGTAAATGGGAACATTAACTTATTTTGATTACTTGCATACATGTCAGGTTGCCTAACATAGCATGGTTTCTCTGCTTTGGCAATAGCATACAGACAGTAATCCAAGTCAATAGTTCTGGTGCTTTGCTTTTTGCCTTGGAAAATAGCTCTGCTACTGCTATATTATGCAGGGACTGCTCATCCTGAAACAGTTCTTGTAACGTCATTCAGATACCACAGTACAAAATAGGGGAAAATAATCCCCCCTTTAAAAATCCAAGTAGCTCAATCTTTTCCCAGGTGTGCATATTTTGAAGATAAAAACTGTGGTATGGACACCTCTTCTGCCTGGTGGCACACACAGATATATTGTGTTCAAATATCTGAACCAAAGTATGAAAGCTGATTCAAAAGAAGAATATATATATGCACACACAACCAATTTATTTGTGTATAACTAAATAAGTAGTACACTTATATACTTGTGATTTTTACAGAATTAGCCCATTTTTAAGTACAATATTCATTGTACCAATTAATTGCTCTTTGTCTAAACATGAGATATTTTGGTTCAGTCCTGATCTTCTAATACACAAAATTTTGCTAAAACTTGACTTTGTAATTAATTACTTTTATCTTTCTTCAGGATGTGAAGAACCGCCGAAACCCCCGACTTGTGCCCTATGCCCTTCTTGATGATCGCACCAAGAAATCAAACAAAGACAGTCTCCGGGAAGCAGTTCGTACCCTAATTGGCTATGGTTATAACCTTGAGGCTCCTGATCAAGACCATGGTATTGAAATGCTGCTTTTTTAAACAAGCACATGAGACCAATAATACAAGTGCTTTCATCACAACTATGCAACTTTTATAAAAAAAAATCCAAATTCTTAAAGTGTGCTACATACTAACAGAATTTAGGAATGCCCCATGGAAGCTGGGTATGGTTAGGAATATTAGGTTGCAATCCTAACCATGTCAACTCAGACATATGTCCTACTTAAATTCTTTGGGCCCTAGTGGGGTTAGGATTGCATCTTTAGCTGTCAAATCTTACTTCAGTCATGATTCTTTGATTTTGACAATTTTCTTACCCTGCTGGAAGTTGTTTCCAGTTCAGTTAGAATGGTATCTTAGTTCTTAAAGGAAATCATCCTAATGAATAAATAAAAGGGAAATTTATAAACATTATTTCTTATTTATGTTTTCATTCTTTCCCCATTAGCTCCTGTTGTTGGCATTGATAATAATCTCAGATCTGGTTTTCGTTTTGTTTTCTAGTACTATATCCTCTGCTTAAGCAAGATTTCTTATTACACAACATTTTTCAAGTGAGGTGTTATAAGTTGCTCATCTATGACAGCCATCCTCCAGATGTTTTGTACTACAAGTTTCATAAGCCGCAGCAAGCATTGATGTGCTGTCAGGAATGGATGGTCAGGTCCAAAACATATTTCACTATCAGAAGTTTATACTGCAATCCTATGCTTGTTTACTCTAAACGAAGACCTTTTGTGTTCAATGAAAGTTGCTCCTAGGTAACTGGGCAAAGCTGGGACCTCCACAATGATGAAGCTCCTTCAATCAGCTGCTTTCCTATTTTCAAAAAATAAATAAATGTTTATTATATTTTAAATTTAAATTTTGCAGCTGCAAGACCAGATGTATTCTGTGGTATGATGGAAAGGTTTAGGATCTTCCGCACAGAGAAGACATATGCAGTGAAAACAGGAAAGTGGTATTTTGAGTTTGAAGTAGTGACCTCTGGAGACATGAGGGTTGGTTGGGCCAAGCCAGGTTGTCAACCGGATCAAGAGCTTGGATCAGATGAACAAGCATTTGTTTTTGATGGATTCAAGGTACATATTTATTCATTCATCCATCTCTGGGTTGAGTTTAGACCTGTGGGTTCTATTTTGTTTTGTGAATGTCAAAGTCCAGGAGCTAGAGTCTGGTCATGTTGCAAAATAGTGACTTGAGGAAGGAGTCAATTGCTGGCTCAGAAATGGAGCCAGCTGCCTACTGCAACCCACAAGCTGTACCCTGGTACAGTGATATGTGCATACAGTATATATGAGTGCTAATCTTAATGGGAGTTATTTCTAAAGCACATTTCCCCCCCTCTCCAATCAAGGCTGTTCTGTACTGTATCCCTAAGCATTTTCTAGCTATGTACTGGGTGGGTGAGGATCAGCTCTGGAGAACAAAGAAGAGGGAATGGGGACCTTCTTTACCGTCCCTCCTCTTCTGAAATATTCCTCTATGGTCCCTGCAAGGTGGAAGGGGACTACCATTAGAGTATGTATTCTGCAACTCTACTCCCCTCTGATATTTAAGCTGTCAGGGTTGAGCAGGTCAGTGGTCTCTCTCCCTCTGCTCACTGTTGTTCTCTCCCCACTGCCCAACTGACACACTTTCCATGCTTCAGCTGCTCTTGTCTCAATCATGGGTCAAGGAACAAAATGTTGCAGTGCATCTTCAACTACTAACTTGAATTCTCTGGTGCAGGGTTCCAGCCAGCCAACATCCAGAATACTATCACACTAATAAATGATAATTTGCAAAAAAACAAAACAAAAACAAAGCAATTGGCTCACAATGAACTTATAGTTATTCATATGAAATATTCTTTGGATTCTGCTTCTGTTGTTTGTGTTGAAATGACAATATGCCCTGCAAATCTTTTGATGTGTTTAACACTAATATTGTTAACCTTTCACAATACCAATTGTAGGATTTGCAGTCCAACAGTTGCTTGCAAGTCTTTGTTTCAGAATGCTATGTGACAGTATTAATTGTAGTACCATGTTAATTTATCTTAGGGGATGCTTATTAGTCATACACTGGAGGCACAGTCCTCTTAATAGGCTTTCATTCAAATCATGAAATCCTTTATTACCCAGGCTCAACGGTGGCACCAGGGAAATGAGCATTTTGGTCGTTCTTGGCTGACAGGGGATATTGTAGGTTGTATGGTTGACTTGAATGAGCGCACCATGATGTTCACTCTGAATGGAGAAATCCTTCTTGATGACTCAGGTTCCGAGCTAGCATTCAAGGACTTTGAGGTTGGTGATGGTAAGTTCTTTTTTTCTCTTAATAAAGATTTTATTTATTTTCATAATACATAAGACACATTTTGAGAAAACAATTGTTCCAGCAATAAACAACACACAAGTTGCTGGTGATTGTAAGTTCTTAAACTATTTTATGCTGCTTACTGGCTTTGGTGGCAAGTCTTTCCTTACTGTTATAGGAAAAAGTCTTTTAACATGTCATCCATATGACCTAATTACCGGTATGTATCTTAATGAAAATATGCACCTGAGCAGCGCCACAAAAAACACCTCTGTAAGTAAATAAATATTAAATGTTTCCCAGCAGTGTTTGGCAAGATCATCCACATGGCTGTGAACAATGTTGCTGCTGTATTTTACATCAATGAATGGGGTGGAACGAGGTCTGGGACTATCTTGTACACGGACGTTGACTGAACATGCTTATTTGCATGACTTTGCAACTATGCTATGGAATGACTAAGCTCCCCCTCACAGGAAGGACCTTTGCATTTTACTAGAGCTGCTGCTTCCTCTTTGTCCTTTATTAGGGGACAGCCTGTTTTGGAGACTTGCCAGGATGCTGTCTGAGTTGAGTTGCATAAATTACCTTTCTTGAGGCAGACCAGACAGCAGTCTATTTGCTTATTTTGGCCCTAATTATATTCATAGCCATATGCAGTTGCAGTAGTCCAGGGTCTAAGAGGAATTTTCCACTCCACCTCTTAAATTTCTTGTTCTAAGCTTGAACATGTTCATGTTCATTTCAGCAACTTCCTCTTTTGTTCAGTTGTGCTGTGAGTTGAGGGTTTCTGCCCACTAGGTTCATTTTGGGAGGGATGGGAAGCTCCTCCCACAGGTAAAGTCAGAAGTGGGCTCTGCCTTCCACCTGGAGGAGGTGATTTCCCGTCTTAAGAAGGGAAATATGGTAAGTTAAAATTGCTCCCCCACCCTACTGACAATGTTTTATCCCAATGGCAACAATTTAGACAACTGCAGCTGTGGTTGTTCCTAGCTACATTTATTATTACTCTAAATCTAAACATCGAGAGGGAATTTGAAAGTCTTAAAAGAAGACATCCAAGATATATAGATGTGGGAAGAAGTTTTATTCTATACTCCGCCTTTTGATCAACTGATTCCCAAGGCAATTTACATTAAATTATAAGAATACAACAGAGGGGCAGTATTTTTACAGCATTTAGCGGAGCCAGGACTCTATTCAGATGTGGCAATGGACATTTGACACCATTGATTTACTTTGCTGAGAATTCTCTTTCCAGAAATGATATTATATGTGGCTAATTTGCTCTTTCCAATATAGGGAGTTCCACATGAGTACTGAATTTATATATTTTTGCATGCATTTTCCTATCCAGATAAAATTATGATATTATATATTTCAGAGACTTGTTATTTTGGCTTGCGGGGGAGGGGTAAATAAATAAAACATTTTTTGAATATTTATGATTCATGGATTGCATCTGTTTTCATTTTGTTTTGGCAGGCTTTATACCTGCATGTAGCCTGGGATTATCACAAGTGGGCAGAATGAACTTTGGCAAAGAAGTGAGCACCTTGAAATATTTCACTATTTGTGGTTTACAAGAAGGCTACGAACCATTTGCGGTGAATACAAACAGGGACATCACCATATGGCTGAGCAAGAGACTACCTCAGTTTCTCCCAGTACCACCAAATCATGAACATATTGAGGTTTGATATATCTTCAGTTCATTTTGTGGGAGTGGGCAGAGAGTTGATATAGAATTCCATCTTGCACTCACTAATCAGGGAGTTAGCTTAGTGGGGACTTACTTTTGTGTAGGGCTGAACGAAGTTAGAAATGTCCATTTTGGCATTTATTCATCCTAGCCTGTGCTGATTCCATTGCTCTGCAGAACCATAACAAAGTAATTAATTATGTAAAGCTTGCAGATTTTTTAATGAAAAAAATTCTACGAGTAAATGCATGTTGCATTCACTTCAGTGAATTCCATTCCTGAACACCGAATGAGCAGGTGGAAAGTGTCTCCGCAGTGCAAAATTCTCCTACATCCCTGTTTCTGAATAAACCTGCATATGGTTGCACTGTTTCTTGGTGGAATTCAGTATGCGTAAGTTCTCTTCTCAGTGAGTGCAGAAGGCATCTTTGCATAGGTGCAATCCCCAAGTTTATTTTACTGCAAACTGTTGATGCCTAACTCAGGCTTGCAAGCCTTCAATGGCAAGCCCCATTGTGCCTTCCTTCCAGGTTGAAAGGGGGTAGTGCAGATACCCTCTCTCCAGTACATAAAGCAACAATTGTGGTATTAAATTAATTCCCCCCATGCCATTTAGATATCACTCAGTACTTGGGTATGCTTTGTTTTATTTTCTTTCATTCAATCCAATCACTCTTAGTACCATGCTAATGAAATCCTCAAATAAAACCCCCCACCCAAACCCACAACTTGTTTAATATCTAGAGCAGTCTTTCTCAGCCTTTGGTTCCCAGATGTTGTTGGACTACAACTCTCCTCATCCCAGACCGCTAGTCCTGCTAACTAGGGATGATGAGAGTTGTAGTCCAACAACACTTGGGGACCTAAGGTTGCAAAAGACTGATCAAGATTATGAAGTTGGGAAAAGTTTACGTAGTCTATATATCCGTGTGGGATCCATCCCCTAAAGCATTGTGGGGTTAAGACAAAGCAGCAGTGGGGGACCTCTGGTCTGTGGCCCTAATTAGACTCACAGGATTGTCCATTTTGCCCAAGAGACAGTTTCAGCCAAGCCACACCCACCTGCCCTACACATATATGATGTAATATATGATGTCTGGTGTAAGGCAGGTAAAGATGCAGCTGGGCTGAAAGGAGGTCAGTTTTCATTTTTAAAACTAAGACTTGACTGCAGTATTTTTTACCTAAATATTAGATTACTAAAGTGCTTTTTGCAACTGTTGGAGGGTTAAATTTTTAATTGTGCTGTTGATGCTCCAATGGGCAGCTTGTACTAATAGTAATCTTACCTTGCTAACTTGTTATAAATGCACCAGTGATGTTCATATTAATATTTTAATATTTACATGCTATTAAAAACCTTTGAATGCAAGTAAATGTGCATTCAATTTTACATTTTTCATTAATTTTACATTTTAGTTTTTGCATTTGGTAGGTTACAAGAATAGATGGTACTGCAGACAGCTCCCCATGCTTGAAGGTCACACAGAAGTCCTTTGGGTCTCAGAATAGTAAAACAGAAATCATGTTCTATCGGCTCAGCATGCCTATTGAGTGTGCAGAAGTATTCTCTAAAATGCCTGGAGGAGGAGTGCCCAGTTCCGGCCGTCTTGCACCAAAGAATGACTTGGATGATTATGATGCAGATTCTGACTTTGAAGTTCTTATGAAGACTGCTCATGGTCACCTCGTACCTGATCGTATAGAAAAAGAAGCTGTAAAATCAGAGTTCAATAACCATAAAGACTACACACAAGAGAAACCTTCACGCCTCAAGCAAAGGTCAAGTGGTTTGATCTCTTTGTGGTATTTTAACCACACTGTTTACTTTCAAGGGCATACAAATTTCCTGCTTACTGTTGTTCTCAGGGAATTGCTTCTGCATCATAGAATCAGTGCCTGTTGCTGCTGAATCATTCAGTGTAGACTTCAAATATTGTTTCTGGGTTGTTTCTCAAATCCAGCATCCTTTTCTCTTTCTGGATCTCCCACCCTAACCCCCCTTTCTCTCTTAGGAACACCCCACCCTATCTCCCCTCTATTTCAGGATTACCCATTCTGAAATACAACATTCCCTCCTCCTTTCTCTCTCAGGATCACTCCCAGCCACTAAACTACTTCTTTTCTATTTTTTTTACACATGTGACACCTCTCCCAAGCGATTCACACAAATACACATTAGTCTCTCTATCTCCTCCCCACCATTCTGCCCCTGGTCACTTTAGTGTCTTCTCCATCTCAGTTTTTCCTCCACTCCTTCCCTCCCAGTTGCTCCCTACTTGCCCCCTACCTGGTTGTTCCTCAACATCCTTAACCTCCACCCATAACTGATCTGGGAGGGCAACAACAGTGCTTCTGCATAAGTGCCATGGGTTCCCATATCCCATCATTGGCTTCACCAATTTTAGATGTGTACCGGGTAATGGGTGTAGACAACTGGATGGAACGGTAGCATGTGGGTGGTGGTGGTGGAGAAGCAAGAGCTTTCTGTGACTCAGGGCATGGCTTGATTATTAGACATCTATCCCATTAAAGACTTCTGTCCAAAACTGGAGTATATGCAACACTTTTTTTAAGGTGAGCAAACTGTGCTCAGCCAACCCCCCCATGCCATTATTCATTTTAATAATATGTTCTTCACAAATCTCTAGGATAATGTATGCCTAAATTACTTAAATGGGTATGTTATCCTGCAGATTTGTGAAGTATTATTAAACTGAATAATGGGGAGTTTGGTTAAGCACTTTTCATGTGCCTTTAAAAAAAATCATATTCTAGGTTTGATAAATTCATAAACAGATTTTATCAAATGGAGCACTTAATATTATGTTTATCCAACCATTGTATCCAGAAATTGTAAAATGGTTATTTATTCTCTCTCAAATATTTTGATATATTACAGATTTATGCTGAGAAGGACGAAGCCAGACTACAGCTCAAGCCACTCTGCGAGGCTCACTGAAGATGTCCTAGCAGATGAAAGAGATGATTATGATTACTTAATGCAAACATCTACAGTATGGCAACTTAGTGTTACTATTTGTACTGTGTTTTCTCAGAGAATTGCCATTTTTTCCTATTATGATAGTACATAAACAGCTTGAAATTATCATAGGCACCATTCTTTAATTTTATAGATGATTTTAAACTGCTTATCCATGAACTGCAGTTACTGAATTATAAATTATAACCTTATTTATTATTATTAGCTCATCATTGCTATATTGCGTTGACTATAAGGCTGAACCCAAATGTGTTCAATTTTCATTCAATGTGTAGACTTTCAAAGCTGGTTGTTTCCCCACCTTCAGTGGAGTTACCGTGTTCTACTTAGCATGGAGGGATGAGGAAGATGGAAGGATGTAATATTGTTTAGCCATGTCACCTCTTGCAAGCCCTCACTCAGTCACTAGTTGGTGTGATTCAACACCAGTCTGCTGATGACTTTAGATTCAGAGCCAACCTGGGCAATGACTTGTGCTTTCTTCTTACCCAGTGCTACTTGATGTTCTATGGTTGTCCTTCATTTGTTAGATGATAGCCAACAGCTAAACTGGGAAGCAGTTTAATTGAGCCCCTGATTGAGAACTGATCCCAAGGGCTATATTTCCCTTTTGGCCCAGAATATGCTTGGTATTATATGTTGATAACCAGCTAACTCTAGTTTTTAGGCACTGGACAGCACCACAACCAAGGGGTGAGCTTCCTGATTGACCCCATGAGGTGCCCTTAAGCAGTCTTAGAAGTAGGGGCTCCCAAGTTGGTGATGGCAAGCAGTGAGAGTGGCTTATACTATCAGCTGTCTTAAAGCAGCCTGCTTTCCTTCCCCACCAATTGGCTTGGCAGGATGCTGCTGCTGTTAGCAGCATTAGGCTGCCCATGCAACACCAAAAGGTCTGGAAGCTGCAGCCAACAAATTTGAGACCTTTTTAAATCAAATCTGGTGTGGGTTTCCATCCTTATCTCATCCTCACATTCTCTTCTTAATATACACACAGATATTTTTGTCAAGTACAGTGCTTATCTTACCAAATTATCAGTGTTAATTTCAAAGCTGTTAATTACCCAGTTTTGTACAGATGCTTTACTAATAATTGTCAATAGCTTTTATTATGCTTTCATCACCATATTCGTCAATGGTGTCTATAAATAACACAATATGGATATTTAAAGTCAATCTACTATCACAAAGCAACTACACTGAAGTTATTAATGGTGTATTTTCGCAGTTGGCCAGTGATACCAGTAATATCCCGTGCAGAACATGGAATTAGTTTATATTAGAAAAAAAATATTGCAGGGCCATGCCATTCAACCAATTTACAAAGACGAGTGTTTAAAAATTAGTACTGACCAGTAGGTCAAAGAAGGGGCTGCTGGGGACAAAATGCAATTGAAAACACAAGAGAAGTTAATTATGAGTCAGCTATGGATTTTTATGAAAGAAGGAAGTTCTCGCTCAAAACGGAAAATTAATATTTTGGGTCTTTTTAAATTTCTTGACAGTATTATTATTCTGTGCGCATCTTTCCTGGACAAGAACCTGCTAATGTCTGGGTGGGCTGGATTACATCTGACTTCCATCAGTATGACACAAGCTTTGATTTGGATAGAGTCGTACTGTTACTGTAACCCTAGGAGATGAAAAGGGAAAGTTCATGAGAGGTTGGTTTTGTTTCTCTTTAGACTGGAATTATGTGATATCAAAACTTGTGCATCATAGTGATTACATTATAGGACCAAGGATGCTCTCTCGATTCGTAATGTTTCTATTTTTGTTGTGTGTTTCAAATTATATATAACCACCTGCCAAATATATAATCTTTTAAAGAATGCGTTGTGTTGCCCTTTTGTCTACGTTGTTTATCCCTGAGGAAGATATGAAGACATGTATTTTATTTTATTTCCGTAAAGGGCTCTGTGAAGTTTTATGTTTTTATTTTTTGTTCAATCCAGTGCAAACTGTGATCTAAATAAACTTAGTAGACTTTGGAATGTAAATTGCAGAACACTTTCTCTGTCTATGTAGTGAAAAATACTGACTGCTGTTTTTGTAGTTAAAGAACATTAAATGTAGCTCTGTGCTATTATTCCACATTTGTAGAGAGCAGTTCAGTTTGAATGATCATTTCAGGCTTCATAAAAGCTGGGAACAAACATTGGGACCAGTCATTCATCCCCTCACCTTCCCCTTATGTACTGCTTCAGCCCATCATTTCTAACTTATGCTAAGCCAGAGTTCCTCATTATGTCTGAACAGGGAGCTCTAGCTTAATATTAATTAACAAGCCTAGATAATATATGGGTTTATTATGCTATATTATTGGCTGACATTAAGCCAGAGTTCCCCACTTTTGACATAACAGGGGAATTTGGTTTAATACTAGCAAGAAATGAAGCACACAAGTGGCACACAGGGAGAGAGAGGAGTCCTTGGCCTCAGCACTGCTTCCCAGCTTCATTAATCATGGTTTATGAAGCCTGGAATTATGATCTGAACTAGGACATTGGATGCAATCCCCTGAAAGTTAAGGGTGTGTGAATTCCTAATTATTCTAGTAGGACATAAGTGCATAGTTAGAATAATGCAGTCCCTATGCATGCAGGTGCCCATGTGTACACTGGAGCCCGAGGGAGTTTGAGATATTGGTTTGCAACATTCAGCTTCCACAGTATCTCATATGCTGTTCATCTTTTGAAATACAGCATCAAACGCAGCAACTGCTATATGGTATGCGCTGGTGAGAGCATGAGTCCCGGGCAAGGACGCAATAACAATGGGCTCGAGATTGGCTGTTCGGTTGATGCTGCAACTGGTGTCCTGTCCTTCACAGCTAATGGCAAAGAGCTAAGCACCTATTATCAGGTAATTCTTCTTAGGTTGTCAAGAACAATGACTTATTTAATACTACTACTACTACTACTAATAATAATATAAATATTAATAATAATAATAAATTTGGAGTATTCATGGAAAATAAATTGCCATTTGCAGAAATTTCATCTTCAACTGTGTTTGTTTCATGCACTTATCATCTTGAATTATAATGCATTTCTGTTTGTTCATGATTTAGGTTGAACCAAGCACTAAATTATTTCCTGCAGTATTTGCACAAGCCACAAGCCCCAATGTTTCCAATTTGAATTGGGAAGAATAAAGGTAATTTTAAAACCATTTGTTCCTGTGCTGTATTGTTGAATTAGAATGTTTGTAATATTGGGGGTTTTCTTTGAGTTCATAAACCTTCGAAACAGTATCACATAGTGTTGAGAGGTCTCTCCCCCTACTTACCCACAGAAACCTAAAATTACTACGTGGAGGAGTGGGATTGTTTTTCCAGTTCCTTTTCAATCATTAGGTAGCTTTATGCCCAAACCTTGACTTTTCTGGAGGATGCTACTAAGAAACAGTGTATTCAATAGTCTTTCCATAATAAGATAAAAACAAAAACATGGGACCCATAAATGTTGTCAGTCTTCACATGAAAGCTGTATATTTTCCCTTTCTGCTCTGTGTCATCCACCCAGGAAACCAAGTGAACCACAAGTCTTTTGGGTACAGTCGGGGGGGTGGGGGGTGGCGGCTGTAGACTCGTCATGCATAATGTTTGCTTTGTACTTTGCCATCTGCTGGAGTCTTAATTTTTTGCAACTCTGCCTTGCTCTTTCTAGAATGTAATGCCATTGTCAGCTGGCCTGTTCAAAAGTGAGCACAAAAACCCAGTCCCCCAGTGCCCTCCCCGTCTGCATGTTCAGTTTCTGACACATGTGCTTTGGAGTAGAGTACCAAACCACTTTCTGAAAGTTGACATATCACGGATCAGTGAACGTCAAGGCTGGTCAGTACAGTGCCTGGAGCCTTTGCAGTTCATGTCCCTTCACATCCCAGAGGAAAACAGGTATTCCTTGTTTGCATTTATAAATTAAGGTGGAATATGGTGGTAACATTCATGCAATGACAAATCATATTTCCGGAGAATTTTATGCTTCTGTATTTTATTAATTTTGGAATGTATCCAATGGTGCCTCTCCACTGACCAAGCACCTTTGATCTAGCGAAGACTTACATCAATAGAACAGGGAGGGAGATGATATTTGCTGATTTGCAGCATCACTGTATCACCCGTATCCTCATGCTGTCCCAAAGCATCCCCCAACCTTCTTGACCAGATATGGTGGGTTATGGAGTGCAGGAGGTTATGGGAGGGGGAATCAGTGAAAATTGCCTTTCTCCCTGTTCTGCTGTTGAAAGCCTCCAGTGGATCAAAGTGTCTTCCATCAATGGATGGACATAATTAGACACAACCCTTTGAAGTTTTTTCCCTTTCATTCAAAATATTCTGAATAATACACTCCCCACCGCACCTCATAAACACACACACAGCCATATGGGCCATAGTCCTCAGGCTAATGAATGGGACCAGAATACTCTTCTCATTAGTTCTGAAGTCCCATAGCAACTGGGATTTGGAGCAGTGTGGTCCTTCTGGCAGGGAGAGTGGGGGAAAGCTCCTTGCAATTGCTCCTCCTCTGGTTGATGGGATAGGATGGGATAGGAGCGTTCCCTTTGCTGTGATGGTATTCCTGAGGAACAGGGGCATAACATCCTAGTATCATTTAAATCGGGTGACTAGCCTGCAGACTACATTGGGTGCCTTAAATTTTTAATATGGTGTTCTTCTTCCTCTCTGTGATTTCTAGTCATTGCTAGTCGGTGGGTGGATCCAAAACAGCCAGCAGTTCTCACCCCCTCAACTCATTAGGAGCAGCACCATGTTCTGTCACTTCCTTAGGACAAGCAATTCTGCAGTCCTGCGGAAGCCTTTGTTAGCTTCAGCTGCTGTCACAATCAACTGGCAGAGCTTGAATCTGTCCATCAGCATTCTGAGCCAAGTGGAGAGTTATCTAAGGGAGCCAGCCAAAGGGAGCAGCAACTTCAAAACACCATAATTGGAGGAGGGAATGAAGTTGATCCCCATTGTTTCATTGGTCATATAGATATGTTGAGCAGCATGATGGGGACCACCTTATTACTGTTCATTGTGCTCCGCTCTGAAAATCTTTTTTTTTGGCTGAATATCAGGGTAAAAATACTTACATATTTTTGTTGAAGCTCCTACTTAATACAAGTAGGAGCTGCAACAAAAAATATGTAAGTATCTCTAACAATAGTATATTGTCATTTCACTTAAGCAACAATTTTCATACTCATGCAGGTTGACCCGTTCTCAGTGATTTTTATAAACATAATATTTCACTTTTCCTAGATAGTGAAGTTATTATTAAACTTTCTTTTCCACAGGTCTATAGACATTTTAGAATTGTCAGAACAAGAAGAATTGTTGAAATTCCACTACCATACTCTCAGACTGTACTCAGCTGTTGTGCTCTTGGGAATAATCGAGTAGCGCATGCCATGTGCAGCCATGTGGATGAGTCTCAGCTTCTTTATGCAATTGAGAACAAGTATATGCCGGGCTTGTTACGTGCCGGCTATTATGACCTTCTAATTGACATTCATCTTAATACGTACGCTACTGCAAGGCTGATGATGAACAATGAATTTATTGTTCCCATGACAGATGAGACTAAGAGCATTACTCTGTTCCCTGATGAAAACAAAAAGCATGGCCTACCTGGCATAGGACTCAGCACTTCCCTACGGCCCAGAATGCAGTTTTCCTCTCCCAGTTTGTAACAATCAACAACGAGTGTTATCAGTACAGTCCTGAATTTCCTCTGGAAATATTGAAGACTAAAACCATAGAGATGCTGACGGAGGCAGTTCAAGAGGGCAGCCTCCATGTCAGAGATCCAGTAGGTGGAACTACAGAGTTTCTCTTCGTTCCTTTGATCAAGCTTTTTTACACTCTTCTCATAATGGGGATCTTCCATAATGGAGACCTGAAGCATATCTTGCAGCTGATTGAACCTAGTGTTTTTAAGGAAGACACAGTCCATGAGGACGAAACACGAGTAATAGCAAAAAAGAATTAATTGCTGATGGACTGAATTTGGAGATAGGAGGAGAGAAGGTCCCAGAAGAAGGACTCCTCCAAATGAAACTTCCTGAGCCAGTGAAATTGCAGGTAATCATGAAATAATCCATCATAATGACATCTGCTCTGGCTGTTTTTTCCACCCATCCACGTTTCTCTATCCTCCATCCAGGCAAGCAAGAGGCATTATCACTTCAAGGACGTCTACCATTCAGGCAAAGGCACTGGTAAGAGGTGTGGCCTGAGGATAGTCCAGAGGGCTAAGTAGAGAAGCTTGGAGGACTACATTTGTCCCCTTGGCCTGAGTCTCTTACCTTCTGGATTGAAGGCAATCCATGGAGGAAAGTACTTCACACAAACAAGCAAACAAATTATATGAACAGAATGATTCAAAACAGAAATTAAGGTTTGTGCTGAGATATGGGAAGGCAAGAGGGTAGAATTTTTTTTAGTATTCAGAATGAAAGATAATAAAAACCTGAAATCAAAGACTTTGAAAAAAAAACAACCCAAAACAAAAGGGCTTTTGGGTTGTGTTAGAAAGTGTGAGGCTAACCCACAAATATCACAACTCAAAAAGAGAATTAGAAAAATAAGGATGATGAGGATAAACATACTGTTACCACTGCTGAAAGAAAAGAGTGTTGTTTGCCATGAGGTTGCCTGTCATTTGCATACATCTAACCCTTTAAAAAATACCTAGTTGAATTTTAATAGTTTGTGTTTTGTAACTTTCCCCCCTTGTTCATTCTCTTTCAGATGTGTCATTTACTTCAGTACCTTTGTGACTGTCAGATACGCCATCGGATAGAAGCTATTGTAGCATTTCAGATGATTTGTATTTAAACTTCAAGAGAACCAGCGTTTCCGATACAATGAGGTTATGCAGGCATTAATATGTCTGCAGCACTGACAGCCAAGAAAACAAAGGAGTTTCGGTCTCCACCACAGGAACAGGTATAACATAAATAGGAGGCAGCTTCTTATATTCAAGTTTTGTTCAAGGTTAGAATCAATTTGCATTGCATACTGCTTTTCCTGAACAATACATCATCAGATTTTTGGTAGATAACAGAATAATTGTTTTGGTATTTCCAGCAAACAGCCAGGTGCTAGGTGCTCTAAAGCAGGTGATGACCTTCAGAAAACACCAGATATTGAAATATATTGTCTCCATACATCAAGGTTCCATTTAATTGTCATGGCTAAAGATTCTAAGGGTGGCGCTGTGGGTTGAACCACTGTGCTGCTTGGGCTTGCCAATTGAAAGGTCGGCGGTTCGAATCCCCACAACGGGGTGAGCTCCGATTGTTCGGTCCCTGCTCCTGCCAACCTAGCAGTTAAAAAGCGTGCAGTGCAAGTAGATAAATAGGTACTGCTCCGGCGGGAAGGTAAACGGTGTTTCCATGTGCTGCTCTGGTTTCGCCAGAAGCGGCTTAGTCATGCCGGCCACGTGACCTGGAAAAACTGTCTGTGGAAGTGAACAAACACCGGCTCCCTCGGCCTGTAAAGCGAGATGAGCGCTGCAACCCTAGAGTCATTCGCGACTGGGCTTAATTGTCAGGGGTCCCTTTACCTTTTCCTTTAGAGTCTAAAGGACGTCTGCTTGTGAAACAGGGATTCCTCCCCCCCTTCCCTCCACCCCAAAGATTAGCTCAGAGCAGGGGCTTTTTCTCATCAAGGAAGATAGGGAATACTGTATTAAGCTGCTATTGGAATGTATCAGTCTTATAGTAAAAAGTTTCCTCCTATCCTATACATAACCTTGTAAACATACCTGAAATGTAATTATTATTTGTATGTTTTTTCAAAAGATTAATATGCTGCTGAATTTTAAGGATGATAAAATGATTGCCCTTGTCCTGAAGAAATAAGGGATCACCTCTTGGATTTTCATGAAGATTTGATGGCACACTGTGGTACATCTTACTTTTTCTTGTTCTTGTTCTTATTCTTAATCTTATTCTTGTTTTATTTGCTTAAACAAATAAAATAATTTCATCAATTATATTAGAAAATTCAAAGATATATTAGAGAAATTACAAGCCTTTGGGTCTGCATCAGTCTTCCTGTTTCCCAGTTTCCCCCTAAGCAGGCAACCTCATTCTAATAGTGTTGTGGTGACACATGGACAGGTAGATCATTATGAGGTTTGGGCCCATCAACATCATATTGGCTGCCATTTGAAATGTAAAAAAATGCATAGGTTGTGTGGAAAATACAGCTTCCATGATAGTGGCAAGCTGTAGTCTTGATTCATTGAACTTGGACTATGCAAGACTGCAAATAAGTAACCGACAATCATGACAGGATATTAAAAATCAGAGTGCTCAGGTTTTCCTCTTGTAATGGTTGCATTACTGTTTGAGGCAAAATTGTGGCATGATTTGTAGGTCATTACCAGTAAGGTTTTTGCAGAACTGAGCAGACCTGGCACCACCATGTGGCATGTTGGGGCAAATAATGTGGCCTATGTCACTGGTGATGTTTGCGGGGACAACCACTGTTGCTGAGTGCCCTTCTCCCCGCTGTAGTCTTCTCAGCAGCCATGGTGGCAGTGGCTATTTTTCTTTTTTCTAATACAGTGGTACCTCGGTTTAAGAACAGCCCTGTTTACAAACAATTCGGTTTACAAACTCTGCAATGCTGGAAGTAGTGTCCCGGTTGCGAACTTTACCTTGGTCTAAGAACGGAATCCGAACGGTGGAAGGGCACCGGCAGCGGGAGGCCTCATTAGGAAAAGCGCACCTCGGTTTAAGAATGGTTTCAGTTTAAGAACGGACTTCTGAAACGGATTAAGTTTGTAAACCGAGGCACCACTGTACACTGGCGAAGTGAGAGGGGGAGCTGTGGGGGCCATGGCCCAGGCATGTTTTTTTAAGGGGGCGCAACCAGGAGCCCACACACAGGCTCTCTTATTGGAGCCTGGCTCTGGCGCACGAGGGAGCTGCAGAGACAGACAACTTCCTCGCGCCCAATGCCACCAGCCACAACTCCATTCCCAGGTCATGCCTGAGCTGGGAGTGGAGAGAGCAGAGTCGGTGGCAACTGTTGGGCTGTGATGTGCACATGCAGCATGCGAGGCGGCTAGCCATGGCAGCTCTATTGTCGGGTGAAGCTTGACCTGGGGGTGGAGAGAGGCTGTGGCATATGCACTCCAGGTGTGCTTTGTGAGGCACAGCGCAGCGGGCTCTCTCTGTACCCCACCCCACTTGGGAGTGCACTCTGCGCGCACACTCTGGGCGACCTAAGCTTATGTTCTGCCGCTGATCTAATATGCTGGAATTTTGGTTCTGATGCACTGTAGATAAAAATCATGGGGCCGTGGGTGGGCAGGCAGCCTTCTTTAGCCCCCCCCCCCCCGAGAGTATCTTTTTGACTTCTAGATATCTAATAAACATTTGAATTTTTTATACCTAGGAATTCAGTTAGATGAAGATGGAATTCTGGATGGAAATAGTGATTTAACTCTTAAAGGTCGCCTGCTATATCTTGTGGAAAGAGTCACACACTTAAAAAAAGAAACAAGCTGAGAAGCCCATTGACGATGATGCTAAAAGCCATGTAAGTAAAGTAGCACGTGGGTATCATAAAAAACCATGATTATTTAATTGCATCAAGTGGAGTCTGATGTTTGTCGGAATCTAACCATAACTTCTTTTCTGTACAAGTTTCGGTGAACACAAACTACCATTCCTTTTTCAATGAATGATGGCTACTGGGAAAGGGGGGCAGGGTGGATTTCCCCATGTGAATGTGAGCAAAAGCTTCCTGAGCCTGTTTGCGTATTTGTGCCTGTTTTATGTGTCCTTTCTTCCATCCTGGCATAGGGCTGGGTGGGGGGAAAAGTGCATCCCTGAAAGTGTTTGTGTGTGCCTGCTTTACAAAACAGTGCCATGAATTCCCTTTCCCTGTGATGCTGCCTGGTTCTCTGTGTTTTCTTGTATGTTGGAGATGTGGCAATGTGAAATAAATGACGCTGGTTTTGTTCTGCCCAGGCTGGCTTCCTCTGTGTGATGGTGACATAGGGTCTGGCAGCATTCCAAAGAATGCTGGTGATGTATCTGACATGCTCACAGCATTTAGCATTTTTTTCAAGCTGCGTGTGTTTTCTCCCAGACTGAGAATAATACATCAAATATAGTTGCCATTTTGCCAGTGTAATTGTGATGTTTATGCATTGTAACTGGAGTACAGGATTGCTCTACCCATTGATTGTTTGCTTTCAACAAATAATTTATTCAAACCAGAAATTATTTGCAGCTTTCGATTATAATTAGGGAATTATCTTCCTGCTGTTGCGTGTGGTTTTTTTTTAATAAAAAAACTTCAATGATATGTTTACATAAATTAAAAAAAGATTTATGGCAAATGATTTATGAAAGCTTTAGTAGGTGAATATGATAGTAATACTTTAAAATCCAATGTCACTTCTGTCTTCCCATTACCTTTTAATAAGATTAACTATGTATTATTGCTTTAGTAAGAATATTGAGTAAGGCATTTTTCTAAATTTCTAGTTCTGATACGTATAGCATATTATACAATTAACTATAGCTGGAACTGAAGATGAAAAAGCATTGCTATATATTTGTCTTAATGCTTTCTACATTTAGCAACTCTCCAACAGCTGATCTCAGAGACCATGGTACGATGGGCTCAAGAATCAGTCATAGAAGACCCAGAGTTGGTGAGGGCCATGTTCGTTTTGCTACATCGCCAGTATGATGGAGTTGGTGGCCTGGTTCGAGCCTTGCCAAAGACATACACTATAAATGGCGTATCTGTGGAAGATACAATCAGCTTACTGCTTCTCTTGGTCAGATCCGTTCTCTCCTCAGCGTCAGAATGGGCAAGGAAGAAGAGAAGCTTATGATTCGTGGACTAGGGTAAAACCCTTTTTCTTTTCTCTCAGTTTGTTTGATTAATCCTAGGTCTAATCAGTTATGGGGGGAAATGACTCTCATGAGCTTCCATTTACTTTGAAGATATTCATACATTTTGAATGCGAAAAGATTAGCCACCACCATAGTGATTTCATGCAGCTTCTATCTATCACTGAATGCAGAGTGGCAGCCTGCATAATTTTTGCAGAGTATGCCTTCCTTTCTCTTATATGACATGGTACTAAAGGGAAATAGTTAAAACAATTATTATTGTATTCTTATTTATTATTGTAAAGTGGTTGGTATATTTTTAAACATTTGATTATTATTTTTCATCGTAGGGATATAATGAACAATAAAGTTTTTTACCAACATCCCAATCTTATGAGAGCATTGGGTATGCATGAGACTGTGATGGAGGTAATGGTGAATGTACTTGGAGGAGAGAGTCAAAGGTAAGAAGACTTTTTAAATATTGACTGTAATGCCAGATATAGACTGTGTACACACTATGCCTTTAAAGCACATTTGAACCACATTCTTTCCCTCGCAGAATTCTGAGTAGTTTACCTCTCACAGAGCTACAATTCACAGAAACTCTTAGCAAACCACAGTGCCCAGAATTCGTGGAGGGGAACAAAAGTTGCTTTGAATGTGCTTTAAAGGTAGAGTGCGTGCACAGCTTATAGTTAGCAGCTTAACTTTCATTAAGGTCCAAAATCCAATTCCAATGAAGGAGAGACATATGATGAATCAGGCTCCTAGGTGCATATCAGTTCCTAGAATTGGAACCCCAATCCTGAATTCAACATGCATCCAAGTGCGGATGCAGTATCTGGGCTACATTCTTTAATGGAATGCGCACCCCCTTCCAGACTGGAAGGGAATTCAGTGTGAATAGGCAGCATCCATTCTCAAGATACACATCTCAATTTATACCTTCTTTCTTTGCTCTACCAGTAGTGAGCACATGGTTCTCCTTAGCTTGGTATGTTTTGGAAGCAGAAATTTGTGAATGGAGAGGAAGGCTGAAAGCATCCTCCTCTGTATCAGCCTCTTTCTCTTCCCCCATGATCCCCCCCCCCATTTTTTTATAGATTACACTTCAATATTTAGGAATGTGAAGGTTGTATTGATATAATGCTTGTTAACCCATTCCATTAGAGTAATCGTTCCGGATTTGGAAGGGTGTGGGCCATGCATGGAGGGGGAAGCAGAGAGGAAAAGTTTAATTGAGCAAGCATATATCCTTGCACTAACTGAACAAGTGCATTGGACACCGCCCTTAAGAATTTATTTGGGGAAAACCACCATGCCCCTTTTTGCTATAAAGATAGACATAAAAACTATTGTTGTGGTTCTATGTCTAATTTAATTTTAATTGAATGCAAAAGTGAGTGTAGTGCTATATCATCTTACTGATAAAGTTCCTAGGTATTGGTTTAATCTTGATTGCATATGAAATTCAAAGACAAACAAGAGCTTTAAGTGTGTTAGTATAAGTCATCCTCCAAATATTAATTTGAAGGGAAATTAAGATGAACTCATGGATTTAAATCAAATTAAGCTAAATTATTTTGTTGTATTTTGATTTTTGCAGATGGCCTCCTCTTCAGAATAGATTAGAAATGTGTAGTGTTCCATGTGGAGGAGAAATAACTTGCAGGACCATGTTTTGTAAAATGAGGAATTTTTGGTAGCTGCAAAAATTAACAAACACATTAAAATATTAAAATACAGAGTTGTTGTTGTAGTTGTTGTTGTTTTTACAAACTGTTCTATTTTTCTAACATAGTATTGTTTGTCTAGGAAATCACCTTTCCTAAGATGGTGGCAATTGCTGTCGTTTTCTATGTTATTTTTGCCGCATCAGCAGGCAGAATCAAAAGGCTATGTTTGATCATCTTAGCTATCTTTTGGAAAATAGCAGTGTTGGGCTTGGTAAGTATTCTAAAGAGCCTTCTGCTCCTTCAGTTCACAACCCATATATTCTGTCTAAGAAGTCTTTGGATTGTGGGTTGCACCTTTGTTCAAAGCCCCAGCATGTTAGTGAGTGGCTTTGCGTTCATTACCACAGTAGTTATGCAGAACATGTGGGCATGTGAAGCAAAATGTTTTTTTTTATGATACTGTTACTAAATCATATTGAAAACTATAATGACATTGACGAAACAAAAAGTACATTTTAAAATTAAGAATCTCACCTATAACATGAAACCTGTGTCTTTTGGGTAGTAATTTTGCTTAGCTGTGATATTTATTGTAAGTCACGCTACTTCTATACATTCTATGTATACCAAGGTTGCCATATTTCAAACAGTGGAAATGCAGACAGAAAAGTTGTTGAGTTTGCCCCAAGTTGTTGACCGAAAAGAAAATTGCCCTCCAGATTTTCCCAGACATTTGGGCAATTCCATCTAATCTGGACACTGCCGACGAATGCAGTATTCTAGATATGTCTGGGAAATTCCGGACGTATGGCAAACCTATTATATACATTAAACATTTCTGAAATGTTCTCTTACAGCATCCCCTTCTATGCGTGGGTCAACTCCTTTGGGATGTTGCAGCAGCATCTGTAATGGATAATAATGAGCTTGCACTAGCTTTGCGGGAACCTGATCTAGAAAGGTAAACCAGCTTCTGAATAGCTAACTATATTTTTATACATATGTACCTTGCATATCACTGTAAACATCTATTCCTAATGAATGCAGTAGTAGTCTATCCAAATGCCACAGCACAAGGATACAGAACCTATTGGCATCCAAATGTTGCTGGTCTGCAGTTCCCATTATCCCAGACCATTGGTGCAGCTTGCTGGGGCTGATGGGAGTTGGAATCCAAAATCTGAAGACTCTCTCAGGTACCCTTCCCTGTCATAAGATTTCCACATGCATGTTGCTTACCATAGGATTATAATCTCCTATAAGACTTGCAACCCTCGCTACCTCCCAGCAACTGAACAGCTGACTGTCATCAACAGCAGCATGATTCTGTGATGCCAAGCTTCACTCAGGAACTGTTAATGACATTGGATCTGCTTTGGAAGAGTCCACTGGATCAGAGCAACAGCTTAGTACAGCTGCTTAGTACAGCTTCCTGTTCCTACAGTGACCAACCAGATGCCTCTAGGAAGCCCACAAGTAGTTCATGAACATCCTTCTCCTACTTGGTCTTCAAATGCCTCTGATACCAGAGCTAATAAATAGCTTGCCGTGACTATAGCCATTGACTAATAAAAATTGGACCTGGGTATTCACAGTGCTACAGTATCTATGTGAAAATCTATTTCCATCTGTGAGTTGCTGTTTCTTGATCAGTAGCTATCTTACACGACCCTATTTTAAATGTGTGGAGGTATGTTAACATTTCAAACTAGATTTGATTTTCAGTTTAATTACAGAGGAACACGGCCTGAATGGAAAAGCAGATCTGTGAATAATCAGTATGAATAAATAAGCTTGTGGTAATCATCTTTAAAGAGTAGAGAAGTGAAGTGTTCTCTGGGAAAATAAATGAATAGATCACTGTTGCAGGAGAAAAATCAACACTGCTCAAAAGTTACATAATGGGAGAAGTTCAAAGGAAGTTCAGCATGATTACATTTCTTTGAATTCAGTGGAGCTTCAGTATGCTCCCCCCACAAAGTGCACCCCTTCATTAATTTGTGCCAGCAGCTTATCAGACAGTCACATGTTTGTCCAGATCTTTTTCACTAGATCATAGAATTGTAGAGTTGGAAGAGACCTTGAGGGTCACATAGTCCAACCCACTGCAATGCAGGAATCTCAATAAAAGTATGCATGACACATGGCCATCTGCTTAAAAAACCTCCAACGAAGGAATGTCCATAACCTCCTGAGCAAGTTTGTTTCACTGTCAAAAGCTCTGTCAGAACATTTTCTCTGATGTTTCATCAGATTCTCCTTTCTTGTAACTTGACTCCATGGCTGGGTCCTACCCTCCATAGCAGGAGAAAACAAGCTTGCTCCACCTTACATGTGACATTGTGACAGTCCTTGAGATACGTTATTTGAAGATGGATATCAGATCACTTCTCAGTCTCCTCACCGTTCCTCATATGCTTGGTTTCTAGAGCCTTTATCCCCTTGGTTGCCCTCCTCTGCACATGTTCCAGCTTGTCAATATCCTCTTAAATTGTGGTGCCCAGAACTGGACACAGTATTCCAGGTGTGGTCTGACCAAGACAGAAGAGAGCAGGACTATGACTTCCCTTCATTTGGACACTATACTTCTTGTTGATGCAGCCTAGAGTAGCATTAGTTTTTCTCCCCCCCCCCACTGCTGCAATAGCCAGTCTATTGAAAAGGAGTAAAAGAGGACTTCCTGTTAGAATACTGGATTGAGCCTTTTATTCTTTTTTTGCAGTAAATGCCTCTTTTGTTTAATTTTGCCTTGTTCTTAGGTAGTCCGCTACTTGCTGGATGTGGTTGCAAAGCTGCTCATTGCTGATTTCTAAAGGTTCCCAGATATTGGATGGAACCCAGTGGAAGGAGAACGATACTTGGATTTCTTCGTTTTGCTGTTTTTGCAATGGTACTGTAGGAGCCTATTAATTTTGTACCACTATTTTGTTCCCAAATATTCTATGAATCTTTGACTATCACTTCTACTAATGCACCAATTGAAGTGGTCTATGCTTAATGTCACCAGCCTTTCTCATTTGTTTGAAGGGCTGAAACTGGAAACGTTATTTTGTATTTTATATTCTGTATTTTTTATATATAAAAAACAACAGTTATATCTGCTTTCTGTTTTTGCTATGTGTCTGTGTAACTGCCACATCAATTTTCTAATTATTCTCCTTTTGTTCGTGGCTGATCTGTAAGTGGTGTGTGTATGTGCAGGGGCTGTAGGGCAAGCTATTACAGAACACTGCAATCATTGATAACACATTAGCCTTGACAATCTGAATATGCAGGCTCTAGATTGCAATGATTTCAGATGAACTGTTCTTTAGTCAGGGCCAGCCTTTACCCAGGGGTGCAAGGGGTGCGGTGTACCCGGCGCCAAATTCTGGGGGAGCCCACCACTGAAGCCACCTTAGCTCTTAATCGCGATCCCCTGGGTGATTGCAGTCGATGGGTCATGTCTGTTCTCTTTTGTGGAAGAGCTGCAGAATCAACGTATCTGGTGGCACCCCCTAGTGGTATCTTTCATTTTCACATGATCGCAAAAACAGAAAGACGGAGTTATCGCTACCGTTTTTTATTTTTCATGCTAGCGGTTTTTGCTGTTCCCCTCCTTAAAAACTTTGATCTGCCCCTCTAAAAAAAGTTAAACAACTCTGACACCCCCCCCCCCAAAAAAATTGGGGGCACTGGGCAGATCTTTGCACCCCGGCACTGCATATGCTAAAGACAGCCCTGTCTTTACCTTGAACCAGGGTGGCTAAGAATATGATGAAAGTACTGTTGTAGCAAAGAGGTTGAAGAAACAAAAGAGTGAACTAAAATAAGCATTTGGTAACACTGGATGAGTGCTAAAATTCATCAATATGCACACTCCAAGTGTCCATTTCAACTCCCTTCCCCCAACTCCCTTACTTTTTGTCATGTTTCTTTCACTTTTCTACTTCCCAACAATATGTCAGAAATTCAGAAGTCCTCTAAATGGCTTGTAAATGGTTGATTTGGCTAGGCATTCCAGTGTTTCCTGGTCTGGATATAGTGGGGCTGCCCTACTTGCAGCCAGAATAATAATGGTCATCTTCACAGCTTACTTAGATATGGGTTTCTCCTCTCACCATTATGAGGCTGTCATTACAGCTGAATCTTGTAATGAGTAAAATCTCTGCTCCATCTGGCACAGCAACATACCGGTAGTGCTGGTACCAGTTCATCTAGGCTTGTTCCCACCCCCATGTAAGCCCTGGATTGTGACTTTGGTTGTGGCCTTCCTTACTGACTGTAGGAGAGAGCGTTGAAGAGAATGCCAATGTGGTGGTAAGACTGCTCATTCGACGTCCTGAATGTTTTGGACCAGCACTGAGAGGAGAAGGTGGAAATGGCCTGCTTGCTGCCATGGAGGAAGCCATAAACATATCAGAAGACCCACAAGAGATGGACCTTCACCAAGTAGCGGATCCAATAAAACACTGTAGGTAGTAAATAAGGGGTTACTTCCCCAGACCTATTTTGTAATGGGTCTTACAGAATTTAGTGTTCTAAAACAAGGCTTTATTCATAATTTGCAAATACCTTGTCAGCTGCCAAACCTAACAGTTTTCTAAATGCAATAGTCCCTAAAAATTCAACATTTGAAACTTTTGGAGTATTCGTAATAATAGTACATATTCTTTTTGTTGTAAATCAGAATAGTAATATCAGATGTCAAAGAAATTAACAACGATCTGACTTTTAGAAGACATCTGAAGGCAGCCCTGTTTAGGGAAGCTTTTAATATCTGATGAATTATTGTATTTTAATGTTTTGTTGGAAGCCGCCCAGAGTGGCTGGGGTATAAATAATAAATTATTATTATTCAAGCTACATTTCTTGTGGAGAAATGTTAGAAGTCTATAACTGTACTCCATAGTCAGTCTGAGGCAATTATTATTAGATATGCCAGGGATAAAACCTAGTCTTACTTTTGTAACAAAGTTAAGCTTCCATAGCAAATTCCTCACTGACCCTCTATTTTCCTTTCTGTTGGGAAAAAAAAAACATTAAACAGAAGTGAGGTGGAAGAAGAAGATGATACCATTCACATGGGAAATGCCATCATGACCTTTATGCTGCTTTGATTGATCTCCTAGGACGTTGCGCTCCAGAAATGCATGTAGGTTCTGTTGTTTACTAGTGTTCATCATCCTTGTTTAACATCTACTTGCTGTTAAATAGTTAAAATCAGAGCACACGTTGAATAGTACTGCTGTTTCTGAGTGGGTATCAAGTTATAAGTTGCTGCTGTTGTTGGTATACCCATGATAAACTTAAGTATGAGTTTTGGCTTTATCCGTTCAGACTTTTTAAGCATAACAGCACTTTAGCATAAAGGAAAATGCAGCCATTGACACCGTTACCTCTTCAGTTCTAAGTGAGTGAGGCTTTCCAAACTACTTAACATGAGCACTACAACTTTCCAACCTAGTTTCAATATACTGTGTGTCAGATGACTGTGCTATAACTCTAGCTTCTCATGAATACCTTTATGTTAAGCTTTGCTGTTTAATGTATGTGCCCCGCTGTAGCCCCTCAGTATTCTAGATTTTCAAATCATTGTTTGAAATCATTACTGTTACTCTCTTGCTTACGAATAATATGCGTACATATTGTGATACCAATCCTATGTTTGCATTACTCCTTTGTTAGCTAATCCATGCTGCCAAAGGGGAAGCAATTAGAATAAGATCCATTCTCGGTCTTTGATTCCTTTGGAAGATTTGGTGGGCGTGATTAGCATTCCTTTCCACATGCCAACAATAGCGAAAGGTAAGAAAAGTGTTCCATTTTTCTTTCTGATATGTTCTAACATAAAAAACTTGACTGATTTAGAATACCTTTTTCCTCAAATATATATGAAAATTAAAATGGAAATGAAATATACACTTGAAACAGAAATTCACACTGACTTTCCATGGCACGAGCCTTCAGTTGTAGAATTGCAGGTGTATGTGATTATCAGATAGTGATTAGAAGATAGTAAACCGATAATTACCTGTTCAGTATCAGTATTTGCAATAACAAGGATGCCATAGTGCTTGTGATTGGAATGATTAGGTTTTATCTGCCACATTCCCTTTATTCAGTAAAGAAATGGATTAGCCATGTAGAGAGTGTCTAGAGGATGTTCGTAGACTCATTCTTCTTGGCAGGAAGTAGTGCTGTTATGCAATCATATATCCTAATAGTGATCTCAGTTCTCTGAGTGCCGGTCCTCAAGACGGAGGTATGATAAGTCTTGGGAGAATCCCAGGTTTGCAGGTACAAAAAAATATTCAGGGAAAACAAGCCACTTGAGGACTGAACATGCTCAGTGGACATGGATTGTTGGCTGAACTAACGTGGGGTGAGAATGGAAAAAATAGAGGGGAGGAGGAATGAATTGGATTGCTTGAAATCCTGATCAGAAGCACTCAACGCTGCAACATTTGTTTGCAGCTACCATTTGCTTGTATCAGTACCAGAAATCTGTGTAATTGATTTTTTTTCCAGATGGTACTGTGGGTGGACCTGATATGTCAGAGGGGTTTTGCCCAGACCACAAGGCAGCCATGGTCTTGTTCCTTGACAGGGTCTATGGGATTGAAGACCAGGATTTTCTTTTACACCTTCTTGAAGTTGGATTTCTGCCAGATCTTCGTGCTGCTGCTTCATTAGATACGGTAACAATTAACTTTTGATTACTAGGGTCTCTCTTTGATCTAATTATACAATGCATATATTCTGACTTCTTGAAAATGATAAGGAAAGTTTTTTGCAATACTCTAGAATTGAGTATTGAAAGTTGGGAGACTTTACTTCAAATTCCATGGATGTATTGTATAACTTTAGACAAATTCAGTTTTTTCATGTAAGATATCATTATCTGCTAATAATAAACAGATGTTTTAGATAAATTCACAGCATAAAGCCATTGAAGCAGTGTAAAGGGTAAAAAAAGAATAAAATGCAGAAACACAAAAGCTATGAACAATAAAATAGCTTTTTTAAAAAAAACCCAAACCCTAATCAGACCCTAAAACAGCAAAAACGCTAATAAATATAAAATTAATCTTCCATAAATGACTGGGTTACACCTCAGGAGTGCCTAAACAAAAATATATTTAGTAGGTGCGTAAACATCATTGTATGGCACTCTCAGCAGTTCATCACCTGAGGAGTTTGTCATTACATTACATTACATTACATTACACAGGCATTTTGTAAATTAATTTTATTGACTGTGCTTATTTTTATTATTTTATATTTTGTGATTAGAGACAGCTGAATCTCTAGTTAAAACAATGGGAAATGAAATAATAAACAACTTACGTGATTTAGCAAATATATGAGTTTGTTTAATTATTGAAAACAAATGGCACAGGAAAACAAAACAAGTCTAGCACACTCATAAGTCCTTTTGCTCCTATAAAAATCCACCTTGACTTCCTTGAAAGCAAACCTAATAGTTTTGTCATCATGCTACTATGTAACCATTTGTATACAACAAAACTTACCTACCTAATAGCTTTACAATTTATTTTATAGGTTGCTCTGAGTGCTACAGATATGGCCCTGGCTCTCAATCGGGTACCTCTGCACTGCTGTTTTGCCTTTATTAACTAGATGTGCTCCTCTTTTTGCTGGCACAGAACACCATGCTTCCCTTATAGATTCCTTGCTACATACTGTGTACCGACTTTCCAAGGGCTGCTCTCTTACCAAAGCTCAACGGGACCTCTATTGAAGAGTGCCTACTCTCCATATGTGGGTAAGTGTATACTTCTGGGATCTATAGGAAAATTAGTTTCTAGAGCGAAGTGTCTCTTAATAACATTGGCGATAAATGTTTTTTAATGTTTGATATTTTATCGTGTTTTTAGTATTCTGGTCGGACCCAGGTGGCGCTGTGGGTTAAACCACAGAGTCTAGTGCTTGCCGATCTGAAGGTCGGCGGTTCGAATCCCTGCGATGGGGTGAGCTCCCGTTGTTCGGTCCCGCTCCTGCCCACCTAGCAGTTTGAAAGCACGTCAAAGTGCAAGTAGATAAATAGGTACCACTCCGGCGGGAAGGTTGAACGGCGTTTTCCGTGCGCTGCTCTGGTTCGCCAGAAACGGCTTTGTCATGCTGGCCACATGACACGGAAGCTGCCTGCGGACAAACGCCGGCTCCCTTGGCCTATAGAGCGAGATGAGCGCCGCAACCCAGAGTCGGACACGACTGGACCTAATGGTCAGGGGTCCCCTTTACCTTTACCTTTGGGAGCTGCCCAATATGTTGTATATTATAATCCCAATATGTCACCTCCCTGTTAATGTACTCAAGATGCTTTGAAATAAAAACAGAACATTACACCTCTTTGGGAATAAATCCCATTGAACTGTGAATATTCATTGGGTTGGATTGGAATGGATGAATACATGTTTATGGGTTTCTTAAAATTATTCCCATAAGAGAATATGACAAACAGTATAATTGGACATATGCAGAATAAATTCTACACTGTTTGGATAGGATCTGCAAAGTAGGGGGCTTGCTATCCTCCAACAGTAGAACACATTTTCTACTCACTTTCTTCTTTCTATTTGCAGTCAGCTGAGGCCTTCAATGATGCAACATTTGTTGAGAAGATTAGTGTTTGATATTCCACTGCTAAATGAGCATGCAAAGATGCCTCTTAAGGTGAGTGTGGTCTTTAATCTTACCTTTCAGAATATACTATGCCACTTACCATCATCCTTCAGAATCTAGATCTGATAACAGCATTTTGCTTTTAGATAAGTCTTTATGATTATTTAAAAAAATTACAAATAACACTAAAAAACAATTGACAAACATCAAGCAACTCAGAACAAGACAACACAAAACAAATAACAGAAAAGAAGAAAAATCTACATATTATACATAACTTACAATCGGTTCCGCATCTTCACAAAAAATTAAAAAATGACTTCCAATTAATCTCGCTGTATATAACTCTTTTTTCTACATTATCGCATATTTATTCAATTTTATTTTATTCTTTTATTTTTAATCTCTTAATTTACTCTATCTTAATTTTCCATCGGGTTCAGTCTAGATCTGCCATATGGAAACTACCTACGCCATTATTTACCAAATACTCCTTAAATAATTTCCATTCTTTATGGACTTTTTGTCTCGTTTGTCTTCTTATTCTTCCGGTTCTCTTCGCTAGTTGTACATATTCCACCATTAATATCTGCCAATCCAAAACTCTTTGTTTTTCCAATTTCTGGCTATTAGTATCCTGGCAGCTGCTGATAACAGCATTTTGACTACACTGTGAAGTAAAAATGTTTTGTCACAGTCATTTACAGTACATCCAGCACAATCTTCAAAACAGATCACATTATTATTATTATTATTATTATTATTATTATTATTATTATTATTTACCTGGACGTCAGGGCGGTTCACAGAAACCCTTCTATAGTTTTTTTGGAATGCTACTAGGTATGAAATTAATGACTAGTTGGGCTTTTGTCATCTTACAAACTAACAGGTATATTGTGTGACCTCAGCTTTTGTGGCCTATGCCAAAATATATTTAAGATTCAGCAATACAAATCATGGCAACAGACTAACACAACTATGTCTCAGTAGCTGAAACTGATCATACCTAACTGCTCTACAAAGTTTATAGTGGATTCTCAGAAACTGAGTTATTTTTTCTCCTCCCAAGTTGCTGACAAATCATTATGAAAGATGTTGGAAGTATTACTGTTTACCAGGAGGATGGGGCAACTTTGGTGCTGCTTCAGAAGAAGAACTTCATTTGTCCAGGAAGTTGTTCTGGGGTATTTTTGATGCCTTATCTCAAAAGGTAACTTTTAAGTTTATGTTATAAGCATGCTGGAATAATAATGTACTCAATTTTTCTAATGCCTTTTTTGAGAATAATAATTGTGCATTACATAAAAAATATGACTCCTTTGTGTATAAACAAGTGCTTGCACATGCATGCCAGGTTTTATTTCCTCTGCTAATTCTGGCAATAGCTCCTCATACCACATTGGAGGCCATGTCTGCAGTCCTGCCAAATTGTGAGGGCACGTTACATGGTGGCTGCTTCATGATTCCACTCCTTTGGAGAAGTCCATCATAGTTACCATGGGTCACCAATATATACTACTTGTTATCCTTCAGTTTCGGAGCACTCTGTGGAATGCAAATAAATAAAGTAAACAAATGGGATAAAATAGACAAGATGGCAGAAAGTTGGTTTCAGAAAAATATTTTGCACTACCCCCCCCCTTTTTTAAGTGCATGGAGGTGCTCTGGAACCACCTAAGGACTCACCTTTGTATTCAATGTCATGTTTCAAAAAATTCGACTGACATCAGCCATGTGGGGTGGGATAATAATAATCGGAATCACCACAGATATGGAGGAGAAATTTAACTCCTCTCTCGAGTGCTATTTGCATAGAGAAGATCCTGAATGTACACGCCGTGGTAGATCACAAGTGATGCTAGCTCAGATACTAAAACATTGCTAATTTTCCAGCAAAAATAGAGGCTGTCTCAATTCATTGCTAGGTCTTTTGTATTCTACTTTGTCTTCCCAGAAATATGAACAGGAATTATTCAAACTGGCTTTGCCGTGCCTGAGTGCAGTGGCTGGGGCTTTACCTCCTGATTACATGGAATCAAACTATGTGGGTGTGATGGAAAAGCAAGCTTCCATGGATTCAGATGGGAACTTTAATCCCAACCTGTTGATACTTCAAAGTAAGGATTTATTACACTTCCGTTCCACTTCTGGTGTATTTTGTTCACCTTTTATTTTCTCCTGGTGCATTTTGTCCAACCCGCACTTAGCTCGCCTGTGGTTCCTAGAAGCCGTCCACATGTGACAGCAGCCACATCCCAGGAAACAACTTCAACTGGCTCGCTAAGCAAGGTGAAGGTAGCTGATGGGGTCTGTAATCCTCAGTAAACTAGAGACTTCCCCAGGCTTTGGCAGATTGAGCAGATGAGACCAATAGTGGGTCTGACGGTCAAGAAGTCAGTTTCTGCACATGCTGTAGAGGGAAGTGAAGGGCAGATGATGCTTGTCAACCTGGGAAGTAACCCATCTAGGAGAAGGAAAACTCTGATCCTAAACCTCTGCTGCTTGTGGGAAAGCTGGGGAGACACATACTGTATATTGAAGAGGCACTTAAAGCTGATTACTGTAACTTACTTGGAGCACTTCTGGGAGACAATCCCAAAGGGGGTCATCACAGAGGAGGTCCACTTACATATTATCACCAAGCAATATTTGGCTGGTTGTGGAATGATCATCAGGGTTTCCTTGGAACATATCGAAGCTTAACTTGGTCTGTACTGGGGGAGGTGGGCTGCTAGGTATCTGCTGTCTCAAGTTCTTTAAGGCTCTGAGTGTCAACACCAAAACCTATGGTATGATCAATTTTTTAAAAAATAACATCAAAAAGAATGCACAATTTATTATATATATTATTAATCCTGATCTTCTATTTTCTTATCTAGCATTACAATTCCTGAAAAGCTAGACTACTTTATTAACAAATATGCAGAACATTCCCATGATAAATGGTGCATGGAAAAGGTAAAATGTTTTTCCCCCCAAAGCACATTTAAAGTATTAAAAATCTGTCTGGATAATAGTCTGAAACACATTTTCCATTTTTAGTATCCATCATGGAATCTTGTTTATGTTGCATGATTAGAACAGTCTCCTTTCTTTAATCAAAAAGTTTTCTTTAAATGCATTTATCTTCTGAGTTTCAATAAATGACTAGTCCCTGTTTTTACATTTATACTGATCTAATTAGTTAACACTTTTTTTTGCTTTTTGCTTTTTAGTAAGGATGTTATGTTTGTTATCAGATATTTGGATGGTTGCGTTTGCATGGTTCTCTTCTATCTGGAAAATGACGCTGTAGATCTAGAAAAATAGAAATCATAAGTATCTCATCCAGTTTCACCAACGGTGCATATTAGTGCCTTGGGGTGGATGGAGGCCAGCTATATTTACAGTGCTTCTGCACCACGCATGCACTATTTAATATATGTTCCTTTTTTAAAAAAAATCTTCACTATGGAGAGCCCCTCTTGTATGGCAAAATATAGGTTTCATGACCACAACATACACATGCAAGCTTTTAGTTACTATTGTTTTAAAACACACTTCATTTAAGTCTATATCTACTATAGGTGGACTAGGGAAGCAGGAATAATCCACTTTAAATGGATTTATACGCAGAATTTGGTGGTTCTGCCCCAATTGAACTTTTCTCACATTATATCAAGTCTCCCATTACACCTGAGCCAACTTATTATATGCAAAATTATATGCAAAAATTGTATCATACATATAAAAGACTCAAGTGTCATTCAGTATTATATTTCTGCAGCATAAATTTATCAGTATTAATACATGAGTATTTTCATACAATTATATGCATTGTTGTATGCATCTGTTACTTTAGGAAATCTGGAGAGTATATACATGTAATATTATTCATATAATACTGCATACTATATGTGAGAAGTATTCATATATTTAGGGCAACCAATTAGAAAACCTTGCTTCTTGTTGAAACCAAGGAGTGAGACAGACAGAATTGAAAACAAGCCACGAAGATAAGTTTGACACTGAGATTTTCAGAAAATTCTCTCCATACATGGGACCTGCGACAAAATGGTGCACTGTGGAGTGCTCCTGTTCAGTTTCAAACCACTCTGTTCCACCTCCTCAGCCACTATTCTGTTTCCACCCCCTAACACTCAGTCAGCGTTCCATGCCCTCTAAGTGTGCTCAGTCAATGGGCTGTTTTTTGTTGTTGGGGAGGAGATGATTTCTTCCCCCATCTTTTTTTTTAAAACTTTTGCAAACCTGTGCATGGATAGAGCTGTTCTGCTACATTAAGTCAAGTATTCTGAGAATGAGTTCACTATTAGTATATGATAAGAAGTTCTTAATTTCAATCTTTTAACACATACATGAGTTATTGCATGACTAATTAGAATATAGGATATTGTTATTACAGCTGTAAGTCATTTTAAGTTCAAAATAACCAAGGCAAAAATATGCTGGTGAGTCTAATTCTTTTGGGCAAGTGGGCATAGCATAATGATAGCATGCAAAGACACCATCCAAAACATAAATGACATCAAGATTCCTGTTCAGCTTATCCCCTCCCGCTTTTTATTTTTATCAGTTTGCAAATGGGTGGATATATGGTGAAACATACTCAGAATCTTCCAAAGTGCAGCCATTAATGAAACAATATAAACTGTTAGCAGAAAAGGTAAGAAGTTCATGTCAAATGTTTTGTTTGTGGCGATCTTTTTGTTTTATTATTAAAAGGAGCAATTAGTTTTAGTGATATCTCAAACAATAGACAAATCCCTTGGTTGTTAGAACACCGGGCTGTTCCTCCTCTCATATGTTAGAACACACTCTAAGTTAGGAAGACGGGATTAATGATATTTTTGTGCAAATTGAGCATGTTCCACCAGTCTGAAGTCTCTCGTCTAGTCTGAGGCAGGACTTGTGAGAGAGGAAAGAGAGTGGGGCACTTCAGTACAATATAAAAAAGTCATCCTAGCCAATAGGTTTTATAACCTTGACCAACAGTTTATGAATATGCTGAAAAACCCAGCCATTGATAATCCTTCTTCCTAAAGATGGGGATGTACAGTTTAAGGACTTTTCAGAATGATGACTGGACTTCACTTTATGCAGAGCGTAGGAGGCAGCTGTCCTTGCTGCTCAAGACTTGTGTCCATCCTCAGTGTTTACCAGGGCATCCCTCATATGGCTGGATGATCTAGAGAATCCCCATGAGGACATAGACTGTATAACAAGAATGTTACTTAAAATCTCCAGGGCAGTTACATTTCTGGCTGATGCGACACTCCATGACATTCAGTTTGTGTCTTGTTCCTTGGTGGCCTCCCTAAAAAAATAGAATGGCTTATCTATGAATTCTAAACACATAGAATTAGATTCCTCAGTTTCTCACCTCATGTCAGGGCTTCCCTCTTTATGAATCCTTTCATCAAACCTTTACATGAGCTGCATCTTTTAACAAATAATTTGCTTCTTTCTCTTTCGGCTACGTTGACATATTGAGTTTAAGTGATGGGCTTATCATTTTTTCTTGTTTTCTCCGAGACTTCCCTTGTCTTGCATTGTGTACACCTGTTGAGATAATCTGAGATGGCTGGTAGTGTAACTTCATCATCTCTACTTCATACGGTGATATTGCAATTCATCCTTGCAGCCCACTTCTGATTCCATTTTTTTTTAAAAGTTTGTTACATTGACTGCAGTGAATATTTGTAGAATCAAGCTATATTTCTGCATTCCAATGTGGACATGCTGGGTAGTATGCTAGTTATTTTTACATTTTAATGCTATACCACTTAGCTAGATGTCTGGAAGCTAACCTAGGCAAGTATTAGATTACTATTAAATTATGTAATAATTAAAATATAATAAACAGTGTTATAAGAGAGTGTACTGTCCTCTCAGCTACTTGATAACTAAAAACATAATCATCTATGTGCTTTCCCTAGGAGAAAGAAATTTACAGATGGCCAATCAAGGAGTCCTTGAAAACCATGCTTGCTTGGGGATGGCGGGTTGAAAGAACAAGGGAAGGAGATACTATGGCTCTTTATAACAGGCCACGCCGAATATCACAGACAAGTCAGGTACACCCTCTATCATGCTGCAAGTGTTTGCTTCTACCGAGTAACATAATCTCAGGCATCCACTAGTTAATCAATATAAAGGACTGGTTTAGGTGTAGAGGAGGATTTGGCGTGAAAAATAATCAGGTACCGGCTTTGTTTGCTGCTGTACTTAAGTTGCATTGCACATGTAGGAAAAAGAGGTGAGGAAAATTCTAAAGCTGTGTTTGCAGTTTTGAATGAATCAAGTAATACAGACTGAATTATACAGTGTTGTGACACAACAACAACAACAACAACAACAACAACAACAACAACAACAATAATAATAATTTATTATTTATACCCCGCCCATCTGGCTGGGTCTCCCCGGCCACTCTGGGGGGCCTCCAACAAATACTAAAATACAATACAAAGTCACAAATTAAAAACTTCCCTAAACAGGGCTGCCTTCAGGTATTTTCTAAATGACAGGTAGTTGTTTATCTCTCTGACCCCTGATGGGAGGGCGTTCCACAGGGTGGGCGCCACTACCGAGAAGGCCCTCTGTCTGGTTCCCTGTAGCTTTGCTTCTCGCAGTGAGGGAACTGCCAGAAGGCCCTCGGTGCTGGATCTCAGTGTCTGGGCTGAACGATGGGGGTGGAGACGCCCCTTCAGGTATATAGGACCGAGGCCGTTTAGGGGTTTAAAGGTCAACACCAACACTTTGAATTGTGCTCGGAAATGTACTGGGAGCCAATGCAGATCTCTCAGGACCGGTGTTATGTGGTCCCGGCGGCCATTCCCAGTCACCAGTCTAGCTGCCGCATTCTGGATTAATTGCAGTTTCTGGGTCACCTTCAAAGGTAGCCTCACATAGAGCACATCGCAGTAGTCCAAGCAGGAGATAACCAGAGCATGCACCACTCTGGCAAGGCAGTCTGCGGGCAGGTAGGGTCTCAGCCTGCGTACCAGATGGAGCTGGGAGACAGCTGCCCTGGACACAGAATTAACCTGCGCTTCCATGGACAGCTGTGAGTCCAAAATTACTCCCAGACTGCGCACCTGGTCCTTCAGGGGCACAGTTACCCCATTCAGGACCAGGGAGTCCCCCACACCCGCCCGCCTCCTGTCCCCCAAAAACAGTACTTCTGTCTTGTCAGGATTCAACCTCAATCTATTTGTAGGTATTTTTTAAAACTTTGCTATTTTTAAAGAAACTTAGGGCTGCAATCCCAACATCTGACCAGGAGCATCAGAGTTCAGTGGAGTGTTGGAGCCCACCACCATATCTGCGGTTCTGCTGCTTATGCTGGCCCAGGGCAGAAGGTGATACACAACTGTTGTTCTTTGCTCTGCCAACTCCAGGCTGGTACAGCAGAAAGACTCGGATTAGGTCCTTTGCTGGTAGCTGGATTGGCTTATGTTCCAATGGAACATTTGCCAATCAAGTCTGTTTCCTCCCCACCCAGTTTTGGGGGTTTATGCTGGCTGTTACTGAAGGGAGAGGGATGTTTGCTTCTGCTGTTGGTACATGGAACAGAGACCTCCATGGTAGCAGACACCCCCCCCCCAACCAGTGGAACCCTGTGGAGCAAGATTTCTATCACATCCCAACTCCTCCAGCTTGGCAGGTCAGGAATATGGATTGCTCTGTATAGGTAATTGCAACTATTCTTGATAAATGGTTATCAGAATTGCAGTATTTTCTAGAATATAACTTTAATATACAACAAAGTCTATTATATTTTTTTCTGGATAGTGTTTCAAGACAGATTCTGGGGAAAGACAAATGGCAGCATTCATTTCTTTAAAATATTCTTTGCCCTGTCCAGTAGATAGACCATTTTGTCAAGATGAAATTTGTACCATGTACTGTAGTTTTTGAAAGAGTATTGTATTAATGCTCAGCATGTCTCATCTTTTGGTTCTATTTCTATTTGATTTCACTGTGATTTTTTGCACATGCCAATTATTCATTTAGATAAATGGAAAATTGGCACAATGTAGTTTCATAAAGTCCCAAAAATGTCAGTATTGTACCAACAATGTTTTTTTATTATTATAAAAAAAATTATCTGGACTGTGCCTAACTCTTATTAATCTGCAACATTTTGCATTTTAATAGAGAAATATGTAAATTGTCAATTGCTCCCTCTTTCCCGATGGATTTCTTAATAAATTTCTTAGACTTTGAAAGCTGTCATTTAACTTTTAAACTTGTATTTGGTCATTCTTTTTTTCCTTTTTTTTACTCATCTGTTAATATTTACTCAGGTTTCTGTAGATACTGTCCATGGTTATAGCCCTCGTGCAATTGACATGAGTAATGTTACCCTCTCCAGAGAACTGCATGTAAGTCATATCACAGCTAATGGCATGTATTAGAAACATTTAAGAGAACTTTTGTTTCTTTCACCGTGTTTGTGCAGTGCAAGTTCCCTGCTTATCCTCTGGTAGCTATCATTCATAAAGATGTATGACATCTGTACAATTTTAAGAATTTCCAGAGGATTAAGCAGGTTAGTCTTTGCAGCAAAAACTAGTGGGTGCTATTGTAGGTGCTTAAATTCAACATTTGTATTATATTTCTGGTTACAAAAAGTGGACTACAAAGAGTAGCCCTAAACAGAGTACAGCTTCTTCAGTGTATCTTGAGTAGCTTTTTGGCTTGAAAAAAAATTCAAGAAGATAAATCAGTTAGAACAATTAAGATCTGCAACAACAATTAATTCTGTGCCATGGCAATGATTAGGGATAAGAGCCAATGTAGCAGAGGAGAATTCTGTTGGGTGACAGTTTTTGCCAATTCCTCCTGTAAACCCTCATGCCATCTCCCAAGGCATTATGGAAAAAGACCACCAATCCTCTGTAGCAAATCTTTGGGTTGCATAGGCAAAAAACACTTCCACCCCTAATCCTACGGGATCTCATGGGATCGCTGCATTAAAGCAAACATTTATAATGTTTGAGATCATTTCTTGAAGCTTAGATTTGTAAAATTAATGTACTAGGAAGCCAATTATTTTTTTGGGGGGGGGGATCTGAAGTGCACCTTTGCAACTGTAGCAAAAGCATAATAATATAAAAAATAAATGCAAAAGAAGCTTCATTTAAAATTGGCTATTGTGAAGCTGACTGCCATATCCTAAAACAATAAAACACAAATGCATAACAAGCACGATTTAAGATTAGCTGTTATGAAACAAATCATTTTATTTCATCAGGCTATGGCTGAAATGATGGCTGAAAACTATCACAATATATGGGCAAAGAAAAAGAAGATGGAGCTTGAAGCAAAAGGTAAATAATTTGCTTATAGTTTTACAAACGTAAGAATTATTAGCTTGGGTTTTCTAACAATAATCATTAATTTAAAAAACCAGGATTGCAATAATTCACCCAGGTTTTTGGGGTATAGATTCAGATATACATATGTTTAGAAGATATAAATACATTCTGGAAGTTAATTTTTTTAAAAATGGCTTGAGTAGTACAGCAGGGACCAGGGTTTGGCTTCCCCCCGCTTACATATGTACGAAGGGCTACATATACTGATGATACTATGCAAAAAATACAAATAAATCATTGTGTATTTTGAATATATTGATTTGGGAATAATTTTGGAACTGAATAATACTCATACACAGTATGGGTTATCCCACCTAGTAATTTTTAATGTATATATCAGCTATTAAATTTAAAAAATAAGGCCTCAGAGTTTTTCAAAACATGGTATTTCCTGCAATATGCATTAAAACATACACAGACAGAAGCCATCCAAACACCACTTGCCTTTGCCGACCATTTTAAACTCCTATCCTACTTCATAATTTGTTATATCTACTTTTTAAACCTTTCAATGCCATGTCCATTTAGAATACCATGTAAAATCTAAAGGCAAGCATTTGCTTCAATGTCTTCCTTGCCTTGTCAAAGTTAAAGTGTGTGCCTTAGTAGGTAAAAAAGATGTTGCTGGCAGAGAATACATTAATTCTTGACTGATGCCCACCATATAGAACTGTGAGAAATTATCTTTTAGCTAAATGACAACCTAATAACTACATCTTGTCAGATTGAGGATTTTCATTCCCAGCTGTAAGTATGAAAACAGATAATAGAAAAAGCAAAATGCAGCTTAAAACCTCAGAAGATAAAGTTGAGCGTTGCCTGTTTTAGCAGTGAGGGGGTGGCAATGTGCCGGAAAGTGTGTTTAGCTTTGCAAAGTTGAGTCATATTTTTTAAAAAAAATTCTTTCCTTTGTGCTACATTTAAAAAGTTTTAGCAAAGAATCATTTCTACCATAGCAGTTACAGGCAGGGCAGGGCAGAGGGCGACTTTGTTCTTGTGTCTTCTGATCACTAAGTGTCACTGCTGGTTCCTCAGAGGGAGAGGGTGAAGAGTGGGAGATTCATCATGGTGTGGGAGTATGGTGTCAGGACACCAATGCTGCACACATACCATGCCTCATCCTTCTCCCTAGGAACCATCAAGGATGCCTGATATTTGGAAGGCAGGTGGGCAACGTTGCCCTGCTTGCACCAACCTCTCCTGCTAGGCAGACATATTGCTTGCCACCCTCTTTAATATTTGTATTCAACTGTTAAAACAGCTTATCAGAAATGCATATAATGTCTCATGTGCTGACATCTTTAGTGTCTGTTCTTTAGTGGGTTATTAGGCACTCATTTGGTGCTCTGTTCCCTTTTGATGCTTAATATCTCTGTGCAAAGAATGCTGTAGAACAGCCTTCCATGAGGCAGGGTGGGAGCATCAAATAATGGGTTTAAACCCCAGTGCATAGACAGAAGCACTTTGGAGAAGCAGAAGTGCTTCTCTGACTCCCTCCCTTTTCAGGAATGCTTGGTGGGGAGAAATTCATTTCTTTTAAAAAATCCATATTTTAAACATATATTAACCCTACAAATGATGAGTTAATGAATGAATAAATAGTGGACTTGCCTCACGAGTAGTGCATAGATTCAAGTTGATTGTGTTATGCACTGGGAGATGGAGCTGCTTAACCCCCCCCCCCCCCGCCCTCTCGGGCCTTGGGAGGAAGAAGATGCAGACATAAATGATTTGGATTAAACAGACCACAACTTTGTTGAAGGAAAATGAAGTACGTGCGTCAGCTAAGACCAGCGTGAAAGTGGTTAGTTGTACCCCCTCCCTACAAGATGCTTAGGAAGATGGGCATAGTTAGACTGCTGCGATGTCTTCCTTGCGACACTGAAGCCAGGCCTGGCCTCTACCTGATAAACTAGTCTCCTTGTGAGGAGGGACAGGTGTGAAGACATATTAGCTGTCTATAAGGCAGCAGCTCCCTCTGGGAGAGCTCCTCCAGCCTTATGAGTGTCTTGCTATGTCCCATCCCACCCGAAACTGATCTTCTGGATACTTTCCCACTCTCATTCTGTTGTTGCTGTCTCTCTTTCACCAACACGGGACCTTGGCAAGCATGGCCCAGTGCCTTGTTTTCTCTGAGGCACCTGGTCTGTCCCAATAATTCTTCCTCAAACTTGCCATGGCAGTGAGGACCCCTTGATTTTGGCATTTGAATTGTCAAATCTTTTAGGTTTTTAAATGTTGTACTTTTTGCATTTTTTTTAACCTTTTAATAACATTAATTACATTTATGTCATATGTGTCCTATGACTAAACTGTAATGTGCTTAATGAAATACGAAAGTTTATTATGGGCATTTCGGAATAAAACAGTAATATATCCCTCTTTGAAGTTATTCACAATATATCCTAAGTTGGCCACCGCTCAGCCTTAACTATGGTGTCATTTTTCTAACTTATGACAGTGGGAGGAGGAAACCATCCCTTACTTGTTCCATATGATACACTGACAGCCAAAGAAAAGGCCAAGGATAGAGAGAAAGCACAAGATATCCTGAAGTTCCTACAGATCAATGGATATGTGGTCTCGAGGTAAATTCTAATCTGTGTTGCAATAGGTTTTAGGCAAACGGTAAACAATGCTGAGTTAAACCTTTGCCATATGGCGTGTGTTTTATTTATTTAAATAACACACACACACACACACACACATGCACACAAAAGGCAGAAAGTTTCATTTTTTTTTTTGAAATGTAAATCAAGCAGTAAATCTGAAATATCTGCAAAGTTCTTTTTGTTTTCTTTCCTGTTTCTGAACCTTTCCTGAACGCTAGACGGCAGCCACAAAACCATTGGGAAGAATTCAACATTGCGCTCTTCTGAGAGTTTTTGTCAGTGCAAGCATTTCTGCTTCCAGTGGAATGATCCTTCCTCTTCTCCTGCCCTTGCACTCTTTTGGGGGTTCTCCTGAAATTCCAACATGAATTTAGGGGAGCTGGGTGGGGGTGGGGAACCTAGTTGCACTAACAGGAGCCCTCGTCCGGTCAGTTCAATCTGGGCCTAAGTGTTTTACTCAGAACAGACCCATTTAAATTAATAAAGAGGACTAAGTTAGCTTCATTAATTTTAACAGGTCTACTCTGAGCAAAATTTAGTTGACTACCACCACCGTATGTGCATTTTTGTTTGTAAAAGTGAAATGCTCATGAAGTAGTAATACTATAAAATATGACATATTTCTCAACCTAAAACAGCTGAAAGCTGTAAAGACCACCCAATAACTCTTTCCCATCAAATCCTGAAAATAAGGATGGTGCAGGAGGAATATAAAGGAAATTCCTATATAGTGGTGCTATTTTCTTTAGTGACAGTTGATCTGTCCAGCTGAGGGGATACAGATATTTGATTTGGATGTAACCTGAAGCTATAGTGTGCCACCAACCAGAAAGAAGGAATAATATTGAAGGAGAATTAGTGAGAGGACAACGTGAGGCTCATACTAAGACTTCCCTCAGGTTGGTTTGGGTTAACATCTGAATCAAGGCAAAATGATGCCAAACTGAAAAGAGAAACAAAAATGGATGTAAAATTAACACAGAGAAACATTTTTTGCTGTATTAATATGTGTTTAATCTAAATTACTTTAAAAGTATATGCAGGTAGGTGAATATACAAGGCCACAGCTAGCTTTGTGATAATTTGCAAGTTTTTGTACAAAAATCTACTTTTTGGGTTCTAAGTTTGAGTGATAGCTCTTGTTTGTTCTAGAGGTCTAAAGGATCTAGAATTAGACACGCCTTCTATCGAGAAACGATTTGCTTACAGTTTTCTTCAGCAGCTGATAAGATATGTGGATGAAGCCCATCAGTACATTCTGGAGTTTGGTAAGCCACTGTAAATAAGCATTTTGTATTTTAACATTGGTTAGCCATGAGTCCTGAGGCAACATATTAAGCCAAACCTTGAATTAGCTTGGCATGCCATCAGAAAGTGATGGGGAGAAGCAAAGTGTTGTAAGACCATAATGGGCTCTTGAGCTCTTGAGCGGTGGATTCAGGAACACGAAGAGGCAAAAACCATGCAGGGTTCAACAGTATTTATTTTGAGTTGCATATGCAAAGCAAAAGGCACAATCCAAAAGTTGGACTGAGCACTGAGAGACTGGCGCGTATTCCTTATAAAGACAATACAGAAACCGAAAATAGAAACTGAAAATTGGCTCAAGGTTCACATGTTCCCTAGGAGGGTAACCTCCCAAAGCCTCCCCAGTCTGGGAATGTGTACCTGGCGAGCTTTGAATGTACTTGGCAGGCTTCCTAGAAATATAGCAACATAAGCAACAACAGTCCCCTATTGTATGCTGAAGGTTGAACCTATTCATAAGGCATGTGTGTGTCTAATCAGCAAGAAAGCATAACTTCAGTTAACCGGCAATAATACTTATTGCATTAGATAGGAAATACAAAGGCATAAATCAATAATACCCATGCAGGGGGATGAGTCTACTAACTAGGAAATACCTTACATCTTAATGGACTGAATATAATGTTAATACAGGTGGCAGGAGCCAACTCCAGCTGCATTCCTCCCGGCTGTTCAGAAAGCGCATGCATCCCGTCCAAGGCTGAGAGCCCCCCCTTGCTCACACAACTCAGAGCTGCCCCTCTCCCAAAGACCCATAGGAACAATACACAAATATGCAATCAATACATACCAATACATGTAAGGATACACAACTCCAACAAGCCTGATGCCTCCAGTATGATCCATCAACAAGACCAGCTCTTAAGCCCATTAAAGGCTAACCACAATTAATATTAACGGCACATTCCTTAAAAGGGGCTTTCCGTCCCCCTCTCTCGTGATGGTGTTTCTATGGTAACAGCCAAGGTGCTATTTCTGTATTAACAGGCCATTGTTTTAATTCCAGATCGTGCACCGTTATCTAAACCTTGAAGCTGCTGGCTAGTTTTGGCTGATTTCCCAGAAATAGTTGAAGAAGCAACATTAGGCACATTCCTTTTCCAAGGTCTCTGCCTCTAAGAGACTGTCTCTCTTAATATTACAGAAAAATACAGAAAATATATTAATGCACAAATGCTGTGAATGATACACAAATAAACAAGCTTAGAAAGCAATTAAGGCATTCATAATCAATATGGGATATTTAGCTATTTGAACTGTCCCCTTCATTCCCTCCTTTTCTCTTCAGACAACTTGGACTTTCCAAGTACGAGTTCGTCTGACGGATCCTCCTGAGCCAAACTGCGACACAGGGCCATTATATGGGGATCAGTTATCCTTTTCACAGAATCAGAAATACACTTTTGGACACATTGGGCTAAACAAGGGGCCATGTAAATTGATAACAAAATAACAAACAGATATGGTCCTCGGCCATGGAGACCAACTGTGAGCCACTATCATGTAGCACCTCCTCTCCATTTATAGGGGTAGTAACATCATTAACTCTTCTGCAATGGTATGCATGTTCGTATTTAAGGCAGTCAGGTTCAATGGGATGGGTAGCAAAGGCATTTTTCCACCTTTTGCATCTATGGGGCCTGACATGCGTACCAAGCAATTTCCCTTCTGGTTCCTCCCCGCAACCTACGCTCCTGTAGGTGCCTCAATAGGAAAAGAAATACCACCACCATGTAAAGTATAGTTAACATGATGCTAACATCCAGAAAACTCAGTGTATTCTCTCTTTGCGTGGTGTTCTCGTGGGGCATCATTCCTCTGCTCTCCACCTTTGGGGATCAACGTATAGGCCACACGTACCACAGGAAGATTTCCTGCTGTTGGAAGTATTCCAAGCAGCTTAACTACTGTTTCTTCCTGACCCTGGGTTCCTGGAACCTCCACCTGAGGGAGTGACCCTTCCGTTTAGTGACGGGGGGGAAACTGACTTGCACCGTACACACCTCCTTTCTAATTCCTGACTCAGACGGTCCTGGTATACCGCTCGGCCCCTGTGGCTATAGCGATTACTGTAGAGCAATACACCTCGTGTGTGATGCCCACCTTCCGGATTAGGAGGAACGGTCTATGGACCCACTCCTATTCCCCAGTGGCCCTATAGGCCCTGCCTTGACTGGTTGGACAAACCAATGGTAGCACTGTCCTGCTGTCCAACTGTCCTGATACCGTTCAGCTGCTGGTGTTTCCCAGCTTCTTCTGCCGTGCGTAGAGGTGCCAGCTTCCCGGGTGTGGCACCAGCAGGGCTGTCGTCTCGCGGACATCGAGAAATAATCAGGAATCACTGTCCAATCTGCTTCAACTTCCTTCACACGCGGACGGTGGACCCACGGGATGGTACCGGTAACTTTCACCGTCGTTGGAATAGACAGGAGAACAGTACGCTGCCCTCGCCAGGCCTCGCAGAATGGGGCGGTATGTTGACCCACACTCGGCTCCTGGTTCGATAGCGGCAACGGTTCCACCAGCACACAAGGCGTTCTAGCCTGGGTCCACCTGTTCAAAGACAAAAATCTGAGACAGTGATTGCACATCATGCTCAATATCTATAACATTTCTCGAAACAGCTGAAACTATTTCCGTTGTCTCTTCAGCACAGGATACTTCAGCTGCTTCTTCAACTCCTGAAGTTTCTTCTCTAGCTGTAATTGCTTCTGTGGTTACTTCTTGCTGCACTGGAGCTGCACAAAGTACATCAACACCAGCAAGTTCAATTTTTCCTGTTGATTTTTTTTTTCTGCTACTAGCACCTGCTTCACTGCCTTCTGTGACAGAACTCTTTCCTTCCTCTGATAAAGCACCAGAGTCCGAGGTGAGGGTGCCTCCACCTTTGGTCTTTACTGATGCAGTTGCTACCATTCCTGTGAATTTCACTTCAGTAGCTAGCTCTATGCTTCCAACCTTTTTTTTTTTTTTCCTCCTCTTTTTTTCTTCTTCTTCTCGGGGGATCCACAGTTGACTCACTTTTCACAGTGTCATCCTCTGTTAACTCGGCCTTAGTGCGTTTTGATCCCAAAGTAAGCGCATCTTCCTTGTCATTCTGCAAAGATCCTTCAGTTGCAGTTACAAGCGTGACATCCTTCAGTCCATTACTTTCCGGAACATCAACTTCAACTTTCTTCCGTGCCTGCCCATCTCAAGGTATGGCTGGCATCTGCTACATCCATTTGGATGACATTCACTACCTTTTGATCAGGTGCTGAGACTTCAGCTACTCCCCTCTCCATAGATCTCGCAGTTACAGCTTGCTCTATTGATGTTTTAGGGCAGGGTCATCTTCTATTTCATTCATTGAAGGCCCCTCAATAACAACTGCATAAACATCTTGCATTTCCCTCTGCTCAGGAGCTTCAGTCCTGTCACCAATTACAGAGGCTTTATCAGAATTTACCTCAACACATGTCGCAAGGGAATCTGAAGTATCTTCTACCTCAGAGTTGAAACCGACCTCATTCTCCACATTCTGCAGGATCTCCTTTAGTCCTGGCTGTACGGTGGCTGCGGCTTCCGCTTCCATAATTCTTCTGACTGTCTGAAAAGATCTCCTTATGCACCTTCTCAGGAGGAAATTTCACTTCCACTTTGCGCCCTCCTTCTCTGCAAAGACCTTCACAACACCAGCCTTGAGGGCTGCCTTTTCTATGGGGGCTCCTGTTTTCCTTTCCTTAAGAATAATATCACCTTCTGCTGTTTCTATAGAGGATGCCATCTTCTTTGCTTTGTGGAGTCCTCTGCCTCAACGTCTTTGCAAGAACCTCTGCTTTACTCTTTTCCTTGGCAATCTCTACCGCAGACTCTATATCCACCTTCTCTGCAAGAACTTCTGCTTCCACCTTCACATCTGGCTTCACTGTGATGGCCTCCACACAAACAGATGCATTTGATTCTTCTGCCTTTGTGAAAGGCTCCAAATTCTCCTTTAAGTCTGCTGTCCCAGCTTCCACACTCCCTGGGAGGAACTTCATTTCCACCTTTGGACACGGCCATCCGTTTCTTTTCTCCACACATGGATCTCAGTCTCTGCATTCTGCTTGTAGACCTCCACTTCCACCTTTCTTGTGGGCAAGTCTTCTTCTACCTTCTCAGCATGGAGAGGTTCAAGTTTTTCATTTACCATTGCCTTTGCCTTTGCCTTTGCTTTTCCTTTCCTCTGCCATTGCCTTTGCATTGCCTTTGCCTTTGCCTCTCCTTTGCCTTTGCCTTTGCCTTTGCCTTTGCCTTTGCCATTGCCTTTGCCTTTGCCTTTGCCTTTGCCTTTGCCTTTGCCTTGCCTTGCCTTGCCTTTGCCTTTGGAAATACTGGTTTCTGATTTCAACTACAACATTCTCTGTGCTTTCTGGTAGTAAGCCAAGTGCAGCATGTTCGGCCATACCTAGGTCACTGACTTCAGTTGCTGCATTCTGCACTGGAACTGCAGTTATCTTGCTCCGGATAGGTGCCTCAAACACAAAAACTTCGGCACAGGAAGGCTCAGCTTCCTTTGCTGCCCCATCGGCCGCCCTATTCCCTCGGGTCACAGGTTCCTTTTCCTCTCTGGTGCCCTTCGCAGTACCTCACGGCTATCATCTCAGGGGTCCAAACGGCTCCCAACAGTTCTGCTAGCTGGTTTCGGCGTTTCACATTGTGCCCATCTGATTTCAGCCACCAACATTCTTTCCATATAGCTTCATCCCCGTTAGTGTGAGGAAAGCATACTCAAAGTCTGTATAGATGTTTACAGTTCGTACATTGGCCAACCATAGTACTTGGGTGAGGGCCACTAATTCAGCTGTCTGAGCTGACGTTCCCGGATCCAATGGACCTGCTTCAACTGTTGCATATCTCGCTAATCTCCTCCAATTCTGAACAAAGCTGCTTTCATCGGAGAATGAAATCTGGGCTTGGAGCTTTGTAAGGAGATCTCGACCCAACAAGGGGATGGGGCACTCTGACATATATAGGAATTGATGGGTCAGCGTTTGCCCCCAATCACGCATTCCATGGGCTGTAGAAAACTTTACTTGACTGGTCCCTGTTGCCCCTGTAACTTTGATTGACTGCATGCTGATTGCTGTAGTTGCCACTGGAACTACTGAATTCTCCATAAAATTGACCACTTGGTTCCCTATTTACATCTGGGCCATGAGTTCAGGGGAACCCTAAAGTGAACCTGGTCCTCCCTATTGCTGGTTCTCAAAACTTTGCCAGCCCAATGAGTCCTGGACCTCCTTGTCCGCTATTCCATCGGTCTGCATGATAAGAGTAGCGATTTTTTTTACTGGTTCCTCTTCTTCCTCTGGTTCCTCTTCTTCCTTGGCTCCTCTTCTTCCTCTGTTCGGTTCTCCTTGGTTCCGGCCTTCTCCCATTCTCCTGTCCGGGCAAGCCAGTGCCAACATATTCAATTTCTTCTTTCTGTACTTCTCTCGTTTCCTTTCCTTTTCCTCATCTCTATTATCATATACACGCTGAGCAGTTGCTATCGTCCACTCCAATGAATGGCCTTCTAAACCACCCTTCTTCAGTATTTTTTGCGGATATCTGGGGTCGATTGGGCTATGAAGGTAGTCTTTAATAATATCTCATTATTCCCCTCCTCTGGATTTAGGGGTGTCCAGATTCGAAATGCCTCCTTCAGTCTTTCCAAGAACATGGCAGGACTTTCATCAGGCTTCTGGATAATTTCAGAAACTTTTGCCATATTGGTGGGCTTTCGCGCATCCCTAATGAGCCCTTGGATCAAAGTGCTCCTATAAGATTTGAGCTTCTGCCTGGCATCTGCCTCATTGTAATCCCAGTTGGGATCTGTGGGGGGATATTGAAGCAATCTTTCTCCCTCGTCTACTTTGTCGTCTGCCAGAAGGCGATGAGCCTCAGTACGTACTCTCTGCACTTCTTCGCTTGTTTGCAATTTCTGCTGGCAATCTTCCCAAGTAGGGGTAAGTGTTTTCATCAAAGAAGTGATCAACGTGATCACCTTCTCGGGGTCCTCAGAAGTTATTTCTTTCACTCTTTCCATTTCTTCTTTTAGCATCTGATGCTCCTCATGTTTTAGCGCCCGCTCATATGTACTCAGGAAGGCTCTTAAATACTCCTCAGAGTCTTTACTTTTGATCTGAGCCAGCTTCAAAAGCCCATCAGACACATCTGCAGCAGCCTGCCACCTCTTCATGATCTGCCTAGCCATTTGGTAATTTACTGCAGTGTTCTCTGGGGTTCTGGCATGGATGCCAGGGGTACATGGCAAATCCTCTGGTTCTTGGTTTAACTCATGGGTGGGATACACACTTCTCTTAGGCGTTTGAAGAACTGCCTTGGGGTCTGTTGCCTCTGTCTCTCCTCCTTGTTCCTCTACTGCCCTTGGAGCCTGGCCTCGCGGCGATTGACTCAGTGGGGGTTGGAATGGAGCACTGGGAACATAAGGGGTTGTCTGCTGAACAATGTCTAAGTCTGTTCTGTCGAGATCACTTGCTACTTGCAACTGTGCTTTCTCTCCAGAGCATGGCATTATCTTCTTTTTGCATTGTTCCTTCGGGTTCTGGTCTATACACCCTTTCCATATATTTACATATGGAATCTGATCCAAACGTGTTTGGATTACTGCTGCCCACAGTGGGTTCACTTTCACAGGATCAAAGGATCCTTCAGATGGCCATCCGGTGTCTAGTGTTGGCCAATCCACTTCACAAAGACTTCTCATCTTTTCCTTGTCTAGCTTGATACCATAGGCATTGCCTTTGTTAGCTAACTTCCAGTTGTTCAAAATGCACTGGAGCGGGGTCAGTGGGGTTGAAAAACCTCCCCCCATTTCCCGCGCCTTCAAACGTGCTTGCACACACACACTCGCACCCAGGGTTCGTGGCCTGGGCAGTCTCCTGCACACAGGAATCTCACTACTTGCCAGTCCCGTCTCTGCCAAGGCAGAGATCCACACTCAGTTTTGGGTTTCCTCTACGGTCCCCCACTCATACACTCTTTACAACCACACAGGCGCCTCACACACCACCTTCCCAACCTATCTCTGGTTCCCTTCTGGACGTCTCAGACGTCCTAGTTCCCTTCTGGGTGTCCAAGACGTCCACCCTTACCCTAGGGAGTGGCTTTCAGTTGTCTCATGGACTGATCGGGTCCACTCGGTACAAACCTATACCACCTCCCAGAAGAATGATCAATTCTTCTTTTCCTTATCCCCTCTCCCAGGGGGATTCCTTACTTACCCTTCCCGCGGGTTGCCCTTCAGCGCTGCTCCTTCTCCTGTTCCTTGTGTCTGTTCCTTCGCGGCAAGGCAGTGGCCACAGAAACGGCTTTCAGTTTCCCAGTCAAAGGTAGCCTGGCGTGCACAGAAACTTTCAAGTGTTTACAGCGACCACAAGCCAGACCAGAAAAGGCACAGACCTGCCTTCATGTCAGCATCCAACACTCAAAGAGCCCTGGCCCACCCAGGGACGCCAAAATGTAAGACCATAATGGGCTCTTGAGCTCTTGAGCGGTGGATTCAGGAACACGAAGAGGCAAAAACCATGCAGGGTTCAACAGTATTTATTTTGAGTTGCATATGCAAAGCAAAAGGCACAATCCAAAAGTTGGACTGAGCACTGAGAGACTGGCGCGTATTCCTTATAAAGACAATACAGAAACCGAAAATAGAAACCGAAAATTGGCTCAAGGTTCACATGTTCCCTAGGAGGGTAACCTCCCAAAGCCTCCCCAGTCTGGGAATGTGTACCTGGCGAGCTTTGAATGTACTTGGCAGGCTTCCCAGAAATATAGCAACATAAGCAACAACAGTCCCCTATTGTATGCTGAAGGTTGAACCTATTCATAAGGCATGTGTGTGTCTAATCAGCAAGAAAGCATAACTTCAGTTAACCGGCAATAATACTTATTGCATTAGATAGGAAATACAAAGGCATAAATCAATAATACCCATGCAGGGGGATGAGTCTACTAACTAGGAAATACCTTACATCTTAATGGACTGAATATAATGTTAATACAGGTGGCAGGAGCCAACTCCAGCTGCATTCCTCCCGGCTGTTCAGAAAGCGCATGCATCCCGTCCAAGGCTGAGAGCCCCCCCTTGCTCACACAACTCAGAGCTGCCCCTCTCCCAAAGACCCATAGGAACAATACACAAATATGCAATCAATACATACCAATACATGTAAGGATACACAACTCCAACAAGCCTGATGCCTCCAGTATGATCCATCAACAAGACCAGCTCTTAAGCCCATTAAAGGCTAACCACAATTAATATTAACGGCACATTCCTTAAAAGGGGCTTTCCGTCCCCCTCTCTCGTGATGGTGTTTCTATGGTAACAGCCAAGGTGCTATTTCTGTATTAACAGGCCATTGTTTTAATTCCAGATCGTGCACCGTTATCTAAACCTTGAAGCTGCTGGCTAGTTTTGGCTGATTTCCCAGAAATAGTTGAAGAAGCAACATTAGGCACATTCCTTTTCCAAGGTCTCTGCCTCTAAGAGACTGTCTCTCTTAATATTACAGAAAAATACAGAAAATATATTAATGCACAAATGCTGTGAATGATACACAAATAAACAAGCTTAGAAAGCAATTAAGGCATTCATAATCAATATGGGATATTTAGCTATTTGAACTGTCCCCTTCAGTGTGAGCTCCTCTCCTGGAGAGAAGGTTTGGTTTAGCCTGTCATGTGAACAAGACCATTATGTACTCCTAAAAATGTGGGAAGTCATTAAGTTTTTAACATTAGTATTACTGTTTAGTAGAAAAAATGGAATGAACAACTTCACATCATACATCACATGTTCATACATACAGAATGCGGGTCTTACATAAATACATCATAAAGTTCATAAAGAAGAGAAGAAAACACTTGGAATATGTCTTAATTTTTAAACAAATATAACACAGAAGCAACCTGTCTAGTTTAAATAAATTTCATACAAGTATGCAACTGAGCATTGTCTTGAAAATTTATGTTCCAATGATTTATAATACACTCCAGCGTTCAAGGTATCTATTTGGTGACTGGCCTTCCTTCCTTATTCCTTTTTTAATATGCAATATTAAATTTTAATATGCAGTAATAAATTTTCACCTACATTCATGCTTTGGGTAGGGGTTGAGAGTAGTATTATTTAGTCTGGTTGTTTCTGACAGGCACTGTCATTTCCTTGTCCTAGTTATTAAAAGGAAAAGGGGGTGGGAAGAGGCATGGTGTTAAGTTCAGTGTGCAGGCTAATTCAATATTGAAATAGTAATGGAGGAACTAGGGAGGCTTGAGCTATGGTTTTTGCAAGCAGTTATAGATCACTACCACTGAGATTAAAACAGTTGTCACACTTTTGCTGATAAAAAGGGAGAAACCTAGTAGGGATAAAATTGCTACACACGTAACCGTATATTAATGTGTGCAATTCAATGTATGAGAGATACGGTTTAAGAATAATAGAAAAGGCTACATTTAAAAAATAATAATTTATATTTTCTTATACAGATGGTGGCGGCAGAGGCAAAGGAGAACAATTTCCTTATGAACAAGAAATCAAGTTCTTTGCTAAAGTAAAGTGTATTCTCTTTTGCCTTTTTATTGCTATCAAATGTGTTACATATAAAGCTAGTGGAGATTTAATGTTAATTACATGTTAGGTGCAGTGAAGAACCTGGGACACAGGTTCATACTCTTGTGCTGGGTATTCATGTATGACAATATAAGTAAAATGTATGGCTAAGCTCAAGCGAAGACATTGTCCCAACACTTGACCGATTGCCCCGTAGGCTTTCCTTTTGAAGAGTGGGAGGGGGGCACCTTTGGTGTCCTGAGCCCATGCGACAGGGCAAGCAACCTGGCAGATTAGTTTTGCTGAGTCTGTTCACACTGGCACTTGGTGATGATGTCAGAGTTAATGGGGATGGCTTACTGTCAGATCTAGAGAGAACCATCATGAAGGGAGCAATAAGAATGGTGGGAGATGGGGCCTTGAAATAACCAGTTTTTTCCAATTTTTCTCATGTATTTATTCCAGGTTGTACTTCCTTTAATCGACCAGTATTTTAAGAACCATCGCCTGTATTTCCTATCTGCTGCAAGTAGGCCTCTTAGCAGTGGGGGGCATGCCTCAAATAAGGAGAAAGAAATGGTGACAAGGTAAAAACATAATAAAATAATAATACATGATTAGCTTACTACAAAACGCAGGCAGATTTATGGGCGTACATACTGAGCTAAGAAGAGGGGAATTTACATGAAGAAGGAAATTTACATGGAGACGTCTATTTCACAGAGTGGTCAGTTCCCCAAGACTGGAGGGGGGGGGGTTGGCTGGTGATTTTTTTCCTTCTTTTGGTAGAAGAACTAAAACAGTCATTAGGATGTTATTTGGCGGATTTTTTTATTGGGGGATGCAGAAATTGAACTACAAAACAAAGTCCCCCCTCTTTAATCTTGTTTTTCCAATATGTCTATTAATGGGTTTTTTAATGTCTGGAATATAAATTCCCTTTAAAATATTGAGGTATCTTCCGTATTCTAGTATTAACTTTCACATTTCATGTATACAGAACGTTTGATCTCACCAATATATTCAACAATTTTTTTTACTTACTTGGTTATATAGCAGTTGCCTGCGTACTTTGTTGGGGGTGGGTGGGGAATTTTTTTAGCCTATCCTGTTGTAATGCCTACCAGTGGCTGCCAACCAGTGCAGTAGACTTCTACTCATACAACAGGAAGGGCTCTTCCTTTCCTACCTGTTGCAGTCACTCACACTCCATCCCACACTCAAGTCTGCTCTGACGGGTGGGGGACCCTCCAGAGCAGATTTTTGTAGGGGGCGAGGTTGCTACAGTGAATTGCAGTGAGAGACAGTAAGGAGAAGTCTTTCTTTCTTTTTTTAAAAAAGAATTCATAAACCTCTGATTATCCCAAATAACATGTATTGTCTTAGAAATGCAAAGGCAACCTCTGAATAGGTGACTCTCAACTCAACTTACATTCCAAGGATAGCATGTAATGCCAAAATTGGGTTCAATGGAAGGTGGCATTGCCATAGTATTCCCCCCCCCAGATGCATGCTCCCTTTCTATTATTTATTTATTTGTTTGTTTATTACTATTCACGTAAAGCTGAATGCACACAAGTTAAATGGGGAGCGAGTTGCGAGTTACCCATATTGATTCTTTCTCATGTTAGTTGTGAGGTTCTTGAAATGTGTTTTATAACATAGTTAAAAATACTTAGTGAAATCTCTAAGCCCCATTTGTTGTGCAATGCTGAATGACCAACAGGAGATGTGTTGCTGAGAATGGCTGTAGCTCATTGGTTCAGGCTCCAGCATCTCCAGATAAAGCTGAGAGTGACCCCATCTGAAACCCTGGAGAGCCAGTGAAATGTAGACCCATAGTAAGCAAGCTGGATCAATGGTCTGACTCTGTATAAGGCAGCTTTCTATGTATATTGTAAAAATTGTGCTGGATTGTTGAAGAAGTAGTTAACAAAGACTTGCGTTCTTTAGAAAGTCTTTTGATTGATGTTAACATTGCCTGTACAGTAGGTTATATAGTATTTTCATTTTGTATCACAGCTTAGAATGCAGGCAGTTTAAGCAGTGACCAGTAGTAACTGGTGTTATGTGTCAGAGATCAGGAAGTATACTTTTCTTTTGAGTGGCATCTTAAGAGGGAGGATATTAATTCTGGAAGATGTTGCTAAGAGCCCTCAGAGGCAGGGGGCTGTGCAGGCAGCATGGCTGAGATGAATAGGCTTGGGGTATTTTATTATATGGGCCTAAGGAATGTGTGGCAGGGCAGACCATTGGTAGTGACTACTATTTTTAGAAATTAATAATTATTGGTGGAGGGGATCTGGAAAAACTGGCAATTTTTAAAATCTGATTTATTTTGCGTACGTTCTGAGTATGTTACATTAATTAAAGTCTGTAATAGCCCTCATTATTATAAAAACAACTGAATTTGTTCATGAAAAGTAACATAATTTATGTCAAGATTTGCCATTTCCTTATACCTTTTGTATTCTCTGTCTCCCTAAGCCATGAGAGTTTTCATGAGCACCACAGTGACTCAAAACACATTGAGTGGGATTCATCTCACGAACCTACAGGTGAAAGCCCTACACAAAGGCTTCCACTTGTGCAACAGGGCTGTCCACCCTCTCCTCCTCCATGTGACCCTTAAAAAAAGACTGGGGGGATGTTAGGCCTTCTGTGAGTAGAGCTTGTGTTAGGTGAATGGAAGAGCTTTCCATCAGTGAAACAGAACCTTTGGATTGAAGCCATTAAGTAAATTCATTGTTTATATCTACTTTGGATTATTTTTTTATTAGTAATTATCCAACTGAGTGAGATGTTTTTAAGTCCATATAAATTAATAGGTTCAAGCACATCTTAATAACTGTGTTGGACAGCAACTGATGTTGGTTGTGTGTTAAACAAGAAAATTGTTCATTAAAAATAAAGGGAAGCTTTAAAATGATTATTCATTTATAAATTTAATATATTTTACCACCAAACATTTATATCTGTCTCAGTCAGAATCTTTTATCCCTTCTAAAATTGGAACGATGATATTAAAGTGGCCTACTGACTGCATTTTGCTTCCTAAAATTTCAGTGACTTTTTGTTGTTGGTGGTGGTGAGATTTCATTAAGGACACTTGTATAAACAGTCATTGTCAGTTATTCTATGTTTAATTATGATATGTGCTTACTTAACCATGTTTGTCAAGAGCTGCTCTTGGAAACTTTTATAGTACTCTCAGTCCTACATTCTGCTCAGAGACTGAATTCTTTCTGCAAAACATCATGCTGCTTTTTCCTGCTCATATATCAGCTGTTATTTTTCTTCCTTCCTTCCTTCCTTCCTTCCTTTATTTCCTTTCCCCCTCCCTTCTCTTTTATTTACCCCTTGTCTTCAGCCTATTCTGCAAACTTGGAGTTCTTGTCAGGCATAGGATTTCACTGTTTGGTAAGGAGACCCTTGACAAATTCTTGTGTGAGCATCCCTTGATTTTCTTTGCCATTACTTGCAACTGTGTATGTGCTGCTTTGATGTATGTTGCATGAGTGCATGTCCACGAGCAATGATAGACAACATGGTGCTCTCCAGTTTTTGAACTACAATTCCCATCAGCTCCAGAAAGCACTGCTAAATGTCAGGGATGATGGGAGGTGTAGTCCAACAACATCTAAAAAGCACCACACTGGCTACTCCTAACCAACAGCATGAACTTTGTGGCCCACTAAAAAATTCTTTAGGGTAGCCAATAATATTTATGTGGTAACCAAAAAACTCTGTAAGAAACTTTGTATTGACTGTTTGACTTAAAAGATAAACAATTAAAAACAATTATCTTGTTAAAGCAATAAGGCATCAATTTATTGAGACTTGGTATGAATTTATTCAGTGCCTTATTTTCCATGTTACTGACAGTGGGAAGTACCACATCCATGCATATATGGACCATGGCAATTCACCCCAATCTAGTAACTTTATTCCCCACATCCAGTAGAGACATTGCATTTGTGCAGCTCATTAGGGAAATATGCTGTGTGCTGGAAAAACTAGTGGTCCAGCTGCTCTCCTTTCAGTACATGGAAAACTTGCATAGCATTCCCTGTTAAGGGTAAGGGAAAATCCCATGTAAATTGGCAGAGTGAGTTGGCTGGTCCATTTTCACAAAACAACAGGTGTTGCATATGCAGAATGAATTATTGTTCCAGAGCCCTAGTGCAATAATTTACTCTTTGAAAGCATCTCAACCTAGATCATTTCAGAAGCATACATTTGAAATGGTTTACTGATACGTTCTGTGAATGTATTCAGCGTCACTTTTCAGATTCTCATTGTTCCGGATAAGCCATGCAAGTATTATTTAGCTAAGATGACAGCTAACATAGAAGAATTCACCTGAAACCTATGAATTTTTGGCGTAATATCAATAAACTGAATATAATGCTAGTGCTTGAAATTTAGCAATGCTCTATACCCTATGCAACCTATAATGTTATTTAACGAGTTTGTTTAAGATGGCAATATCGTTCAGTGTCTAGCTCCTTTATGTTATTTCTGATATTCTTAGTGTGCAACTCAATGATGCTTTATATACAGTGATCACTTGAATTGCCTTCCAACAGCCAGACCCTAAGGGGTGTTCTTTGGTGCCTGTCCTGGTGCTAACAGTGTGCTGAGTTGTTGCAGAGGCAAACTGAGCTTTGCATTACTAACAGTTTAAACCCTATACATTTATTGTTTAACAATTAAAAATCTGTAAAGTCAGAAGCAAAAGAGTTTGCTTCTCATACAGGCTTTGGGAATGAGCTGATGGTCCTGTTCCTTTCCTGCCAAACTACACAAGCTCCTTTAACTACACAACTGTATTAAACAATGGCAGACTGGGGGAAAGTGTCAAGTTCACAGACTGGGTCTTAATACAGATGAGAAAGCCAAGACTGCAATCCTGTAAGCCCATTAAGATCTACTTCTGAGTAGTTGTACTGTATGCTTGTTCTTAATAAGTAGCTGGATTTCAGCTCCTACAAAGCAAGAGTTTATTCCTCTTTGCAAAGTTTTCACATTTTGCATCTGACATGGGGCAGGGCTTTAACAATAGTATATGCAATATATACAATATAACAATAGTATATAACTCCGCGGGGGGGGGGGGGCGTACCTGATCTCATCTGAACCCATTACAGGGAAGATGCATCTTGGCTGAAGAAAAGAAGAGGAAATGGGGAGTAGGGAACTAAAATTGAGACATAAACAGGAAAGAGAAGTACACTAAAGGGAAGGGGAAGACAGCAGTGTCTTAGAAAACAGCAGCTGTTTGGACCCCAGGAATTCCTATTGTCTGGTGTCGAAACATCACGCTCATCAATCACAGTTCTAACTTCACCCATTGACTAAAAACACTGAAGGAGCAGAAATAGCCAAGATGACTCATCTCACAAAAGTTGCTTAGAAGGCTGCCTGCACATTTTGCTTCATAAATTTCCTTCTAGGAGAGCTGGAAGCTTACTTTAAAAAATATGAAAGGTCAGAGTCTGGGGCAAGCAAGGACCCTGGTGCAACTGTTTCAATTAGCCCATTATAATGTGGCCTTGAGCTTATGTGACTGTAGGCAGTCATTTTTGGTCCTCTGAACAGGAGTACTGTACTCCTGTTAGTAGATGAGGACATATTGCAACATTTTATTGCAGTTCCTAATTGTATTTTATAGCTATTGATTATACAAAAGGATTCTTGCCAAGCATTGGCTTGGTCTAGTTGAGAAGCTTGCCTGAGTTTGGTCAGATTTGGGGATTTCACAGGTCCCCTTCACCTAAACCTTGGTAGCTTAGGGTAGCTCAGGGATTGCATAGTTTTCTCTGGCCTTAATATCAGGCTTTGGAGCTTTTGTCTGAGCTGTACTTAGCATCTAGGACTTGAACAAAAGAAAAAGAGAAATATTTTTTTTTTTTAAAAAAATTATCATGTAATTTGCTTAGCTAATTCAATCAGTTTCTTTTACTGGAATAAGAGGATACAAAAGTTTATAAATAAACAGCTAAAAGTGGAAATCTATTCGTGAAAGTAGATACTTTAAGATAAAACTAATAGGCATTATGTGGGACGCGGGTGGCGCTGTGGGTTAAACCACAGAGCCTAGGGCTTGCTGATCAGAAGGTCGGCGGTTCGAATCCCTGCAATGGGGTGAGCTCCCGTTGCTCGGTCCCAGCTCCTGCCCACCTAGCAGTTTGAAAGCATGCCAAAAGTGCAAGTAGATAAATAGGTACCGCTCCAGCGGGAAGGTAAACGGCGTTTCCGTTTGCTGCTCTGGTTCAACAGAAGCGGCTTAGTCATGTTGGCCACATGACCCGGAAGCTGTACACTAGCTCCCTTGGCCAGAAAGGCGAGATGAGCATCGTAACCCCAGAGTCGGACACAACTGGACCTAATGGTCAGGGGTCCCTTTACCTTTACCTAATAGGCATTATAAGCTTTAAAAGTGCCTCTCAAACCTTATAACAATGTAGTTTCATTTTTCTCAGTTGATTGGAAAGGGTCCTTCCTTAACATGCACATTTTAAACATGAAAATTGAGCTCCAGATAAAAAATGTATCTGTTGTATTTAGTTTTGTATATCTCAGTGGTTCAGATGTAGTTTAGTGAAAACTTTCTCTATTGCCCCTTTCCCTTTTGTTCCTGGGATGATCAGTGCAAGGTTTGTCATGTTGAAACAAAAGAAGCCTGTTGTTGATTATTACTGCCTCTGAACACAGACGACAAATGTGGCGCCAAAATGGGGCCACCAGTAAACAAGAGGAAGGTATCAGCATGTGGGGGGGGGGAGGGGAACCCCACTGTTTGCATAAGTAAAGCAAATTTAAGACAAACAAAAAACAAGCCCAATAAAAGTCAAGCATGCTCTGTAGCCATAGAATTATGAATGGCAGTTGTGGGGGGTGGAAAACAGAGCATGATAAAATGGAGTATCCTGTCCGGCACCCTGAATATGCACATTCCCGTTACTAAGTGGGAATATACTGTTGCAAGTCCCACAAACTATGTGGTTGCTGGATATTTTATATTTATAGTATAGCACCATAAAGGTAAATCCACTTTCTTTTTTTTAGATAGTATGTATTGAGTAGAACTTTGTGTTACTGTTGTATCTCTTATATGGGATTTGCTGTATAATAACTGCTTGTGTAATAGTGCAATTATAATTGTGTATAAAATTGTAAGCCATATCAACCTGACCTTGTGCAAAGGTCATCAGAGGTGAGGCTTATATTTATAAGGGAGAGGGGCTTTTTCAGTATTGGAGTTTTTCACTAAGGAGTTATGCCTGGCACCAACTTTGCCATCTTTTAGATGCTACCGGTAGATATACCGGTATATCTATCATATAGATATTTTGAACCATTTAGAAACATTTCAATACCCTACATATTTTTTTAAAAAACAGATTATTATTTTCACTTTTATCTACCGTTTGTTTAGTTTATTGTTATTTTCTTGTTTTTAATTTTGGTAAATTGCCTTGTATTCAAGGCAGTATATAATTGCTTTAAATTAATAAATTGATATATACCAACAGAATTTTTTGTTTGAAAGTAATTGGAAACAGATATAATTTTTGTATTTCTAAGCTCTATCCCCGAACACGTGTTTTAATAAATGTTTAATAATTTGGTCTTCTTTAGCCACAGTTTATATTCTTTTAATTTTTATTATGGATTTCAGGTTTCCTAATGAAAATTCCAGTTATCATTTAATTTCAACATATGTGATTTTTGCATAGGTTTTAGCTCATTTGCTCTCATTAAATTTGTCATGAGGTTCTAATTATACAGTTAGGTGTTTTGCTTTTCTCCTGGAGTCTGAAAAAAATTCTACATCAAACTTAAAATATGTGCAAGGAGGACAGCAATCTGATTTTAAAGCATTATTAATCTATTTTAAAGCATTATTAACCCAATTTAAAGCATTATTAATTAGTTTTCCATATATATTGGCTCAATATGGCTTAATATTGCTAGCACGTTAATATAAATAGTGTCATCACAACCTTGTTCTGTTTTTGCCATTATATGGAATCCACACAGGAAATAATTCCAGTAACTTTAGGAACAGATAGCATGTTTCTGTGCTTTATAGTTTAGTTGATCATATAATACGAGCCCTGCTGTTGGGGGGGGGGGGAGCTCATTCCTTGGATCCCAGCCGCAATCCTTTCTATATCACAACACCTGCAACTCACAGGGGATATAATCCCACTAAAGTGAAACAATTTTTAGAACTCACTTTTTAAAACACCTCAAAGTGCTTATGTGTGACTGAATTGATTTCTGGGTGTTTACCTTTGACTCTCACTTGAACAAAATATCTACTATATAATGGACCTTCAAGAGAGTGCTTTTTGATATCAGCATGATCAAATCCCAACTATAATTGAAAAGGGATTTCTAGAAGTTGAAAGCTCATTAAGTTATTTGTTATATGGTAGCTTAGTTTCAGTAGTGGTACATACCGGTAGTAGCAACTATATGATGATATACAGGCTTCTAAATTCAATGCAGTCGTACAAAGAGTCAGGAAAGCAGACTGAGGTTTCTGCTTTAGGTTGAATTACAAGCCTGCCGCTATCTTTAAGAGATACGCAGATCTAACTGCAGTTATAAAATCACATAAATACTCTTTTGTGTTGCTCACCACATTCATGAAATATGTTTTGTCTGCTTCAACCAGTTTTATGGTGCTTTTAATAATTGTTTCTGCTTTTGGCATTTGCTAAAAGGGTGGAAACAATATTTTAGTTTGTATTCTATCAACGATTTTCATCTCTGATGTGCATTTCCCCACTTGCTAATTCACCAGAAGAATAGTTAGAAGAAAGGAATACTATAATTACTCTCTTATCTCACCTCTCAGGAAATGATGCGACTTCAATAGTCAATTGTCTGCATATCTTGGGACAGACCTTGGATGCAAGGTAAAATGCTAAGCATAAGTTCATTGAATTATTGTTTCGATTCCAAAGTAAATAAGTCACTAGAATTGATTTGGAACACAAAGCTCAATAGTTTATTTCATCTTTATTTATTTATTACCATTTATATACTGCCTTTCTGCCCAAGTGCCCGAAGTGGTTCACCATTTTAATACTAAAACAAATAAATGATATAAAATGTTACGTGGGTTGGGGATGGTGGAATGGACAGTTAGCATTGATTTATTAATTGTCTTCTAAACAACTGAGATTTACACATAAGATTATTTAAAACAGTAAAAAAACAAAAACAAAATGGAGAATTGTTGCTAATCTAAAATATTAGTAATTACTTCAATCAGGGGAAATGTATCCATGCCCATGCCCATGCCTATTCCCTAATGAAAACAGTGAATCCTTTGTTTCAGGCTTCCTCAAACTCGGCCCTCCAGATGTTTTGGGACTACAACTCCCATGATCCCTAGCTAGCAGGACCAGTGGTCAGGGATGATGGGAATTTTGGTCTCAAAACATCTGGAGGGCTGAGTTTGAGGAAGCCTGGTTTAAATGGTGAAATCTGGGACCTTTTTACTTTTATTCTGTAAAGCCCTGTGGACATTGATGGGTCATTATAAATAAATAGATAAATGAAATATGCTGAAACATTTTTCATCCTCTTGACACTAAATTTTAGTACTGGTTTTACCTCATTTTATTCTCAAAAATGTCGGTTTTGATCAAAATAGCTGGGTTATGCTATTATTAGACGCTATAAGCCTGCCTTTTTGTTTCCAATAATGCAGTGTAAATATTGTCGATGTAAAATAAGCTCAAACGGCCACATGATATATACAGAATTTTATCGGCCATGGGTATGATTAATGCAATAGTTTCATGTTCTGCTGCTGCCCTCTTGTGCATTTTTCTCATCACTTACATTGATTGCTAAAGAGCTTTTCCACAGGTCTCCACCCTCCTATTTTATATATATTATTCCTTTTGTACATTACAGAATTTAATATTATTTTATATGCATGTAAATATGTAGGACAGTGATGAAGACAGGACTGGAGTCTGTTAAGATGGCTTTGAGGACATTTTTGGATAATGCTGCAGAGGACCTGGAGAAGACAATGGAGAATCTTAAGCAAGGGCAGTTTACGCACACTAGGAGTCAGCCGAAAGGAGTGACACAAATAATTAACTATACCACTATGGCTCTTCTGCCAGTGCTATCTTCATTATTTGAACACATTGGACAGCATCAATTTGGAGAAGATTTAATATGTAGGTATTTAAATAGAAATATGAGGTACTTCTATATCACCAAGTCTTGATTATTTTGTGTTTGACATTAATAAAGCCTGGCTACCAATATTCCAGGCATTTACCGTAGGCAATGCCTTGATTTAGTTGCAGTTGGTCTCAATAATTTTAGCATAAAGACCCCAGGATTAATGTTATTGACTTAAATATTCTGGATTTCTATCTCTGCCTTTGCCACAGTTCTGATTAGTGATGATCTACACATATAAGAAAAATGGAAATGTCACCACACAGCCATTTGCCTGACTAAAGACAGATGGCACTGTGAATTTCAGTGGGACAAGAGGCAGTGGATGGGGTGGCTCAGGCAAGCCACAAGCAATGAAAATCCGGCCAGAAAAGTTTTTGAGCAAAGTAGTTTGCCCAAAGTTGTTGAGTTTTTTGGACACAATCAAGGAAAAAAATAAAATATGCCGGTTTTGACCTGGACATTTGCCTAATTTCTGCACAGACACTGCTGCCAGCTGTGGTTTTCCTATGTCCAGGAAAATCTGGACGTATGACGATTGCAGCAGCTGTACTGCTCTACTGGCTCCTCCTTCTACCAGCCCTGGGATCCCTGCTCCCAGGACTTAGATTCCCAGAACAGCTGGCCAATTTAGGGTTCTGTGGCTGCCACCACTCCACTTATGATGAAGAATCAGGATGAATAAGGTGGCGGCAGATGATCTGGGGAAATGAGGCTGGTAGAAGCGGATTTTCCTGCCGCCCCCCCCCCCGGCAGTTTCAGGTTGGGAGGGCCTGCTGAATGAGGGTGGCTGTTGTGTGACTGTGGTAGAAGAGGCGATCCTTGCAAATCAGGTGGTGGCACCTTCCATGAGTGGCACTTCAACTCACGGAAGGTATGTCCATGCAATTTTCAGGAACCCGCTTTCTTCCCTGGACTACAACCCATCATGTTTAGGAGGGTCCCCTGCCCTTAAGGAAAGACATCTTGCGGGAGAGGGAAGGAGGGCGCAGGAAAGTCAGCTTTCCACAGCTCCAACCCTTTGTGTCCTAGAATTTAGAGTCATTCTTGGTAGGTTTGATGTGACAGTACAAATTTTATTTCATTATATAATCAATTTTTGTTTTTGCATATTATAATGATTCCATACATAATACTTAACATTGTTTAAAATGGTTTCCTGAAAGATTTATATTGCCTTCTTAGCTGTGTTTTGCATATCAGTGAAATGAATTGCCTTTAAAATGCTTTCTTTTATTTATTTATATCTAGTGGAAGATGTTCAAGTCTCTTGTTACAGAATATTGGTCAGCTTGTATGCTCTGGGGACAAGCAAGAGTATCTATGTGGAGCGGTAAGAAGGAAACACCAAAAACACTACAAAAAATATTTTGTCAACTTTTAGGGTGGAATCCTGCCTCTGTTGCAAATCTGGAAATTTTATCAGTCACTTCAGTGAAACTGTACTCATTTTAAACTTCACATCCTGCCCAAACATAGCTCTATACAGCTGTTAATGGAGCTAACAATATGTATTTCAAACAGCAACAACAGCAATATAAAATCAAGAGCTGAAGGGGGGGGGGGAATGGTAAATATGGCCAGTAGATTGAAGACATAAATACTTATACCAGTTCATGTAATCAAAAAGTGCTTGTTTCCAAAGACCTATTGGAACAAAACAATTTTTAATTCACTTTACAAAGTTGAAAAGTCAGGCTGTCTTGCTGGCTCTCTTTAGGAAGGGGTTCTAAAGGAACAGTGCCTCTGGTGATGGTGAGCCATGGAGCCAACTTCCTGACATGGATGGCATCACTGGGTGGGGCGGGGGATGAGGTTGGGGAGGAAACTGGTGGCAGCACCAGACTGGCAGCAGTGGTCTTGCCAGTGCATCTGGATGGCTCTGACCATGCTACTGCTACCTGGCCCTGCTCTAGCCCATCCAGCTAAGCAGCAGCAGCAGCAGCAGCACAGGTGTCAGGAGGGCACCAATGCACTGCTCCTGGGTTCCACAATTAGGGTGCTGCTATTGAAAAGACCTGTCTCTTTCTTTTAACCATGCATTCAGCTTATGCAAAGCAATGTAAAACTACCCTTCAAGTGGGTACCAGTGGTACTTTTGGAATTAATTTAATTTTCCAAACAGTTTTCAAATGCTGCCCCATGCATACCACATTACAGTAGTCTAGCCTAGACTAGAGGCTACTATGGCATGTGTCATAATAGCAAGTGCACAATTTCCTAGGAATAGTTACAGCTGGTGGACCAAGTTTAGATATTTGGTAATAGCTATTTGCTACCTTCTGAAGTTTTAGCTGATGATGAGAGTCATCCTCAGCTGGCATAGGAAATGGGATTACAGACCCAACAAATGGCTACTTTCTTCAGTTTATTAATCCCCTTTTTTGTATAACCCAATAAATGTTATTTAACATGCCGTATCATGTGAACCTGCCTTGTCTTTTAAGTTGTGCATCAAACTCCCTGCTCTGAGGTCTGTTGCCTTCAGAAATAAAGCAAATGGCAATTGCATATAGGGCTCTTTCACTGGCTGTATCCCTTTGAGAACATTGGTTGGTGTCTACTTTACTGGCTTTCTGGTTCCAGGTGAAGATAATTTTATTTTCCTGAGCTTTCAATGGGCGGTTTATTTATTTCTGCTGCTTCTCTGTCTTGAATTTTTGATTCTGCAGGCAGCGCTCAGCTTTAGGTGAATGCCTAGCTGCTTTTGCTGGTGCCTTTCCTGTGGCATTCTTAGAAACTCATCTGAACCATCACAACACACATTCTATTTACAACACCAAGACTACAAGAGATAGAACAGGTACAAAAAATGGCTTCCAACATAAATTTCATAAATTATCCAGACACCACTGCTTATGTAGATGCCTTTCATTTTATGACCTTCTTAAGTGTTAATGCCTGCTGTTTTTTTATATTTGCTTAGTTCCTTGCTGAGTGCCTAAACTTCTAAAGGCATATTGTCTTCAGTGGACAATATGGAGTTGAGAGGAAAGCTCAGAGTTTCCAATTGAAATCAAGGCGACTTCCTGTTAATATGGTTGATACATTGGTAGTTCAAATGTCATGATAAACCATGGTTTATTGCGATGAGAATGAACTGCAGCAGGCCTTGGGCTTACTTGACACCTTACTTCTTTGGCATAAGGAGAAGAATAGAAGCTTTTACTTTAGTTTTTGATTAACAGTAGTTGATATCTGAACTCTAAATTGTAGTTATTTCAACAAACTGGTTTTTTTTTTAAAAAAATAAACCAGTTTAATAAACCATGATTTGGGGTTAACCTTGTTTTAAACAAACCATCATTATTTCCTGCTTTAGATCTCATGAGTGATGAAAGCTCATTATAAATGTGCACCAGAGGTTCTTGAAATCTAGGCTCCACCACAATCCTCCCCCTTCCTCTTATCTTCCCTTCTCACTCATAAGGGTTTTATTGATCTAAAGACAACTTGGCTATTATCTGAACTGATGAGTAAGGCTTCCAAATATGAATTGCAAGCTACAGTTTGATCTCAAATTACAATTTTGTAATTGTAGTGGTTTGCTGATTTGAATGTAATAGTAAACTATGTTTTTGATGAAGTAAGATGATATTTAATGAAGCCATATGTGTGAGTGAAGGAGTAGGAAGAAGTAGGAACACTAAAAATATGGTTTGTTCCCATGGCTTGGAGGGTTGTTTGAACAAAGGTTTCAAATATATGCTTTCAATTCATTTTGATTATTTACTTTTAGATTGTATTAAGGTAAATAATATTATTTGCATATTTAACAAAAATATAAACCACTTATTAGAACAAAGAACCATTAAGTGATGTTAATAATAATGGATATTAAATCACATCTCTTCATAATGTGGATAAAAGTGTATTTTTGTCTTAACTAAAATACCAGTGATGTATCAAAGGAAAAATATGATCAGGATAAATATAAGAGTTCGTTCACTATTGGTGTCAAGTAAGGTTTTTTTTTTAATTGTTATATTATTTAATATTTAATATTATTTCTTTTAGGTCTTAGCTTACCAAACAGTGTAGAAGAACTTTCTCCAAACATTCCTTCTCTGGAGAAGCTAATGGAAGAAATTGTGGAATTAGCTGAATCTGGAATTCGCTACACACAAATGCCTCATGTAATGGAAGTTGTACTGCCTATGCTCTGTAGCTACATGTCACACTGGTGGGAACATGGACCAGAAAGCAATCCTGACAATAGTGAAATGTGCTGCACAGCTTTGACTTCAGATCACATGAATACCCTTCTAGGAAACATACTGAAAATCATTCATAATAATTTGGGCATAGATGAGGGAGCCTGGATGAAGAAATTAGCAGGTAAAATGAAAGAAAATAATATGAATTATTTAATTTATTTTTGCTTGGATTCCATTGCTATGCAAATACTTAATACTATTCTGGATTTTAAGCTGAACAAGAATACATTACAAAGAATTTTTTTTGGAGAAATGTAAATATAGCTTATTTCAGCAGACAGATTTCTAATTGATTGAAGAGTGTTAAATGGAAAAGACCAGCAAGGTCAAGAGGCTGTGGTATTCTAAATTATCACAGTGTAAGTAGTTCTAGTGATAGGAACAAAGAATTGACAAGATTTTGCAAACGACTGGATATGAGTGGAATTGAACAGAATTCAGTAGGTGATTCCAGGTTTGCATGCCTTTGAACTGAACCAGGACCCGGATAATGAAATAGATGCTTGGAGGAAGAGAGTAGTCACTGGAGTATAATATACCTACTATGGGAATGCAACATCTTTTAGTATAGTTTCATATATTAGTATGCTATAAAATTAATTAATTCCTTACATAGTGTTTTCTCAGCCTATCATAAGCAAAGTGAAGCCTCAGCTCCTGAAAACGCATTTTCTGCCACTGATGGAGAAACTGAAGAAGAAAGCTGCAATGGTTATATCCGATGAAGAACATTTAAGAGCAGAAGGCCGAGGAGATATGTCTGAGGCAGAACTCCTCATTCTAGATGAGTTCACAATATTGGCACGGGACCTTTACGCCTTCTACCCATTGTTGATTAGATTTGTGGACTACAACAGGTACACGAAGCGCTGGCTTATAAATCCATTCATTCATTTATTTCATTAAATTTATACACAGTTTGATGGAAGAACACACTCCTCAAAGCAGTATTTTGGGCTTCTGCGAGTCTGTGATCCACAAGTTGTAATCTCTTCTCTGCCAGAATGATTACACAACCAGACTCCTCACTCTTTACCAGAAATGAATAGTGGAGAGAACAGGTGGGGAAGTACAATCTCTAGTCCAGAAAGTTAAGATAAATGCAGACTTTGGTAAATGCTCTATGAAATTTTCTAAACTGCTTTATCTGGAATAATAAAAGTGATGAAAAACATTTTTCTTTATTTAATTTCAGAGCAAAGTGGCTAAAAGAACCTAATCCAGAGGCAGAGGACCTGTTTCGTATGGTTGCTGATGTATTCATTTACTGGTCAAAATCCCATGTATGTAAATGCATAATTTTTGTTTATAGCAAAACAGATAGAATGTCCATCATTGTAGGGGATATGGAAAGAGACACAATATGACAGGAACCAATAGGTTGAGCGGAAGGTTTTGTGCAGACATTAAACAAGGATTAATTTTAAAGAGATTGTGGAAGGTGTCATTTCTGAAAAGTCCATACCTTGTTTAGCTGGTGGCAGTTTTATAGAATTCCTTAGTGAATATGTGAGTGTGCATTTATTTCCTAGCAGATGTTTGTATTAATGCAGTGATGTGATCCAGTGAATAAAAAAGGCATATGACCCGAATTAAAGCCCAAACTTCTCAGTGGAGGCACTTAAGAGGGAAGCAACCGTGCCCTCTCAGGATTGTTAGGAAGAGTGAACAGAGTATACAATATACAGCATTTTCCACATTTCTAAATGTTACAAAAATATCATTTGTATTAGGCTTGTATTGTATCACCACTGTCATATTTATTTGCGGATTCTGCAAATATTTATTTGTGCACCTACATTTAGTTCAATCACTTAATGGCGACTGTTTTTCACTGGTAAAGGTTAGTTATACTATATTTAAATGCCTAATTTACTATATTATAAATTGAATCTAATCACTAAGAAACTTTATACAGGTCTTGATGATTAATATAAACTTTATACAGGTCCTGAAGTAAGGTTTGAAGGACCCAGTTTTCATATTGTGTTTAACCATGGCTAACAGATGCATTCATGATGAACCACCTGACTGTTTCACTCCTCCTCCCTAGTGCATGGAGGACTCAAACCACAATCCCTAGTTCAGGATTATACCCAAAAAAAAGGCTATGGTTTGGTTTCCTCAAACTATGATTGGTAAACTAAGAAGAAACCTTGGCTTTATGTTTGTTTGGAGCAAAACAGAGCACAGTCCTTCATTCAGACATTACTCTAAACCAGGGATTGTGGGTTGATTCTTCCACACACTAGTAAGAAGGATTGAGGATGTCTTCTGATTTCTAAAGAATGTTCTTTATACAATTTCAGAATTTTAAAAGGGAAGAACAAAATTTTGTTGTGCAGAATGAAATCAACAACATGTCTTTCCTTATTACTGATACAAAGTCGAAGATGTCCAAGGTATATAAAACTACAGATGTTGTATGGAATTTTCTCAACATGTACTGACCAACCCCCTTTTTGCTTTAACTTGTTGCAGCAAAAACAATTTTGGAATTAATAATCTTTTACATTTCATATACATTCTTTATACCATTACCATAATTTCTAAGAATACTTTATTTAGAGATGAATAAGAATTTTGGATTGGTATAGGTTGGAAGCAAACTCCTCTAGTTTGGAAAGTGTTTTCCCATTTGTTTCTTTATTTTACAAAATGTATAGACTGCTTGATAGTAATAAAACCTCTAAGCGATTAATAACCAAGTCCAGCTTTCTCCAAATTACACATTTGCTCATAATGCTCATTTGCCTTTTCCTCGCAAGTGTGGCAAACATTGAAAACTTGCCAGACTACTCATGTTTATGATGGAGTAGTGTAGGATTTATTGTGATAATCTTCATAGTTGCTTGTTGCTTCTTGTTGCTTCCTTTGTTTCCATCATCTGTTTAAAACAAATGCTTGAATGATTAAAAATTAGTCCAGATTCCATTTACAGTCCTGGTTTTTGTTGTTTGATAATCTTTCCTCCTGTGCCCCCTTTTTGGGGTCTACTGTATTGAATAGTTGACTGTTTTCGTATTTTAGTTCATGGAGCGATGTATCCAATGGAATGGAATGTGTGTTCATCCTGTTGCGAGACACTAGACAGGAACAAAGACTTGTGGGAAGTAGGCTGGACTCCCTCAGTTTTTCCTCCTGTCTAGATGCAGACAGTACATTCCTCCCAGCTCTCCTGACTCAGCTAAGTTTTTTTTACTAGTTTCTGAAGCCCTCCTTTTCTTTAAATTTCCCTTATCCTTTCTTTCAAAGTTCTCTTTTTGGTGTTAATCACTTTGGCATGCAGAGTGTCAAGAGTTTTCAGCCCTTTCTACACCTAAACATTTGTATTTTCCACAAGGATAAGATGGTGCTATGTTCAGACCATTCCTTCCTTTTGAAAGTGCTATCTAGGTTCCACGTCCAACAAGAACTGATTCTCCTGACTTTCTGTCCACATCCAAAACATCCTAAGGAGCAAGCCTGGCATTCCCTGGACATGCACAGAGCTCTCAAAGTCTACCTGTACTGTACAAAATCCTTCAAAAAAACTGACTCTATATTTGTATCCTTTCACTCGTCTACCTTAGGGGTTCAAGTTTCCAAAGCAACCTTAGCAAGGTGGATTTGGGCCTGTATTTTCTTGGCTTATGATTCCCTTAAATTACCCCATCCATCTCACGTTTTGGCACATGTTGGACATTTGTAGGCAGCCACCTGGTCAGCATCTTCCAGACATTACAAATTGGACCAGCTGTCCGCAGCTCAGGCAGCCTTTGGTCCTATGGTGCTCCAACAGGTATTATAGTCAGTGTATTGCAGAGATGGGACCTGCCTGAATTGCTGACTCTGCTGTGGTATGTCCCATTCCATTGGATATGACGCCCCACGAACTAAAAGTAACAACTGGTCTTACCTGAAGTGTAGTTTTGAGAGTGGGGTGTTGTATCCAATGGACCCAACCCTAGGGTGCTCTGCTATACACTGTTGGGAGGAATATGGCCTAACCTGAGTGTTAGTTTGTCACGTTCCTTGTGTTGTATTTCCTTGCCTTTCGGATACTTAGCAATTTAGAGATTTTATTATAGAAATTTCCAGAAGGGGGAAGTCGGCAGGTATTTTTTTTTCTCTTTAGGGACTCTGTCAGTACTTTCTGCTTGGCAAATCCAGAAAACTGAGGGAGTCCAGCCTACTTCCCACAAGTCTTTGCTCCTGTCTAGTGTCTCACAACAGGGTGAACATCCATGCCATTCCACTGGATACGATGCCCCATTCTCAAAACTACATTTCAGGTAATACCAATTGTTCTTTTTACAACCTGAAAATGGATTTCTTCTTATATATTCCAGGCAGCTGTTTCTGATCAGGAAAGGAAAAAAATGAAGCGGAGAGGTGATCGTTATTCAACACAGACTTCCCTTATTGTGGCAGCTTTAAAAAGACTTCTGCCTGTTGGGCTAAATATTTGTGCCCCTGGTGACCAAGAACTAATTGCACTGGCAAAAAACAGATTAAGTATGGTAGGTTAACTATATAGATCTGTTTTTATATCTAGGTTGGCAGAGAGGTGATGTGCTCCCTCTTACTTGTCCTATATATTTTTCAATACCTGCCATTCTTCATAATTAGGGAAAATGCATTATCCTGCAAGGTGTGTTTGGCATATGTGGTTTCTTACTTTGTCTCAGATTTCTCTGCAGTGCCCACAACCAGATCATGCCATCTTTAACCTTCCCGGCCTCATTTTCTTTAAGCTTCTGTCCATTTCCAAGCACAACTTCCTCTCCTTTCTGGGCTGATATACCTGAAAGAAAGTCCCTTTGCTCTCAGTGTAGCTTCTCAGTGAGTAGGAGTGCATGACCGAGGAAGCCCCAAGTCCATCCTCTCTCCCTACTTTTAATTTTGCTTGCTTCTTGCTTTCAGGTGTGTTTGTAGCTGCCACACTTCCCAGTAGCACGGGGCACCTGCATGCAAGAGGCAAGGTTGCAGCAAAGGGGCTCAGGAAGTTCCTTTGCACTGAATGGGGTTTACTTATGGGAGGAGCCAGTGGTGAATCAGCCATGCCCCATCACAGCCCCATCACTCACTCACCCACTTCATAAATTGACCACATAAAAATGTGGTTTTACCATCACTAAACAGGATTTGGATATTGCAGACAGGATACATAGAGCGGGGATCACTTTTTTAGGGCTGCACTGCAAAGTTTAATGAAGCAGACAGGGATATAAAACAAATACCACAGTTTTCAACTAGGCCCCCTTTAATGGTTCCTCATCATCCTGGAAAAAATTGACAAGTGTGGTGCCGCAAGGTTTTGTCCTGGGGCCTTTGTTGTTCAACGTCTTTATAAATGACTTGGATGAGTGAGAACTGGATTCCCTCCCCCCTCCCCAAGTATTCTTTTTTAATGTTTGCAAAAGCACTGGAGGTCTTCTGCACACCATACTCAAAGGAAACGCATTCAAAACTACAGTTTTTTTCCACAGTTAACAGGGCAATTGCCACCCACACCTAAGGCAGATATTAGTAACAGAATAAACTACAATCTAATATACCATATACTGTCTTACCACCACCATTCAGAATATAACCTGTTCTGTTTTGACTACTGGCAAATATGATCAATTTACAGATCTGTTACATAGTATTTTCAGAACTGCATGCTTGTAACAAAATGAACCTATTGATAATATGTATATTTTCTTGGCAGAAAGACACAGAAGATGAAGTTCGAGATATTATACGTAATAACCTTCACTTACAGGGCAAGGTAATTTTAAAGTATTGCATCTTGGTCACCCTTGCATCATCTGTATGGCGTTCAGGATACCATCTATGTAGTTGAGTTTTTTTTTTTTTTAAGAGTCAAATATCTCATGCTTTGCCCTGTGTTTCATAGGAACTAACACTCTTTTGTGTAGCTGTTTTAATGGCCATTTAGGTTAAAGAACATAGTTTAGGAATATCCAGTTTAGTTTTCTACTTACAGAGTGTATTCACAGATTACTTCTGCTTTGCTCCTTCCCTAATGTTAGAAGGAGCAACAAATCACTGTCCTTGACTTGGTGTTACTTGTGAACCAGGGATTGTGATGGTTGTACTCAAACAGACTTTGGCTTCACATTGTGGTTTGTTTGGAGTAGCATGCTACTGGCTTAGTGGCAATTAACCTTTGCAATGTTTCACTCATCTGCTGGAAGCACTTTTGTGTGGCAGCAGCTCTTTGAAGTAGCTGTAATACGTAAGAGTTGCTTATCATGTGTATTGCACCCTCAACTGGAAAGTTTCCATGACACTACTGCATATTTTTGGGAGCAACTGGCCCTTGCACAGGAACTCTGCAATCTACATGATGGATGAAGAGCTCTTTCATTTTAATGCCTCCACACTGTGCTACTGCCATCCAGAACCATTTCTGAATCACTGTAATATAATATATATATATTTTAATATGATTCTTAGGTATGTCTTACTTGGTATTAAGCAGTATATAAATTAATGAATAATCCTAACATACATGCACAGACACCCACCCACCACTTTTTGCTCCAAAGCTCCTCAGAGCAGTGAACAATATATTAATATGAAAGGAATATACAATAAAAGTACAATAAATCATATTGTATATCTGGAAGGCTAATTATCCTGCAGCAGTTGGAGGATGGAGATATTGACTGCTTGGTATCTGCATGACAATGATGGGGAGTAGATTAGAGGCTTAGTTGTGGGAAATACTGTAGTGTATTTTATGTTCGCAAGCTTATGTACAAGAGAGTAACCCATGGGCTGCTTGATCATTCAATCCATGCCTACACCAAATCTGTTCTTTCTGTGACAGTTAGGTTGTGGCCTCATTTATGTTGGCATCTGAGTCTTATCTGTTATTTGCTGTTCACTTGCCACTCCTTGCATCGTTGTGTGTGGTCCTATGAATGTTTATTCAGAACCAAGCCCTGCTGTAATCAATAAGGTAGACACTCCTGCTTTGAAATAGTACTGGCTTAATTTAAGAAGTTTTATTATGCTGTTTATGGTCTGCCCTTAACCAAGGGACCACTGAAACTCACTATCTATCATGGTAGCAGCTGGAACATTCAAGGTAAAGGACTAGAAAGTAAAACAGCTTTTTGGTTGTCCTCCAGTGAGGAGGCAGTGCTATCTCCTTTGAGAAGGGTGGGGAACCTGCGGTTCTCCAGAGGTTGTTGAATTAAAAGTCTCATTAGCCCCGACCAACATGAACAGTGGTTAGGAATGGTGGGAGTTGTCATTCAACAACATCTGGAGGGCCACAGGTAGGGATGGATGGATTGGTCCAGTTCATGTCAGTTTTGCACTTGTCCATCCCGTTTCCACATTAATCTGCAGTGCGTGTGTGCCTATCTGTACTTCCAATATGTATTTTATCGTAAAAATATTTAAATAAGTATTTTAACTGAGATTTCTAAAAATATATTATTCTAAAATATGCATTTTTAAGCATTTCGGTACGTTTTTGAGCCAATAACTCCATCACAAAATTTGGAAAAGTGTGAAATCCGAAGGGATAGCTACATTTTGTTCCATGTATTAGTCTCGGAGGTGTGAGTTATATAAATTCTCCCCTGCTGTAGGTTGTATCTTGCTACTTGATGATTTGCCCAGGTTAGTAATCCTGGAGGAAAAGATGGGGTAAGACTTGACAAGGGAGTCTTGGCAACCCACACGGGCTAGTTCTGGTTAGAAGAATGGTTTATAATGGTCCTAGCAAGTTGATACTTATTTTTAATGCTTACATTGTTCATAAAATCCCTTCTTCCTGCAGCTTGAAGATCCTGCCATTAGGTGGCAGGTTGCTCTTTACAAAGATCTACCAAACAGGACTGAAGTTACTTCAGATCCAGAGAAGACGGTGGAAAGGGTCCTGGATATAGCTAGTGTACTTTTTCATCTGGAACAGGTTAGATATATATTTTAATATTCTTAAAGTGTATTTTAAAAAGGCACTCAACTACGGCTTTCAAATATACTTTTTGTAGCATTGTGACAATTAGCAGCTTTGGAGTTGTTCATGAGACTACACAGTGCAGGAGGAAATGTTACTGTGATCCTGATTGGGTCACAAAATGACTACTGTGTACACTTTTAAAAATATTCACACAGTTCCAGGTGACATGCTTGACTTTGTGTGCAGTTTGGCCCTAAATCAAAAGCCATCAAGTCTTAATGTTTTCCACTTTTCTCCAAAGCTTTCTTTTTTCTATATGTGACATAAAGTACATTGTTTTGCTCTTTCAATTTTTGCTTCATCTATTACTTTCCTTTTTATTATTACTTCCAGAAATTCCCTAGTCGAGGGAGAAAAAATTTCAGAAGGGGAAGTATGGAGTGTCTTTTCATACTGCTAATTATGTTAGCTTTACCTATTAATAGTTTTATTTACCCATGAATATATTTTTTGCCTTTTAACTTATATTTTAAATCACATTTTTAAATGCCCTTTCTCATTACATGCTTGTTTCACATTTGTTTATTCTTCACTGAGGGTTGATTTGTAACACACAATTACCTCCAAAGGGTGCTTTGATTTCTTTGCCTGACTAATTAAGTTTCCGTATTCACAGTATGATCCTTATGTGTTTCCTCCCCATGGTAATTAGGTAAATTTGTCTCTTTTATCAGAGATCTGTTCTTTAATTTAAAAGTGACCTCACTAACATGTGATTTGAAGTACTAACTTTTGATTAACTATAAAGACCAATATTGTTTCCTAAGTAAATCTGTGGTGACCAATGTACGTAACATTTGTAACCTTCTTTATATTTTATGTTTTAGCTAATTCTGTTTAACTCCAATTAACATTAATTTTTTTTTAATGGTCTTGATCTTCCTTACAAAATAAACAAGAAGTATGCCACGGGTAGTTTAAATGCTTTCTTTTACTTGTTCTAGACACTAGTGGGGAAGTTACAAAGAAAAGTCCCCCCCCCTTTGCTAGTCCCTTCATCTACCACTACTATTAGAAGTCGTAAACTGTATTCCAGATAACTTTAAGCATATCCAAAATCTTCCATGTTCCCTGTGGAACATCTGCTTTGTTTTCCTTTGGACAGCAGACTTGCACACTGTATCACAAATGACTTCTGAAATCTAATTTTTAAAAGCAGTTTCCTGTGGGGCGACAGGGGAGTGGTTGTTTGAGAAACAAGATTTCAAAGACTTGCTGGGGGCATAATTTTCTAGATTGTGGCCATAATATTTTGGCAAAGGTTTGAATGGGGATGACCACAACCTTTTAAAAAGGTTTTCATTTTGCCATTTATATAACATTTGGATTACTGCATATATATGCATTTGGTTTTTTGCACATACTATGCAAGTTATATGCATAGTATTGCATATAATATTTCTTACGTTTTAAAAACCAGTAGAGCAAGATTTCCTAACTGGGGATAATTTTGGGGGTTGACACTGCGTTCTAGGCTTAGGGCATCTTAGACGAACCAATAAGAAGCTAACACCATACTTCAGCATACTATTTTTGGCCAGCAACTGTTATGAGGTTTAATTTTTTTAAAACAACAACAACAACAACGATGCAACAGTCTAGAAGAGGTGTCTGATTTCTGTTTTCTGTTTCCATATGTGCTACAGGTTGAGCATCCTCAGAGATCAAAAAAAGCAGTATGGCATAAACTTCTATCTAAACAGAGAAAAAGAGCAGTGGTAGCTTGCTTCAGAATGGCACCACTATATAATCTTCCACGGTGCGTGTAATCTTGCAGATTTGTGTATATTATATTGCTGTCCACCTAGGTATATTGCTAACTTGGAGGGGAGGGGTGAATGAAGGAATACTTTTGAACAAGGAACTAAGATGGTTAACTGACTAGCAGATTGGCTATGCCCTTCCTTTAAAAATTGTTGTGGGTGATCAGAGCAATCATGGCCGTTCCCAGTCAGGCTCTGCAAGGCAAGACTGCCTTATTGACTTATCTGCTTGTACTTTGCAAAAAGAAATAGAGTAATAATAATAATAATAATAATAATAATAATAATAATAATAATAATAATAATAATTTTATTTGAACTCCATCCTCGGCCGGAGCTGGGCTCAGAACAGCTAACATCATATAAATAACACAGTGTACATTAAAACAGGCATCAATTAACTAAAATACATCTTAAAATTAATTCAGGCAAATTAAAATCTGCACAAATAGCAGTTATAACGTTAAGATTGAGCGCGGTTAATACTTGCCAGGACCATCTATTTTCACTGATCATACTGTATAAGGACCTGTGAACAGGCTGGGAGGCCTCCTTCATGTTTGTTTGTTCTTATACAAAGGAAAGTAACTCAGACTGCACCCTGGCCAAAGACCTGGCAGACCAGTTCTGTCTTGCAGGCCCTGTGGAAAGATGTCAAATCCCACATGGCCCTAGTCTCTTGTGGGAGAGCTTTCTACTAGGCTGGGGCCATGACTGAAAAGGCCCTGACTCTGGTCGAGGCCAGTCTAATTTCCCTGGGGCCCAGGATCTTCAGAGTGTTGTTGTTTGCAGACCATAAAGTCCTCTGTGGGGCATACCAGAGAAGGTGGTCCTGTAGCTACAAGGGTCCTAGGCCGTATAGGGCTTTAAATGTTAAAACCAGGACCTTAAACCTGATCCTGTACTCCACCGGGAGCCAGTGCAGCTGGTATAGCACTGGGTGAATGTGATCCCACGGCGAGCACCCCATAAGGAGTCTCGCCGCGGCATTCTGTACCCGCTGGAGTTTCTGGGTCAGTTTCAAGGGCAGCCCCAAATAGAGTACAGGCTTCTTACTTTATTTACTGATTTAGACAATGTTTATAATGTTTAATCACAATACTCTCTAAGCAGTGTACAATCTAATACAATCAGAATGAAAACTATATCAGAATTCAGTTTCAAAATTGGATCACATTCCACAAAACATCACAGAGAGAGAGAGAGAGAGAGAGAGAGAGAGAGAGAGAGAGATCTATATCTATATCTATATCTATAAAGTTCCAAGGAAGGAGATTACTATTAATTTATTTTTATCTGGCTATTATTACCTTTCTCCTGGTCCTGAACATCCTCCCGAGGCCATAATTACAATCTTTCAATTTGGCTAGACACTATACTCAACCGGCCTGGAACAACTTACTAGAGAAAAGGTCGTCGCCCATGGGACAGAGGGACCTTGAGGAAATGATAATTTAGCTTTTACCTTGAGTCTTAATAGGTTATAAGGTTTTATTGGTAACCATATTTGTTGTAATTTTGTTGGTGTTTGTCCTTTAGATGCTATGGCCAGTCGGCTACACAAATAAAGTTTGAATTTGAATTTATCTATATCTATATCTTCTTATAGTCAATACTTTATAGAAGGGAGGAAAGGTGACATGTAGTTTCAGATCATGCTTATAGAATGTTAATAGTCAATTAATCCTAATATAATATCCATAATAAGCTTTATGGAATGAACAACAAATACCTCCTTTTAAAAATTGTTCACCAGTTGTAGTTATTTATTTTGCTTATTCGGTATGTTCAAAATTTTAGACTAATATGAAATGGCTGTATACACATACATACATACACACCACTTTCCCTTTTCTTTTTCAGGCATCGAGCTGTCAATCTCTTTCTTCAAGGATATGACAAGTCGTGGGTGGAAACAGAAGACCACTACTTTGAAGACACGCTGATAGAAGATTTAGCAGTATGTTTGCAGTTCATGGTATTTAAAACCTTTTGTTGATTTTGAGGGCAATTGCTGTGCACAGCATGGCAGTTGCAAAAGGTGGCAAAGTCAGGGAATATGCCACCAATTGCTGGAAGCAAAAGGAGGGGAGAGTGTTCTTGTGCTCTGGTCTTACATGCTGGCTTCCTGCAGACATCTGCTTGGCCACTGTGAAAACAGGGTGCTAGATTTGTTGGGCCATTGGCCTGATCCACCATATTCTTAGGATAGGGAGCAAAATATACCTTTCACCGTCCCAATGGACAATCGTGAAGAAATAAATCTAGGGCACATTGAAACTCCTGGATCAAGTGGAAATAGTGAAGAAAGCAGCCAAGAGGGAGCCCTGCAAAGGACTTTTGAACAGCTGAACTAAGGATACCTGCTTCAGCAAGTAAGATCCAGAGAGGCAGGAAACTGGAGGCAGTGAAGGAAATGTGGGGGAAGATAATGTAGTCAGATCCCCAGTTCCATGCTTGGAGCTGTGATGAGCAAGCAGCAATGTGATTAATAATAATAATAATAATATTTATTATTTGTACCCCGCCCATCTGGCTGGATTTCCCCAGCCACTCTGGGCGGCTTCCAACAGAAACCAAATACAACAATATCAAACATTAAAAACTTCCCTAAAAAGTTTTTAGTGATTTTCAGATAAAAGTGATTTCATCAAGACACGAGACTCTGGTTATTTCTTTTATGGACATCAGTTGGCATTAGAAATTCTTTAGCCAGTGTGATTAAGTTTAGACTCTCAAGAGACCATAGCAAAGCCATTTAAAAATCATATTGGTGACTCTTGTGCAGAGGGTCTCACAGGCTCTTGTAGCTAGCAGATGGTGTAACATGCTATTTTAAAACTTAGTTTCAATGTTTTTTTCCTGGGGTGATGCAGGGGTACACATACCCCTAAACATTTTGTGGATGTAAGTTTGGCCTCATTGAGGGGCAGTATTTCAATATGAGTAGGAAAATGAGAGTACCCCTAAATATTTTTTTTTGGGGGGGAGCATTGCATAGTTTGATGTCTTTTTTGAGTCGAGCTATGACATAATATTTGGGAAAGGTGAAAGTCTTTGGACAACTGAGTTCTGATCCACACATTAGTCTGAGGCATGTGGATTAGTTCAGTTCATATTGAAAAGAAGCATCCCTCATCTAAGCCCATTTATATGGAAGTAAATTTGATGGCATATGAATAAGACTTCTACAGAAACACATTTACAAGTTATCAAATATTTAAAATCTTGATGTTTTTATTTTTTTAATAGAAACCTGGAGAAGAACCACCAGAAGAAGATGAATGTATTAAGAGAGTTGATCCTTTGCACCAGCTTATTTTACTCTTCAGTCGAACAGCATTAACTGAAAAATGGTGAGAGTGATGGGAGAGGGAGGATATTTATGATTTTTCATTAATTGCTTTCTCTCCAAATCTGCATTTTTTAGTTCACTTGGAAATAGTAATGGGCTAAATATAAATAAAGTAGGGCCAGTTCATAGGATTGTATTGTACTAAATCAATATTGGAGTAGACCCAGTGAAATCACTGGACCAGCCATGATCCATTGGTTTCAGCGGGTGTGCTCTGAGTATGAATTGGTTGGATATAACACATCATGTTTTAATTGTTCTTCAGGTATTTCCCCCCATGGATTTTTAATGGGATTGTGAAGTATAAATACCAATTAATTTTGAATTCATCTATATCTCTTTTTTAAAAAATAAATAAATACTCATCACTAAGAGAGAAAAGGCTATAGCTATTTCAACTAAAATGTTTTAGCTAAAGTTGAGCAAAGTTGAATTTTGAAAGATGTTGATGTCTTTTCTTCTGTTACTGCATATTTTGGTATTATGATTGTCATTATGACCTTGTTTGTTTATATTTGATTTGCTGAAAACCATATTCTAGGAGAACAGACAAAATAATGTGAGGGAAAAGTAACATACATACATACATGATTTTATTTGTTTGCCACTTTTCAATAACAGCAACAAACACCTCTCATCCCACCAAAATTCACTAAACAATAACCCAGCCCAAGAGTCTGTTAAGCAGTCTCAGCTTCTGCAACTAGTCAGGGCCCTGTCATGCCAGGCCAAATGAAAAATAGCCCGCAAAGGCAGGAAGCAGGTCTTCCAGGACTCACAGCCAAGGTGGCTTGCCACCACAGAATTGGCTATAGAGACAGCAAAACATAATACGCCTCATCCAAGTTGGACAATGATCTGTTTGGCCTGCACCACTAGGAGTAACTGCCACCTGATGTCACATTAAGCGCTCTTCATGGGTATGTAACAATTGTCTCTTTTATGACAAACAGTAACCACTTATTTTTCATTTTATTACTCTATAGTAAGCTGGAAGAAGATTATCTTTATATGGCATATGCTGATATAATGGCAAAGGTATTTTCTTCATTTTTCCATCCTATTTTTCCATCTCTAGTAGCGGTGTCAAGTTTTGTAAATGCTTGACTCTAAATACAAACCTTGTTGACTCGGAATGCTTGCCTTAAAAATCATTCCCCATATGATTCCCCATATCCTTTTCTAACTCAGGTTTTAATCTGACTCAACCCACCCACCATTTACTGGTTACAGTAGCAGGTTGGGAGGGATAAGTGTCTCTCACTTCAATGTTTGCAATATGCTAGGAGCTTTGAGAAATGTAATTTCCCCAGGGCATCTGAAAGCCACAGGCAGGTAAAGGGCTAAATGATATGGTATTTGGAGGGTCTTGGGGTAGGGATCAGACTCTGTTATGCAGCTGGTATAATTTTTTTGAGTAAAATATATCTGTTGGCTGAGTTCAGTTAAAAACTGAGCCCAAGGTAGTTTGCTTATCACTATAAACACACACAAGCACCGTAAGACTAGGGGTAATACCCAGTTGTGGCGGTCTGTGAGTACTGCACAATAGGGATTCCCTTTCTTTTCCTTCCCGCTGCTCCAAGGGGTTGGGGACTCTCCAGAGCATATTACGTGAAGCATAGAAGACTTCAGGCAAGAAAAAAGGAAGGGGCAAACCATTTGGTGAGGGGAAGTCCACTTGTGTGACTTAGGGCTTTGCCCAGTATGTACTTAGCACATGTCTTGTTGTTTTAAAAGTGGGAGATTTTTCTCAGTAAAACAAGTGAATTTGACTTCAATAGTTCATTTGTAAGTATGGTGTTCTTTTCACGTGGTTTCAGAGCTGCCATGAAGAAGATGATGATAATGAAGAGGAAGTCAAGAGTTTTGAAGTAAGATTGTTATTACTGTTTACATCTTTATGTTTTACATTATTTCATAACATCTAACTAGCATTTTTTGGTTCATGGTTTTCTATATTTAATGACCTTTAGACATAGCATAACTATCCTTCCATTTTATCTGTTTGAATACCACACCACTAAAAGCAAAATCTAATTATCAGATTTTACACTGCTTTCAAAATACACTTGTGAGGGCTTTGATGGGAATGTTGTTCCACATTTAAAATGTAGCCATTTGGAAAGTATTCTTTGCAAAAGTTGACAACAGACAAAACACGGTGCCCTTGCTCTCCAAATGCATACAAGCAATATTAAATCATGATCCTAGAGATTGTAGCTTGATATTAGGTAGAAGATGTACCATCACGTCCGTTAGATGCAGTATGTAAAATGTTTTCTAGGCCAAGATCAGCACATAGAATAGTGCTCAAAAGGCAAGAGAAGATCAGTGAAGATGTAGCTGCACAGTTGCAGTCTGTTTCCAGTATCTTCCTTCCTGTAAGTGCCCATTATGAGGTGTGTTGCTGTAATCTGCATAATCCAAAAGCTCCAAGTACCAACAAGGTAGTTGCTTGTAGATTTTATTACTAAAGTTAGGCTCCTTCAAGTTCTATGAAGTTTTTAGTAGGAAGGACAGGATTTGGCCTTCCTTAAAAAACGCTAAGGAATTCCCTCCTGTTGCTTCAGCTTTCTTCTGCCACCCCAAAATGAAGCGGATTTCCCTTCCATCTTTTGTGGAGGGTGAATGTTCCCTCTGTTCCTGTGGATAGAAAGATGCTGGAAAAGGTAGCCAGGAGAGGTGGTCCCTGCAAGACATTTTGTACCCAATGATTGAAATGTGAATGGTGCCTGCATCTCATATTAGTCCCATTCTTCTCTCTTTAAACGAATATGCACAGGGACCCTACTGCTATACATGTGTTTTAAGCAGGAATGGAGATGATGTACAAAGGGATATGCCACTCACATATTTTGTACTTTGGTGTTCATGAGAAGTAACATCCTCATGATTTCCCTGCAATGTTTCTAAGAAAGTGACTGATCTAGAAGAACTTCAAGGCTAATAATTGCCTGTTCTTCTAAAGTCTCTGAGCTCACCATTATTTTGGTCTGGTTTCAGCAGCAGTCACCCTCTCCTACATCCAGTACTCCATTATGGCAAGATAATTAATAGAGAGTCAGAGCCTTAGGTTGAAGACGTGTCACTCACTATCATACGAATGACCCTGGATTCTACATTTCTGCAATATATTTTCCAGAGAATCCTATTTACATGCTGAATAGGACCAACTGGCAGGAGACAACCAAACCCTGTGGGATTTCTTACTCACCACAAGCCTTTAGGATTTCCTTGCCACTTAGCATTTTTTTTTTGCTCCTGTTTAATTTGTCTTGGCCTCTACACAATTCTATGTCTCTATTCATTATCAGTGTATAATTTCATAGATTAACCATTCCCAGCCAACAATCAAAATCAATGTGTTTCTCAAGACTTAACTGGTGTAATATCCTATCTTGCACACAGAAGGGTAGGGCAACAATCTTCTTGATCTGCTTTATTATTGAAACACTGCATTATTATTTTTTTAAATAGCACTTGGGTAGTTTTCTCATGCAAATTTGGGAGACGAGTCAGTGTCAAAAACTACAATTAACTGAGTTATTAAAAATATAAGGGATATTGTTATCTCAGATGTTAGAGATACAGAGGATATTATTTACATCCAATAAAGGTCCTGGAGGTAGATATGTTACAAGTGTTATTATGTGGGGTTTTTTTTTTAAGAAAAATTATATTATTTCCTACCTGTATTAAGAACATTCATGAAGCATTTTTGTTTTGATATGTAAAAGTATTTAGTGATGTATATAGGTTACAGCACATGTGATAATGGCCATTATTTGAAATTAAATATAGTAAAAACTGTTATTTATTTAATTGAAAATAAAGTGATCAGACTGCAGAGTTTCGACCTCCTAAATTCTCATGTTCAGGGGCTTCCCTTTATTAAAAAAAAATATGATCAAAGGAATGTTCTTAGGCACTCAGTAAGGAATCTGTTTGTTCACGGGTCATTTTCCTTCATAGAAGACAACATGCAAGCAGCACTTGGAATGTTGCCCAATGGATATGGTGGACATATACTTAAACATAAATAAATGCTGACCACTATCAGAAAGTGATTACATGTGCTGATTCGTGCACTGTTAGATTATTTAGGTAAATGTAGGAGGAAAGCTTTTTGTGTTCCTCTTTCTTCATCAGTAAAATGGAAATAGTTCACAGAGGCTTTGAAAAACACATTAAATAATGTTTTGATGTAGGACTGTTGTTTTTTGTCGTCTCCCTCTCCCTGTCCTTTCCCATCATCCTTGCTCACTATTACTAATCATTGTTGTCCATGAAGTACATTTGTTTGTTTTCATTAACTAGTTTATTTCAGTCTTTTATATGTCTGTGATAAATCTTAGTAAAAAATTCACATATTTTAAAGTAGTTTTTTGCAGAATATCTTTCTAGAGTATTCTAGCAAGATGCATCCAGCAGAATTATGGTTGAATGAAAGAAATTGCCAGTGACCAAGAAAAGGGGGGGGGGTAGATTAATCAGCTTCCGTATCTGTCACTGTGCACATTTGGAAGTCATTAATGCTATTGTTAGGAAAATTTTAATATCTCATTCTAATTTTGAAAAGAAAAGTTGTGTCGAGGAAAAGGACTAGCTGAATAACTGCATAAAGTAGATTCAGACTTTTCTTCCTTGTTTTAGTTTTTCTGTTTTAAGTTGCCTACAGAGATGTGGAAGCAAGGGATAGTTCTTTTATGAAATATATATTTGGTTGATCAGTTATCACTGGAGTACTTTGGGCACTTTTTTCTTATTGCTATTTTACTTCTTATCCTCGCCTTTCCCTAAGGTCACAGGATCCCAACGCAGCAAGGTAAAATAATGTGTGTGTATTTATGTGGGTCTAATTTTGTGGTATTTAGTTTTGTTAGACCCAACATCTTGGACAAGCTCTCTAAGGATGCTCTCATACATTTCTGAATCTTCTCAGTTCCAAGAGTGACACATGCTTTTTTTAAAAAAAAATTCAATGCTTTCTACAATTTCTATTGTAAGAATTAGAATAATAAACTATATTAGGTATGCCATACAAAAAATACCCATGGCAAATGAAGCAACTTTTCATTTATTTTCTGTCATCTTCAAAATATAGTCTGTGGACTAAGTACTGTTGACCACAGTGCAATTTATGATTGTGAAAGCTGAACAGAGACTGACCAATAAGAGACTATTTCAATTTCTAATTGATAGCAGTCTATTTGGTTGTTTATTTGGATTAAAATATTACTTGGCATCATGTGTGTCAGAGAATGTACTGATAATTTGCTGTATAAAGACCTTATGTTACTATTTATCCTGGTGTACTGTGCCATATTTGATGCAAAGAGATATTGCCATTTCTATTGAACATCAGTCTTCGGCATTGACAATCCCTTTATCTGACAGATGTTTCAATATTTGAAGTCACTCTTTGTATTAGTCATGATTAGTCTTTTTGCCTCTAATCCTGTCTGCATATAATATAGTCCTCATATTTACTCTCAATAGGTTAGGAAAATTCACCTCACTAATTCTTTTCACCCTATACCAGGCATGTCCAACAGGTAGATTGTGATCTACCGGTAGATTACTGGACGTCTGTGGTAGATCACCAGTAGATTAGTGGCTCCCCTCAAAGAAGGTAAAAAACTTTGGCTTCCCTAAAAAATATCTCAATGTCTTTGCCCTGCACCCCTAAAATGACCTGAACCACCAAAAACAGGGCTTTCCACCCTAAAAAAAAGCTCAACGTCACTTTCCTCTTCCCTAAAGAAGCTCAACAACTTTTACGTGAACCCTCCAAAACAGGGCTTTCCTTCCTAAAAAAAAAGCTCAACAACTTTGACCTGAACCGGGTAGATCAATGCCAATTTTTAACTCTGTGAGTAGATCACAGTCTCTTGGAAGTTGGCCACCCCTGCCCTATACTATAGGACCTAAGGTATTGGTTGCTTTGTCCATTTCAAAGGATTGGATAGTAAATGATAAACCTTAGGCTGTAATTTAGGATTGCTCTATTCACTTCTCTTGGTTGGCATCTCATTGTTATACAAATTTTGTGAGACAGAGGGTTTTAAAGCATTTACCTTGAACAATAAATGCTGACTGATCAACAATCCCACTAAATGGCTACGGCTCTTTAACTCAAACCTTGAAGCATTTTCATCCACACTCCTATGTGAATATGGATGAGCTTATTTCTTTTAATAATCTCTTTCACAAGCAGACTGTTACAACAAATGGGTAGCACATCCTCCATTGTCTTCACCATTGAGTGATGAATTCCTCATGTTTTTATAAGGCTCATACCACATAACAGCAACCTGTTCCACATAACTCACATATTGAAACACTCCACTGTCAACCCAGCGTAGAACACTATTTTAAGGGCTTGCTTTCCCTCTGCTAAGCTTATGCAGCGCATCAGCAGCCTCACTACTGAATGGTGTGTGGATCTGATACAGCCCTGTTGGCTTAATTTACACCATCTTGCTTTATGCTAGGTTATTTTGCATAGGATTACTAATTTATATATAGTCAAATCCTACCAATTACTGCCACATTATATTGTTACTGGCAAACCCAATCCCTGCCAAGCCATGCATGTGATTCCAGGGGTCTTGACCCTCAGCTAGGATCTGTGCTTCTTTGGAGAATTGAAGATGTGGCAGAGGCCATTGTAGCTGTAAGAAATATGAGTTATTCACATCATTACTCCTGAGTTTAGATGGAGTTGGGATTTTACAGCATGGTCTCAAAAGAGACTTGTTCTCCACAGGATTCCAGCACTGGAATCCAAGGCATCTTGCCCAGCTTGCCTTCTGCCAGCCTGCCCAAGGTGGATCTCTCTATGTTCTCCCTTCTTCCCAGCACACCTTGCTGAAGACACTCTTTTCCCATCACCTCTCTCACACCCCCTATTACCCTGGCAACCTTTGTCTTCCCAGGCCCAATAATTCCTCATATTAACACCTCTATCCCAGGCGAGGCTTTGGCTTGGAAATAAAACTTACCCTGTATTTTCCCACTGGCCTGCAATCTTACCTTCAATACTCCAAATAGTCAAAATCCTGTCATTTATTAATGTCTAGGGTTTAGGGCCCCCTCCACCCAAACTATAACACCACATTACTACTTGAGGGTGGTTCAACTAGCTCTCCTTTGATGTCCCTTCATTTCACTTACAATACTTCAATAATTTCCCATTTGCTTTTATGTGCATCTAACAAATTCTCTTAATATTCTGTGGCTAGGAGCCAACAATGGCTTTTCACTTGCCTGTGATGGTCCTTTTTGAAGTCATTTTTTCTAGTGGAAGACTATTGCATTAGAAAAGAAACCACAAGTTTTTCTATTGGTGCATGCCTTTGCACAACCCTGATTGATTCACTGTGGTGCAGATACATTGTTCTGTTTACAGTTGCTTGAGACATCACGGAACAGCTGCAATATATTTTTGTGTGCATGCCAGTTTAGATAGATCATTTTTAATTCAGCTGAGTGCAACTGCAGAATTATTAGGCTATAAGGAAATATATCAACATTTATTTGCATGTTACACTCTATTTATTACTTGACAATTGGCATAAACCATTTGCTTTCAATACTTGTTTCCCTGGGCAAAACCTCATAGCACATTTTCCAAGTTACTTTGCTTATCTAGAGTATTCCATATCTGTAATACAGTACACCCTCAACTTACTCAAGGGTTACGTTCTTTGCACAAAATCAGAACTCCTGGACCACCTTTGCTGTCCAAGATCTCACAGGTTGGGGGCTGTCTGAGATCTCATGAGATGGTTCTGAGAAGATTGCACAGACGGTGTGTAAGGTGGAGGGTATGCTTTCTGCTGCGTGAAAAATGTTTGCGGAAAGAGCCTTTAAACCCTCTGCCTTACTTACTGGGCTCTGGGATGTGAGATCTTGGTTTTTCTGAGCCTCAGCTGAAACTGAGTCCCTTCAGATTTGCCACTGCAATTCCCATGTTGGTAGTGGCTTCTCTCTCTCCTTTCTTAGTCACTACTACTACCATGGTAAGCGACCCAAAATGGAGGGGTTTTGTGGATCCAAAAAATCCAGAATATACAGCGATCTCAGTGATAGGGTCGCCACTGTCTTAAAGTTTCAGTCATTTCATCTGCTTGTAGGTGAAAGGATAAAATTTCATTCCTAACACATTACTTTTAGCATAGTACCTGTGACATAAACAATCTGGGATTCTGAAATTTCTTGACTATTAACATCTTACATAAATGTGGTTCACTTTGCCGTGGGTCTAAATCATTACTTCACTATTTACTATTATGGATAAATAAAAACAAACAAACTACTATATTCATTAGTTTAAAACAATGAAAGTGAGAAAAGGCTCATATATCACAAAGTAATTGCTTCTAATGGTGCTTTCACATTTTGTTTTAAAGCTTTTGTTCTAAAGCAGCTGGAGATGAACTTCTTTTAATGGAAGTTCAGAGTCTGGGGCTGCTGCTGTTTCTAGGCCCCATACACTAGTTCACCTCACCCTCTCAGTGATCTTGTATGCATCTCTCCAGCACATGCGCAACTTCCTAATGGTTGAGCCATTATACACATAACTATTTGTGAAATTAATCTATAATGACACATTTAATAGTGTTGATTCAAGTGGGAGAAGACATTCAGCAGGAACAAGATTGTATTACCTGTATATTTGTGTTCTGTGTTAAAGTATGCAATAATGTTTCTTTCTTTAAAATAACTTTCTTTTTGTGTTCAGAATTGTTGTCCCCCACCCTCTTTTCAAGCTGATTTATTTTCCTGCCTCTTCACAAATAAAATGGATCTGTATAGGCTCAATTGCTCTTTAAAGGGAAAAATTAGATAGTGATATCTAATAACTTGAATAACTTGTGGATTTTGTTCTCCTTACTACCACTTGCTATTGGAAATGACTTTCATAACTCTAAACAAAATAAAAAATAAAAAATTCCAGTAGCACCTTTCGAGACCAACTAAGTTTGTTCTTGGTATGAGCTTTCGTGTGCATGCAAGAACAAACTTAGTTGGTCTCTAAGGTGCTACTGGAATGAATTTTTTATTTTGTTTTGACTATGGCAGACCAACACGGCTACCTACCTGTAACTTTCATAACTCTGTTTCCTAGTGAAATAATACAAAATTACTGCCACACAACTCTCCTTCAGCTGAAAGGGGAGAGCCCTCATGCTAATGTGTTGTTGTTGTTGTTGTTTCTAAAATGGTGGCAAAAACGGATAAGTGATTTTTTCCCCTGTGGAATGGAAAGAAAAAGATGGTTGGGTCTAAAAGAAAAAAGAAAAAATATTCAGAAGACTTTTGAGTCAAAATATTGTATTGCAGCTTCATTGAAACAGTGTTGTTGTCATGTCTTGGTTGTGTGTGTGTGTGTGTGTTTTCCTCCCCTCATAGGAAGAGGTTTAAACAAAAATGTAAACTTTCCAAACTCCAGTGGCCGCAATGGGATGCAGCGTTGCCATATATCCCACTTTTCCTAATCTCTGCTTTATTTAGATTTCTCATAATGCTTGAGAAGTTTCAGCCATAGGAAGAGAATAATATAGCTAATGCATTTTATTTTCACATTATAATTACAGAGCAGCAGCAGCAAATGTAAGAGTTCTCTGGTAACAAAATGACTGACACAGTCCATCCATCATCGTGTTTAGTTGAAAATAAAGTCTACTGTGTTCATTCCCGATCAAGTGTGCATAAAATTAGAACTTTTGAGTGAAGGATTTCCCCCTTTAACTGTTATTAAATACATTTTCTCCCCCACCTAAATATTTAGATTTTAGATGTTGAATATATCCAAAGCTTTAAATTGTTTAAGCCTCTTCTGTCTTCCAGTGTCTACTTTTTTTCTTTCTTTTTGCTGTTGTTTATGGTAGCAAAACTGACTACATCTGCTGCAACTGCTTTTAGGTCCTACATAATGTGGCGGTTTTTGATGTTATATAACTTGATATTGTCATGCTCCATTAACCTGGACCTTTAGATGGATTCCCAGTTATAGGGCTCTAAGCAACTTCAACTTTTCACTAAATTTTCTGGCATTCTCCCATTTATTACATGAAAGCTAAAAACCATCTAGATTTAGCTGTGCCTTCTTGCTTTTGAGTTATTATCCTTTTTAGATTTTGAGGTTTATTCAAAGTAAAGATCAGTCAATGCCCATCCATCCATAGCACATCAAAATTGTAAAATTTAAAGGTGCACCAAAGCTTACCATCTCTTATGTCACCTTTCTTGAAATTGACATGTCTCCCTAAATTATGCATCTTCTAAAATAGTCACTGAATATATAACATATTCTTTTATCACATTGCACGAGTTTCATTTGTAAAGAGATGAATTGAACTTTAATAAGAGACTCAAACTAGATAATATTTTAACATAATGTGAAAACTGCAGCGCCAGAATAGTACAAAACAACATTTTTGAGACAAGACAATATACAAACTGAGGTATATGAGTTCTAGCCTAATTATTTCCAGTTGAGACAATTCTTCACTGAAAAACCTGGGACTAAATTTCTACCATACGAAAAAAGAGCAAGGAGATCGTAAGTCTGTAAAAGAGATGTTGGATATACAGTATTGCATATACTGTATTAGACTAAAGTTGCTATAGAGCTCATACCTACATAAAAGGTACAAATGTGAACTTAAGTTAAATGGCTGGTATTTATGTTTAGGAAAAAGAAATGGAAAAGCAAAAACTCCTGTACCAGCAAGCAAGACTGCATGATCGAGGAGCTGCTGAAATGGTCCTTCAGACAATTAGTGCCTGTAAAGGTAAAGGCTTTAAAATTGTATATGTATCTTTGTATAGGTATATACTATAACCCGTTGAATGTTTTAATTTAACGTTCTTTTCCATCTTGCTCCTATCAGAAAGGTCAACATTTGTTTTCTGTTCCCAAATATTCCTGGCCCAAGGTGTGTATGTGTACAAAGGTGTGGGAGGTCTCCTCTTGAGTCAGGAGACATAGGTGTCAAAAATATGGCCGACCTTCCCAGTAATAATATCAGCATTGGAGCTGAGAGAGAGACAGCACATGAGGCTACTGCCTGCAGCCCATGCTGGTCCTCATTAGCTGCTTTCTGGTGCCACTGATGGAATCAGAAGAGGGAACCATGGTGATGACTTCAAGGTGTAGGCAGGAACCCTGCAGGTGGGTGGGTGGCATTGTCTCTGCTCCTCTCAAGGCAAATTTGCTGCTCCTTGCTCCACAATACCTAGGAAACTTATAGGAAAATTGCATGTGCCTCTGGCCTCCAGGCAGCCTCCAGATCTTCTCAGCTTAGAGCTTAGTTAGAGGCATTGAGTGAGAATTTAGGTTCTTCACTTGAAGTGACAGCTACAAGCATCCAACTCTTTTCCTTGAGATGGCAGGACAGACTTTGGTCTTTCAAATTTCAGTGGTGCCCTGTGTGAGGCCAAAATTCAGTGCTCCCCTTCCTCTCGCCTTCTGTTCTGCTCTGTTCACTACATCATAGTTGTAGTGCCCTGTAACACCTCCTAGGCTTGGCGCCAGTGTACTGGAACCAGTCACACCGCCCTAAATCTGCCTCTGCCACAGGACTATAACAGCTGAGCAGCCAAAATTGAATCCCTTTTCTCCAAGGACAAAATTGTCCCAACACGGTCTCTCCAAAGCTGACACCTGCATTTCATTGATATTGGGGGTGGATTTCTTTCTCATGTGTTGGGGAAAGTACTAGGAAAGATTAAGAACATAAGAAAAGTCTGCTGGATCAAGCCAATGGCCTATCTAGTCCAGCATCCTGTTCCCACAGTGGCCAACCACTATGGTGTCCAATTTTCCAAAACTCAATGCCTGTTTCTACAATCACCTCATGGGTGACTGTATATAACTGAATTATATTAACTAAAGTAAATAAAAAATTATTAGCCCAGTAATTGAAAAAAGTATACTTTTCCAGCTGGCCATGCATAAGAAACGCAGCTATGACAGCGTTGCTTTGGAATGTCCTTTAGATAGACAACTGACCAGCCTTATCTCAGGTTTTTTTAAAAAAAATATTTGTGTTGCATCAAACTTCTTTGGTCTAATGGGTGTTTATTATTTCTCTTAATTTTTAACCATAATTTATATTATTCATGTTTTACTGTTTAAATTGTTTGACTGTTTATCAGCATTCAAATTATTTAGAGGTTTTGTAAATAAATGTTTACTTTTCAGGTGAGATGGGTCCAATGGTTGCAGCCACCCTAAAACTTGGGATTGCCATCTTGAATGGAGGAAATTCTACTGTTCAGCAGGTAATTTAGCTGGTATCTCGGTGCTAATTATTTCTTTCATTTCAGACACAAGCGTTATCGTATCTATTTTAAATAGATGCACTTTTTGAAGACGGCTTAACATTTGTGACTAATTAAAAATAAGCAAATAGTTTGGAGCTCTCAGCAAAAAGTTATGTTTCTGCCTACCAGCCCTTCAGAATCCAGGTGGGTGGTGACAAGAAAAAGAGCATCATAACATAAAAGGCCCTGAGTCAAGTAAGCGGGATAAGGACTGCAGCCTAAGCCCCTCCTACCTCGCTCCAGTAAACTTGCCTCCACTCAACCAACTGGCAAGAAGCCTGCAAGTTTTGAACTTTGAAAAGGCGCTGATTGCATTAAGTTTTTTTCTGATTTTAGGGGAAGGGGGGGAGGGATTCAACTCAGTAGTGGGGGAGCAAGAGGAGATGAGAAAGAGATTGACGCTGATCTGCAGCTGCCTGCTTTGTGCCTGGCTGATTTACAGCTGGGGGCCCATCCCCTAGCTGCCTCCGTTCTTCATACGACGCCACATCTTGCCACACTACTGTGGCCGTTTTACTGGCTAATTCTCACTTGCACACTCTTTGATTGATCTACCTTCATACTGCCTTGCCATTTCTCCTACTACTTGTCTAAACTCACAGCCTCACAGAAAACTGGACACAGATTTCTGGGGTCATTTTTGTACCCCAGTGGGTGGCCCGTCTCTGTCTACCCGGAGATGTCAAGGGTTGCATTTGGGAGCTTTTACATGCGAAGCATTTTCACTCTCACTGAAATGCAGTCCTTCGCTTTACCCCCTAAAGTTTCTCTTTTTAAGTCATCCAGGAATTTTGTATCTTCTAAAAATGCTATTGGTTTTTATTTTTAAATTGCTGCTGCTCTGTTGGGTCTCTTCTGTGTTTTATATGGATCCGTGTACTTTAATGCTTTTACTATTTGCAAGCACTTCTGGAGATTATAGTGGTAGTAGTAGCAGTAGTACCACACACAATGTTCTTTCCCCTCTTTTTGGTTTGAAGAAAATGCTTGACTACCTCAAGGACAAAAAGGATGTAGGCTTCTTTCAGAGCCTTGCTGGTCTTATGCAGTCTTGTAGGTAAGAGAAAATGACTATATTATTTTACATTACTAAATATGCCATGTTATCGTTAGACACGAAGAAACCAAATTCAGTATCGAAATACCTATCAGCATGACAAAAAAGTGCCTACCTGTGGATGTTGTTTGTCCTAAGCAAGTTTTATAGCATATTTAATTTGTTCCTCTGAAATAATGAAGCCCTTAAAATTCTCTTGAAGCCAAGGCACATTTACTTTTTAAAAAATCATTAAAAGGCTATGCTTCTTTTGTGATATATCAATGCTTTTGCCAGAAACACTTGATTCACATAAGGATATTTTACTTCACTATAACATAAGATAATGTAATCTGTGGTAAAATTTGAACTATGCATTGCTTTTTTCATTTTAGTGTTCTTGACCTAAATGCTTTTGAACGCCAGAACAAAGCAGAGGGCCTTGGCATGGTAACAGAAGAAGGATCAGGTATTATCATCTTAATGAAAAATTATGTGTAACTTTCCCCCTTAAACCCACTGAAAAAAGTAAGTCATATTGAAATGTATTCAATGAAGGACCGCTGCAAACTAAAGCCACATTCTTTAGTTATTTAAATATTATATCCTCAAATTGTTTATAGTATAATTGAATTTTGACAGGAAACCACTTTCCGGAGGGATTTTCTTTCTTTATTTTAAATTTTTTCCTTGGGTAACAATTAGATGTATAAATTCTAAAATTAGTGACACCACAGAAAAGTGGCTTCTTCAGGAAATATTTTTGCTTGGAAATGTTTTGAAATCCTTTTCTTCAGTTTTTTTCATTAAAAAATACAAGTATCAGAACTTTTGCTTTTGAACCAGTTTGCCTCTTCTGTCCCTATCATCAACTCATTCTTAATTTTCCTTTGTTGCCTCTTTGTACTATTTTATTGTTATTGTTTCTGTCCAGGATCACTGAATTATTTCCTATATGTTTAGTTGTTCTACCAATCCTTTCTCCGTATTGCCAGTGTATTTCTTCCATAACCTACTTCAGCTAATACTTCTCATATTTTTATTCATTAAAATAAAGGGGAAAAACTTGAATGTTTATTTACCGTTGCATTTTGTAATTTCTTTACTTATATTTTTATGCTGCATGTATCAGTAGTTATTTTGCCTCCAGCTGTTATAACTTGTATATCCTTTATTATTCAAATGTTTTCATCAAGCTAAAAGCCATGCACATTAACTTGACTGAAAACCATTAAAGCACATTAGGATTCCTTCTTTTAAATTCTGTTCATTTTTCAAATAGGCTCCATTTTTTAATTGTGGTATGAAAATACACATTTATTTTTCACTCATTTGAGTAAAGTCAGCTCATATGAGTAAAGATAGTCAGATTGTGTACAGATTTGCTTGATCCATTGTTATTCTTCAGAATGCTTTGGACATTGAAGACATAATTTAATTTTTTTTAAATAATTATTCACAGTAACTCCTGGATTTTCATTTTAATAAGTTCATTTTTTTCTTTTAAAACTCTACACCTGTTACTTAAACTGTAAAGGCATGCATTTATACATAACTAACATGAATGAATGGTTATCTAATGTCAGGATATATTTATGTCAGGATTTTTTCCCCTGATTTGATGCTTTTGATTCATTGAGAATTGCTAAAAGCAGTGCTACGTATATTTTTAATCTGCTGAAACAAATTCTCATGTTTTTCTTTTTTCGTTTTCTTTTTTAAAAAAATAAATGTCCTGTCTTTCCCTTCCTCAGTCATCACTCATGAACGTGGTAATTATTGCACACAAATTGCCTTTCTTTTTCCTGTTGTTAGCTTTGTGTCAGCACTGTACAGCTCCTGAACATCATGTAGTTTGTTTTTGTTCTCGGAATTTAAAAGAGTGGGCTCTTATTATTATTATTATGGTTGTATTCTCCAAACTTTACGTTTGTATGCCAACTTTCCCCACATCTTTGTTTTTCCTCCCTTTCTCAGGATTTGCACAGTAACTGGCACACTAGATGTAAGAGCAGCAAGCTTTTTTGGTTTTTCTTTTCTTTTCCTGCTTCATTTGGTGGTGCTTATTTTCTTAGTGGGCCAAGTATTGTGATGGTTGGATGTAAACAAAATGTGTGCATATGATATTTAAACCCACCATGTGCTGTAGTCTTCCTGTAGCATTTCTGTTGTGTATTTAATGTGGCTTTATGGCTGCATTGGTCTGTGCAATCATAGGAAATCAGTGGAGGATCCAGAGTTGGGTTTGAATGTGGGATAGGAAGGGGTGATGATGTCTGATGAGGTTCCTCTCAGTGCAGACACACTGAAATCCATGAATTAAGTCATGACTCACATAAGTCCATCCATTTCAGGGAGTCTACTCTGAGTGTGACTTAGTCAGATACGGCCTGGGACGTTTAGTGACAGAAGATACATTTAGAGTGTAAAAGTAGACATCATTAATGCACGCTAACAAAAATCATTACTGTGTTGACAAGGCTTCGCTTACAATGTTGTAGATGCTAATGTTCCTCACTGAGTCATAAACTCTGGTGGACAGGACAAAGCTCAAAACCAATTATTCAGTAAAGATATTAAATTCTAAGGGTGAGTTTGCTGAAATCAGTTTTGACAGGGAAAGAGGTAATATTCCCTCCATTACTCTTCCGTAGTTAACTTCTTATAAATGCACCCCTATGTGTTGAAATCACAATTGAGCAAACTTCAAATGCAGTATTGGGCATGGTGATTAAGACCACTGGAAAATCATTATTTCCATGGAAAAGTTATCAAGCACAGTCCTTTGCTTATCTATGCAAAAGTAAGCCCCATTGAGTTCAAGTGTGTATAAGGCAAGTATGTATAAGACTGCAGCGTTAAATAGTTCCTTTAATCTCTTCCACTGAAACTTCACAAATTGCTTAATTTCCTTTAATCTCTTCCTTTGAAACCGAGAAATTTAGAATGCTCAATTTTAAATTGAAAGTGCCTTTTAAAAAGTCATTTGTTAATCACCAGTGCTAATTATATAAAATCTCCCTAAAATATGAATGATTTTAAGAGACAAATACTCCAACAACTTATTTATTCAAAAAGTAGCCACATACATGATGAAAATCCTCTTTTGATGGAATACTATAATTTTTAAATATTTTGCCCTAAAACTATATGGAGTTCTTCATGAATGGACTTCCTCATTCAGTTGGGTAGAGGATATGGGACATGAATGCAGGATTGAAGCATATGGGAAGTTCACACACACAGGGATCCATTTATGTTCATGATGGGGGACTTTCCAACCCTTCAGTGCACTATAGGTAGACATAATTGATCTTTAAGCAACAAAAGGGGAACTTGAAAGGAGAAATTATATGGACACAATTCCTCTAGCAGTCATCTGTATGAACACTGTTGAAAATTTATGGGCCTCAGTGGTATTGGTATAATTGTCAGACAGAACAATGTAGACTACACAACCAGGTACACAACAAGCTACAAAAAGCTGTTCTTAAATGAACACTGAATTATGGAGATCCAATATGCTATTTTTCAAAGAACACATTTTTCAAAGTCTAGGGATGTGTTAATTCTTTAGAGTAATGGTATATGTATATACCGGTAATGTAGCCTCTTGGTTTATCAAAGTTTTTATATCTCACTTGTTTAAGTTATGAGCTTTTGTTGCAGGTATTTGTTAATACAATTATTTCAGAGAGATCTTGTAACTGGTGGTGTCTCTTTCCACTAACTGTCTCTTTCCACTAGAGAGAAAAAAGAAAATAGCATAGTAAATAAATATGTCAGTTGTTTCCTGTGTACTGCCCCTTCCTCTGCAATATATTTCTCCTGATCCCCTTTCACTATGACCAACTTCATGCTTCATGTTCTTAATACTGGACCCCCCACTGGTAAAAACATTGGTGGTTCTCTACCAGATATGTATCTAATTTGTCTTTGTGATGTAATCAATGTTGCGTTTTCTTTATGTGTTACGTTTTAATTGCTGTGGTTATTATTGGGAAAAGGTTCAAAACCAAGGCATACATTATTGTACATTAAATTACACTACATTTCATTTTACTCCTTATAATCCGTACAACTTTCACATAAATCATGATAAGCTTGAAAGTGCATTTTTCCTCTCCTTTGAACATTTTAGGATAGTTAACACATAATGTTAACTTGATGTCCAAGATACTTGGGTAATGTTTTGAGATGGAAAGTTTTTACTTTCTTACTGATTGTTTTAGTTTTCTCTTGGTAGAGATCTTAGTTTTACGACCCAGACATTGTAGGGGAAGTTTAAGTATTGTTACATGTATAGTAGAAATATATTTTCTAGTCTGATCATAAGCATGTTACCCAGACGTCACAGCCACTGAGGTTAGTGGGATTTACAAGTGTTGTGTTGGAGCCTAAACATGCACAGGGGCAGAGGGAGAGCTGCTTTATGCTATTGCATTGCCTTGCCTCCCAGTTTTAGCCCCATCCCTTTTCTTCCAAGAACTGCTGGGTTCCAGAGCATCACTGATGGCTTCTTGAATGAATCCCATTACAAAATGTTTTTGGTCAACACATGTTCTCCTCTCCCTGCATAGCAACAGTGGATTTAGTGCATGCTGTAGCAAGGAAAAGAACATGTACCGTGTTCAAGAGAACCTGACCTATTTTGTTTGTTTATAATGCTTGCTATTAAATTGGTCAACAAAGTGACTTAGTAGCCAGTATCAAAAGAATGCAGATTTCTTCTAGAAAAGACAAATGTGCAACTTGGGCTGCCTAGGGACTGTTTCATAGGTACGTTATTGTGAGATAAACCCCAGTGTACAGCTGCCACAGGAACTGTTACATCTATAACATATGACAAGGGCCAGATTTGGAATCTTGGAAAGAAAAGAAATAAGCTTGCCTTGCTGGATTGTTACTTTCTCATGTTGCTGGTGAAGCTCATCAATGTGGGATGCAGCACCAACTTGTAGTTGAAGGCAGGAAAGTAATCTTGAATAAAGTAGGCAGCTCCCAAGAGTCCAGTTCACTTTTCTGCCTTCATCAAAATGGTCATGTCCAGTTTGGTGTAGTGGTTAGGAGCGGCAGATTCGTAATCTGGGGAACCGGGTTCGTGTCTGCACTCCTCCACATGCAGCTGCTGGGTGACCTTGGGCTAGTCACACTTCTCTGAAGTCTCTCAGCCCCACTCACCTCACAGAGTGTTTGTTGTGGGGGAGGAAGGGAAAGGAGAATGTTAGCCGCTTTGAGACTCCTTCGGGTAGTAAAAAGCGGGATATCAAATCCAAACTCTTCTTCTTCTTCATTGTGGAGCCCAAACTTTCTTCCCAAGGCATTTGTCCCCAGGGGGGTTGTTTTTAACCTTTCTATGTTCCTGTGCCATTTCTGTGACTTGGCTACCACTGTCCAGGCTTTGTTCATTCCCTTTTACTGTCCACGTCAGTCACACCCCCCCCCATGTTCTTGTCTTCTCAAGTTTATCCTTTCCTGACCCTGCTCTTTATCTTCCTTGTGTGTGCCTTAGAACATAGGCACACACATATCCTCTTGTGTTTTGAACCACACCCTTCATTCCTCCATGACTTTGCTCTTATCCTTCCTTCTCCATCTTGCCCTGTGTTGCTTCTTTGTCGGAAGGAGGAGAGTGTTGGGGGACATCAATTTTCCCAGCCAAAAGAGCCATTCATCTTCCTTAGGAGGAAATGCGTCCTGGTCCACTACACCCTCATGTGTTGAACCACAGGTTTGGCTCTACCCTTCATGCCCTTCCTATACATGGCTGCCATCAAACCAGTCCCTTGAGGTGAGTGTCTCTTCAACATCTACTCCATATTCTTTGTGGTGTTGAAGAGGGACTCAAATTCTTGGACAGTTGTACTTGATCTAAAACTCCGAAATCAATTCAGAATGGAAGCCATCATCTGTAAAGGTAGCCCTGCACCCTGATGACATTTTACTTCAAGAGATCTCAAAGAAACCTGCCTCCATCTCCTGCTCCATCCTAGTACTTAGAAATTGCTTTGTTTACCTTGTGGCCAGCACCACATCCAGTTTCAGGCCCTGAAGCCACAGCAGACACTGTAATTCTCCCAAAGGCACAATCTTCCATTGTCTCCTGACGCAGACAGATGCCACGCCAACAACAACACAACAAGCACTTGGGCATCACCTTGTTCCTTCACTAGACTCCATGAAATTTATTTGTTTGCTTTGAATGAAGTACCATTTGGTAGGAGCGTCCCGCAACAGGTCCTTTACCAATAACCTGCAGCCATATATCCTACCTGATTTGGGGAGCTTTAGACATCCCACATTGATGAAATTCATCACCAAAAATGAGAAAGGACTGTTAGTTCCTACCTGAATATAGTTCTGTGTTGCTGATAGCAGCTCATCAAGACCTCTTTCGTTTCTTGGGTGCTTCCAGTTAGTTCAATTAGTTCCTCCATTCTTTTCCTTTATAGTGGCAGTTTTACCAACAAATTCACTTTTTTCCTCCTCTTATAATGTGAAATATGTATGCTTACGTGTAACAATTTTAAATCAGCCTTCCCCAACCTGGTGATCCCTGGATGCTTTGGGCTACAACCTCATCTGCCACTGGGCAGGAGGAGTGATGGAAGTTATAGTCCAAGAAAGCTAATTGTTAGTAACAAGGAGAGAACAAGACTATGGAGAGATCATTAGTAGTCAGGCATTCAGCACTTTCAAGGGAGTACATACACCACTTTTATTTCTTCCAGACATTACTTTTGTTTAAATACATCTTAATTTCAGATTGTCCATGGCAGTAACATGAAGTCATCTATATGTGTAACAATATCATTTAAATGCAGCATGGGCAATGGCAGTATTTTAGCTAAATAGTTAATGTACAATGAGATTTTTAAAATTTTGAACAGTCTGAATGTTTAACACAAGTTATACAAAATTGTTTTTAAAGGCTTCTAGCCAAGACTGCCAGTTTTCTTTTATATAAGCACAACATATTCCTCTATTGTAGTTTATCTTGCTGTGTCAAAACTAGAGATATGAGCAGTCCTTCAAAAAAGGCTTGTACCCATTCTCTCCATTCATTCATTCATTCAGATCTCCTTTTAAAATAAATTTCCTTTGAGATACCTGTTTAAGAACTCATCAATATTGCTCTTGAACAAGCCTGATGGAGACCCTGTTTGTGAATCATTACATAGATTCTGATAAATTGAAACTTCGTCTATTTATAGATTCAGGTAGGTAGCCGTGTGGACTGAAACAGTCGAAATAAATAAAAAATTGTCCAGTAGCACCTTAAAGGTAAAGATAAAGGAACCCTGGCAGTTAAGTCCAGTCACAGACAACTCTGGGGTTGCGGTGCTCATCTTGCTTTACAGGCCGAGGAAGCTGGCGTTTGTCCACAGACAGTTTTTCCGGGTCATGTGGCAAGCATGACTAAGCCGCTTCTGGCAAACCAGAGCAGTGCACAGAAACGCCGTTTACCTTCCCGCCGGAGTGGTACCTATTTATCTACTTGCACTTTGACGTGCTTTCGAACTAGGTTAGCAGGAGCTGGGACCGAGCAACGGGAGCTCACCCCTTCGTGGGGATTCGAACCGCCGACCTTCTGATCGGCAAGCTCAAGAAGCTCTGTGGTTTAGACCACAGCGCCACCTGCATCCCTTAGAGGACCAACTAAGTTTGTTCTGGGTATAAGAAGTGTGCATGCACACGGAAGCTTATACCCAGAAAACACTTAGTTGGTCTCTAAGGTGCTACTGGATAATGTTTTTAATTTTTTTTATTAATATAGTTATGGCAGGGTTGGGGAACCTCTAATCTGCAGGCTCATTCTTGGCCTGCCATGGGTTCCAATTTGGTCTACAAGGCATTCCCCCCCATACATGCCCTTTGTACATGGCGATGTCAGCTGATGGATGGGAGGGTAGGGTTTAATGCTGCCTTGATGGTTGTTCCATCATGTTTGATGTTCTATTCCTACCTGGAGAGCTGATTCCAGAAAGTGGTGCTAGGAGACTTCTGCTTATCCCCCATAGCATTTGTGATGTGCTGTACTGCAGGATTCATCTTGTGCTTTCAACATCTGCATGGAACCACTGATTGATGTCATCAGAGTTTCACTGTCGGTTGGGCAACAAAATACAATGATACTCAATTCTCTTTACATCAGAGTCAGGTGAGATGTTGGAAGTGCTGAATCACTGTCTGGATGAAGGAGATGGACTGGGTGAAGCTAACAAACTGAAACTCACTTCCAACAAGACAGTGATTCTATTGTGTGTGGTTCAGTCCTGTTCTGGAAGGGTCTGCACTCCAATTTAAATGATCAGGTTGGCAGTCTGAGGAGCACTCATTGATCCCAGCTTTGTTGCTAGAGGTCTAAATGGCCTCAGTAGCATGAACTGCCTTTCACAAGCTAAAGTTGGTGTGCCATTTGTGATCTCTCCTGGATAGAATGAATGACTATAGTTACCCAAGCTTTGTAAACTCAGGTTAGACTACAGAAATGCATTGTATGTGGGGCTGCCTTTGAAACTGTCCAGAGACCAGGCAGTCCAAAACACAGCTGTCATTGTTTCTGTGCACGATTTGAAGTATTGATACACAAAAGCCTTCTGGATGGTGTCACCATCTGAAGTGAGGTGGAACGGCTATAGGGAAGGACTTTTCAGCACCTCGCATGCAGAACTCTGGCATGTAATGTCCTTCGGGTGCTAAGCAAAGACCTTTTTATTTTTATTTTACTTCCCCAAGCTTTTAAACTCTGGTTAATTTTGATGCATCCTGTGATTGTTCTATGCACTGCCTTTCTGTGTTTATTTTTTTAACTGTAAATTGCCCTGGAAATCTTAAATTGAAGGGCAGTATAGAAATGTTTCAAATTAAATGAATGGAGGAATAATTCTGCAGGAGCCTCATTGGGTCAGTAATTGGTAGCTCTATTCCAGAAGCTCGTTTTAGTCACACTTAAAAAAACCAAGATTATATTTCAACTATTAATACAAAGTTCAGAAATTCTAAAATGTTGCCAAGCCCAATGCTACCATATTTCTTTTGAGAGAAATGTATTTTAAATATACATATTTTTCTTATGATAAACAAATACACCTTTCCTGCAAGTGAGTATGGCATATATTTGATTTTGAAAACATGCTTTAAGTCTAGATTCACTTATAATCTATGCATTTTTTTTATATCAATCAGATGAATATGTGAACCTTCAGAGTTACTTTGCAACTTTTCATAATATTTACTGGCATCTGGCTTTTCCACAGGAGAAAAAGTGATGCAAGATGATGAATTTACTTGTGACCTCTTCCGGTTCCTCCAGTTGCTTTGCGAGGGGCACAACTCAGGTTTGTTTAAATAATGCTATTAACTAATCCAGTACCTATAAGTACTCACTGTAAAAGGCTTAACACCTTAATTAATTTTTCCAAATAGTGCTCCAAATAAGTAGACACAGTATGAAGGAAGAATAGTTATGTAAAAAATTGATAGTGCCAAATTTCTTAAACAGTTGAGCTGTGAAAACGAATTAAATGACATCTCTAGAAACATGTTATACAGGAAAAATAAGTGGAGCAACACTGCTTATTTTGTGATTCTTTCATTCCTCTAATTGTAAATGAGCATAACACAGGTCCTTTTTTTTAAGCAGCTAGACAATCTCCCTAATAGCTATGTAGTACTACTTAGTACAAAGTACTACTATTGTAATCAAGAGATGTTCTTCTCCAACGCAAGTGGACAGAAAGTAGAAAATAAAATTTGATCCTCCCGTAATTCAATTCAGTGCTCCTACAATATCAAAAGTCTACCATTTCAAGAATAACTATACTGCACAATCTAGAAAATTAAGCATAATTAAAATGTTTGAAAAAGGAAAATACAGTTTATCAGCAGGAAATATGCTTTAGAAAACATGCATTTTATACTCTGAGAGGAGATTTTAAAGGGATTTAAGACAGGGGCTAATGTTAATTCAATCTTGTTCTATCTTTCCAAGATTTTCAGAATTACTTGAGGACTCAGACTGGTAACAATACAACTGTCAATATTATATATCTACTGTGGATTATTTACTGAGAGTTCAGGTAAAATATAATGCATGTGAATTCTAGTTTGTTGAAAGGAATTGCATCAAAATGCAAAATCGTGTAACATCAAATGTTTGTTTTGCAACTTTTTTAGTTATTTAAAAGTATTTATAAACCTTTTAATGTATTTTATATATATATATATATATAAAACCAGAACCCTATAAGAAAACTTGGAGGAAAGAAATAAAAGCCTCTCCAATCTCTCTTCTTTCAAGAGTATGAAAAAATAAATTCCAATGGGTGGGTGGGGGAGTCAATACAGTGGTACGTCGGGTTACAGACGCTTCAGGTTACAAACGCTTAAGGTTACAGACTCCGCTAACCCAGAAATAGTACCTCGGGTTAAGAGCTTTGCCTCAGGATGAGAACAGAATTCGGGCAGCGGTGGTACGGCGGCAGTGGGAGGCCCCATTAGCTAAAGTGGGATTTCAGGTTAAGAATGGACCTCCGGAACGAATTAAGTACGTAACCAGAGGTACCACTGTATTCCTGTGCTACACTGCTTACCAGCCAACAAGCATGAAGTAATTTTGTACTAGCTTTTCGTGATCCGTAAGTGTGGTCCCTGTACTATTGTTTTTATATGGTTCTTTTAAGCTCTGCTTTATTATATTGCTTTAGTGTTTTTATGTTTTGTACTGTTGCACAACTCTAATATTTTTTTTTAAAAAATATTGAGTACTGTAGCTTATAAATGCTTTTAAATAAAAATCTGGAGAGGAAAAGACCTGTAGCTAGGGAGTTAAATAATACCTTGGTTTTTGTTTGTTTTTAAAATTGTTATAAACAGTCAAACGTCTAAGAACATGATCTTGTTTAATTGCCTCATGCATACTGGTGGCATCCTTCTATAGTTTCCACACCCTCAAAATTGCATGGCGACAAATCTGGTGCATCAAAATTGAGATTCCCCAACTCTCTTCCAATGCCAGCTAGTTGCCCTGCCCCCGTCCATGATCCCTTGCATCTTCCCAAATATGTGAGGCTGCAAAAAGCAGCAAAGGAATCAAGCCCCAGAAAAAAGCTAATGTAAACTAGCAGCTTACTCTGTCCTCTCATGATTTTTAGTTGCAATGGAGTTTCCATTGTCTAGAAGAATTCAGGGAACTGGAATTTAAAATGACATTAGTCAGGGTCATAGTTCTAGGGACTTTCTGAACACTTTGGGTTTTTTAATTTGTCAAATGCAAATTTACTGATGTTATCACTAATGATGATTATTTATTTATTTATTCATTCAGTTAGTTGTCTAATACAAAATAGTCTCTAGTTTCTGAGTTGTGAATTAATGTACTTTGTATATTTCTTCATCCACTTTCAGGAATCAATTAGTGATTTCTATTGGTATTACTCTGGAAAGGATGTTATTGATGAACAAGGACAACGTAATTTCTCTAAAGCAATTCAAGTTGCTAAGCAGGTTTTCAACACTCTTACAGAATATATTCAGGTAACGTTTGAAACAATCCACAAACAAGGTATAAAGTGTCTGCATGTATGGTAGGTAGTAAGAAAGAACATTTGGGGCAATAACTTTTGGCTGCACAATATAACTTCCACTCCCTCTCCTCTCCCACTAGATATATTTGGGGTGGGTGTGTCTTCCAACCCTCTAGAACAAATTTGGGGAGGGTGCAGAGAAAGAAGAGGAGAGGTTCTGTGGTGGAAGCAGAAATCCTCTAGTGGAAGCATTTCATTGGATATTGCCCAGTAACTCTGTTCATATTCTTGTCCAAGTGATTCTTCCCTACAATTAATCCAGTCTCCATCCATTGAAATGGGTGGACAATTTTGTGTATACAAATTATTGTGTATGTGAAGGTGAATGGGAAAGTCATTTTTCACAGGGACCCCATGGGCAAAGCATGCGAGTTTGTTCTCAAAGATGTTTCATTTGTGTAACATTTTCATTAGCCATCCCCACTGCCATGACAGTAATCAGCCAGAGGCAGCTTATGTTACATTTCCTTTTTAACTTCAGTTTTGTTGTTGTTAAAACTTCTTTTTTCAGGGACCATGTACGGGTAACCAGCAGAGTCTGGCGCATAGCAGACTGTGGGACGCTGTTGTTGGTTTTCTTCATGTATTTGCCCATATGCAGATGAAGCTTTCTCAGGTACAATATCTATATATATATATATTAAAAAATTAATTTACTTTAACTTTATTAAAGAAGACAGTCACAGCTTGTAGTATCAAGGAGTACCCGAAGCTACATACCTGGTCTCTCAGGGAGAGTGCTAGCCTGTCGAAAGCAGGCTAACATCCCAATTCCTGAAACTAACCATCACTGGCCAATAGGTCCCTTGTCTTACCAATATTTATCCTCATTTGATTGGTCTTCATTCACCTTCATAAACACTGATCCATGTAGAGTAGCTGAGGTGGGTATCATCCCCTTTCTGCTCATACAGCGATTAATCTGATGACCAGGGAGTGGGAAATTTCATCTTCATCAGAATGCCCATCCCAGCTTTTGTTGTCACCAAAATCAGTGTGTTCTAGGCAGCAAGAAAAATTTCTGGGGCAGTCACATCAGGCCCCTTAAGTGGGAGTTAATGACCTCTGGTGTAAATATTTTTCACTCACACAAGTGTGCCCTGCTGCAGACATATACTGGTAACTGCACTTAACCAGAAATTTGAAGGGGGTCTCACATGCCATCTTATCCCCACCCTCCTTTTTTACACTTTGAATTCCCTTTGTTTCCCTTTCAGCTTTAAACATAGTTCCATGTTACATCTGCACCAATAGAACCATGTTTAACCAGATTCATTCATATTGGGGTTTGGCTAACCTGCTTTCAAATCATGAGTGATACTGAAATGATTGATTTTCATTCTGAAAAATGTTAATTATTTCAAGCCACATTTCAAAGCTATTGTTTGCAATTGGTTCAAATCAACCAATTATTATTGGGAAAACTGAGTTTCTTTTTTAAAGATCTGATCCAAAGAGTCACATGCTGTGTTCCACCTTCCGGCCCCTCCTTTTCCATTCCACCTTCTCCATCACCCAAAAGCTACTCTTGAATTTTCAAAGTGACACAGGGACTTGTAGATGTCACAGTATTATCAGAAACCAGTGAGCCCCCAATTCTAAGCCAGATACCTAGTTTTCTAAATATGATCATAGTTGCTGGGCTAAAAGAACACTGCCATGAATCTTGTATTTTATGTTGACAGGATTCTAGCCAAATTGAATTACTGAAAGAATTAATGGATCTTCAGAAGGATATGGTGGTCATGTTGTTATCTATGTTAGAAGGTAATTTCAAGTTCATTTTAAACCTGTTTTTTCTTTTAAAAAACAAGCAAACCCCCAAACCAAACCTTAATTGACTTTTTTTTCAAATTGCAAAGAGGTTAGAAAAATTGGTGCCAATGGGGAATTTCTTCCTAATACAAATAGCTTCATATGATCTATTTCTGTCACAGCTACATCAAGGGATGAGACTGTTTAAACTCCCCCTTCCTGTCTGCTATGATCCCTGTAATTATCAGCTGCCGCCACCATCCCATAGCTGCTCTTTGCATTTTTGAAAATGTTCTGGTGAAGTACAAAGACACATTTAACATCACCTCTAGTTTGGCTCAGAGAGCATGGAACCTGCTAATGTACTATAGTCTCCAACAAAAGCACAATGTAAAATGTTCAGTTTTACTGTTATTGTGTAAAGGTTGTAGAAAAAACAGTATTTACTAACATAACTTGCTTTTTTTGTTTCTATGGGTTTCAGTTTTATAAAGTCTTCATAAAAGCCTTAAAACAGAATTTATACAAATTTTAATGGATCACATTTTATCCAAATGCACAAATTATTCAAAGCTTGGTTTCTGTTTCTTTTTGTTCATAAGCCCTTTTCTATTTTTCGCCTCTGTATCTTGTGCCTTCTACTACCTGAAATTATTTCAGAATGTTTTTGTTTTATAGCCAGCCAATGTGTACATTATTGGATTAGTGATTTCCCACAAACACAAGTTGCAATGCTTATGAAAAATAAATTGCTTTTACCCACATGCTTTATTTGGTTCCATTCATTAAGGCAGCAGTGGGGAGCTTTTTGTCCCAGCAGACCAGATCCTTATCTGTTTCCAGTCTTACAAGTCAAGTTTGACAGGGGGACGTGACCATCCACTTGTCAATATAACAACAACAACAACAACAACACTTATTATTATTATTATTATTATTATTATTATTAATTTATTTATACCCTGGCCATCTGGCTGAGTTTCCCCAGCCACTCTGGGCGGCCCAATTGAGTGTTAAAAACAATACAGCATTAAATATTAAAAACTTCCCTAAAGAGGGTTGCCTTCAGATGTCTTTTAAAAATAGGATAGCTGCTTATTTCCTTGACATCTGATGGGAGGGCGTTCCACAGGCCGGGCACCACTACCGAGAAGGCCCTCTGTCTGGTTCCCTGTAACTTCACTTCTTGCAATTAAGTAACTGCCAGAAAGCCCTCGGCACTGGATTTGTGTCTGGGCTGAACGATGGGGGTGGAGACACACCTTCAGGTATACAGGACAGAGGCCATTTAGGGCTTTAAAGATCAGCACCAACACTTTGAATTGTGCTTGGAAACATACTGGGAGCCAATGCAGATCTCTCAGGACCAGTGTTATATGGTCCTGGCGGCCACTCCCAGTCACCAGTCCAGCTGTCACATTCTGGATTAATTGCAGTTTCTGGGTCACCTTCAAAGGCAGCTCCACGTAGAGCATATTGCAGTAGTCCAAGTGGGAGATAACTAGAGCATGCATCACCCTGGCAAGACAGTCTGCAGGCAGGTAGGGTCTCAGCCTGCATACCAGATGGAGCTGGTAGACAGCTGCCCTGGACACAGAATTAACCTGTGCCTTCATGGACAGCTGTAAGTCCAAAATGACTCCCAGGCTGCACACCTGGACCTTCAGGGGCACAGTTACCCCATTCAGAGTAACTGCCACACCCTGATGTCACATATGGCAGCAGATGGGCATGGCTAGGGGAAAACAGCCTGGTAAGCCAAATTGGGACCCATACTGGGCCAAATTTGGTCTGTGGTTAGAGGTTCCTCACCCCTGCTTTAAAGTAAGGCGACAGCCATATTCACTATTGACCCGCATGTAATCCTGTCTGTAAATGAACACTGGAGATATTTCAGTAAACAGGAAATCTGGCTAAATGCTAAAGAAGTAAAGGCCTAAATCCAACACAGAGTTAAGCATCCTTAAGCAAATTGATTTCAGTGGGCTTAAGCAAGCTTAACACTTGGTTGTATTCAGCCCATGATGTTTAAGCAATCTTTTAAGGCTTTTATAACAAAAACGTATGGAATGTTACAAGCCTGATTATTTTCTCCTAACGTAAATATTGCTCACTCCCTGTATCTATCATCAGTTCAAAATGCTCATCTCTGAAATTCTATCTAGTATTTTTATGATGTCTGGAATAGTTTACAAGGCGTTATATATCTCTAGTTGTTAACTGAGTAAATATTTTAACAAAAATTTCAATGCACTTTTCCACATTCAGGTAATGTTGTGAATGGCACAATCGGCAAGCAGATGGTTGACATGCTAGTGGAATCCTCCAACAATGTAGAAATGATTTTAAAGTTTTTTGATATGTTCCTAAAACTGAAGGATTTAACTTTCTCTGATGCATTCAAAGAATATGATCCTGACGGAAAGGGTATCATTTCAAAAAGAGATTTCCACAAAGCCATGGAGAGCCACAAACACTACACTCAATCTGAAACCGAGTTTTTGCTCTCATGTGCTGAAACAGATGAGAATGAGACTTTGGACTATGAAGAATTTGTGAAACGGTTTCATGAGCCAGCCAAGACATCGGCTTCATGTTGCTGTCCTCCTACAAACTTGTCAGAGCACATGCCTCATGACACTCGGTTGCAGACTTTTCTTGAACTGGCAGATAGTGTTTTGAACTATTTCCAGCCCTTCTTAGGGCGTATAGAGATAATGGGTAGCGCAAAGCGCATTGAACGAGTTTACTTTGAGATAAGCGAATCAAGTAGGACACAGTGGGAAAAACCTCAAGTTAAAGAATCAAAGAGACAGTTTATATTTGATGTAGTAAATGAAGGAGGGGAAAAGGAAAAAATGGAGCTTTTTGTTAATTTTTGTGAGGACACCATATTTGAAATGCAATTGGCAGCTCAGATCTCTGAATCAGATTTGAATGAGAGGTCTGCAAATAAAGAAGAAAATGAGAACGAGAAACCTGAGGAGCGGGATCCCAGAATGGGCTTCTTCTCTCTAGTAACTGTTAAATCAGCTTTAGTAGCTCTCAGGTATAACATAATGACACTCATGAAAGTGCTAAGCATGAAAAGTATCAAGAAGCAGATGAAGAAGATGAAGAAGATGACCATGAAAGACATGGCAATGGCTTTTTTCTCCTCATATTGGAGCATTTTAATGGGCTTAATGCATTTCGTATCAAGTGTCTTCCGAGGCTTCTTTCAAATCATGTACAGTTTGCTGCTTGGAGGAAGCCTAGTTGAAGGGGCTAAGAAAATCAAGGTAGCTGAACTCTTAGCCAACATGCCTGACCCTACTCAAGATGAGGTGCGTGGTGAAGGGGAAGAAGCAGAAAGAAAGCCAACAGAAGCTCCTCTCCCTGCAGAAGATCTGACCGATCTCAAAGCTTTGTCAGAAGATACTGACCTCCTCTCTGACATATTTGGCTTGGATTTAAAAAGAGAGGGAGGACAATATAAACTAATCCCACATAATCCAAACGCAGGCCTAAGTGACTTGCTGAGCAGTCCTTCTTTACTCCCCTTACCTGATGTGCAAGAAAAAATACAGGTACACACTATAATTTGTATGTCTATACTGTTTAAATCTGGCTTTTAGACTTATAAATCAGCACATCATGCATATTGATACCATTTTTCAATGGATTAACAACTACAGAGTATTCTCTCTAGAGAGGCATGCCTGGCACCATCACTATTTATTTTTTGAACTTTAATTTTCTGTCATATCTTAGTTGGGTTGGTTGTGCTGAATCTGTGAACCGCCCTGAGACCTCCGGGTATAGGGCGATATATAAATTAAATGAATGATTGAATGATGATTGAATGAATGAATAAATACTCTTCTGTACATATCACTGAACATTATAGGTCACTTTTACTATTGTTTCTAACGTTGGTTTGTGTAAGTTGCTTTCACCTTTTGTGAAAAATACAATTAACAACAACAATATTGAGCAAGGAAAACTTTCATCTTTCTAAAGTGACATGGTTAGAGTTCCTCATCTGCTTATAATTGGTTTGAGTTTTAAATAGAAAACAATATTTTCAAGTAAATAGGAGTGTTCTCCTTTTCTATTCAACATGAACATTAGTATATTTTAAATGACATATTCAAGGCTATAGTGCAGGGTTTGGGTGGGGTTTTTAAAAACATAACTTGAAATTAGTGCATTGCCATAATTGTTTCTTCCTTATTTGTTGAAGGACCAGAAGGTGAATGAAGATGAAAAGGATGAGAAGGAAGAAACTAAATTTGTACCTGAAAAAGCAGAGTATGTGTCAATATTTCTAGCATTTTTTAATCCACTTATGAATATTGTAGTCTTAAATGCACTTGGAAGCAAACACATTGAAATCAATGACAACTCAGTTGTATTTATGTCCTTATCTCCTAACAGCTCAGTTATATAGAGGAGTACAGTGATCACTTTAGCAATCATTGTTATAAAGTGTTTTACATCCTGTGTGCTTCAATGTGAATTAATTATATTGTAATTGCTTTGTAAAGACCTTTCCCTTTTTAACCCACATTTATTTTCTTCCCAATGTGTTAAATCCATTATAAGTTTCTTGTATCTTAAGGGCTTTTATAAGTCCTTATCCATTATACATTCCCTAAATGCCCTTTCCAGCTGTGATCATTTCACATACAGTAAGTACTTGAAAGGGGACCCAGTCTTCTTTAAAGTGCCCATGAAACATGTGATTGACACAGCTTGTTTCTTTTTCCAATGAGAGATTATATTTTAATTAATAGAGTGTGACTCACAATAAGATTTATGCTTTTAGGGGAGAAGATGGAGAAAAGGAAGAGAAAGCAAAAGAAGATAAAGCAAAGCAGAAACAGAGGCAGCGTCACAAACATAGGCATGGTGAACCAGAAACACAGGAATCGGCCTTCTGGAAGAAAATTATTGCATACCAGCAGAAACTTCTTGTAAGTGGAATAAGTCATCTCTGAAGAGCAGGGAAAGCAATTTCCCTCCTCATTGCAGCACTGGGGGGAGGGACCTCTCCTCCAGGCCTACCTCTGTGATGTAGAGGAGCCTGCCCCCTCCTGCTGATGGGCATAGATCAGCAGAGAAGGGGGTGGTATGTGTGCTACCTGTGTGTCTGGGACCACTTTGGCAATGACCACTTTTGTTCTGGCCACACCCATTACTAGCATGTGGTCCTCTGAGGGTTGATCAGCAGCCCTTAGGCCAAAAAAGATTAGCCACCCCTGCTTTATCCGATCATGGTTAAAAGACACAAAATCATGACTCACTTGGATTATGTGAATTCCTTAACGAACACTGAAGTCCACTAGTAAATCACTGAGGATGATCTTTAATCTATAAACACGTCTTCCTGTGATGTAATATTTAGGCCTAATATGGCTTGAGGACCAAACTAAATGTAACACAGATTTTCATGAGATAGCCAATGGGGAAGGAGCTGTAAAAACTGCTTTGGGAGTAGAAAAGAGACAAGGAAAATGGGACACACCATTACTTCCACTTGCTATTTGCCCTTTCCAGATTATCTTTCCAGTTGCTTATCCCTTGAGATCACAAACATGTTTAGCAAACATACAAATATGATTGGAAATAGAAAACTGAGTGTGTTCGAACACTTACCATATTTACTCTAGTCTAACACGCCCTTGAATCAAATGCATACCTCAATTTTCAAAACCTTGAAACCCAAAAAAGTATTCGCTGACAAATGTAAATGTGCCATCGAATCTAATGCACACCTTAATTTTTGCAAGGTAATATGGTAAAAAAAGGTGAACATTAGAATTGAGTAAATGCGGTAATTTCTTTCAATATCACATTCTGTAGGTTAACTGAGCTAAATTATTCAAATGTAAGTATTTAGTGCATTTAACATTTATTATTTTGTCTTTCAGAACTATTTTGCTCGGAATTTCTACAATATGAGGATGCTGGCTTTGTTTGTTGCATTTGCCATTAATTTCATTCTGCTCTTCTATAAGGTAACTCCTTCAAGTTTTCATCCACTGATGTGTAAAAAATTAAAATGAAAGTACACATATACACAAAAAGCAAAAACGTATACAAAAGCATACATATGCACAAAAAGTAAACACATACACTTTCTTGTTCTTCAGCCTTCCTGGGTGATCCCAGCATATCAACACAATCTGAGCTGAAAACTGACATTTTAGGAGCAAAAAAGGTTACATAGCCTATCACTGTATGACACACACAAACACAAATCTAGTTCAGTGTTGTCTTTACTGACCATCAGTGATTCTTCCAGAGAGGGTTTGCCCTTGCCAGGAGATGTCAGAGATTGAACCTGGGGCTTTCTGCATCCAAAGCATGTACTTCACCACTAAGCTATGGGTCACCCCCAAAAGAGCACATGGTCTTTTGTGGGGGGGGAGAGAAAGAAAGAACACACAGACCGGGGGTGGTGGTGCAGGGATGAGGTGGGGGTGACTGGCTAAATACCCTCCAGCCGCAGAGTAGCTTCCACCTACAGCCAACCCCTCCCAGCTTCCACACACGTTGCCCAGCAGCAACAATAACAATAGCTTCCGCCTCTGGGGCTGATCGCTCAGTCCCCAACATCCTATGGCTTGGGTGCTTGCTCCATTCTGCTTCCAGCCTTGACTAAAGCTCTTCCACAATGCTCTTCTTTCTGAAACTGATTGCTCCTGCCTGCATATTCTTCCCTCAGCAGCTTCTGCTCCAGGAAAGGTGAATGCCCATTGGTCTCCGCCTTCCCTTCCTCCTTATCTCTCTCCCCACCCCCAGTCCTCCATTCCCAGGTGCTCGGAGTCACTGCTCTGATGCTCACTAGGCGCAAGACTAAATGTTGCCACACGTAAACAAAAACAACAGGCAGGATTTTTTATGCTGAAAAAGAGGACATATCTGGCAGAACCGGAGTATGGCGACCCTAATGTTGTTGCTGAAATTGAAATTTTGTGTATACTCTCTCCTCTCTACATGGCTTAACAGAAAACCATGGACCTAGAGTGAACCCACAGTCTTATGGTAAATGAATAGTGATTCCTGCCTTCAGCCATGAGAGGGAGATCTAGTCCCACCTGAGCTGATCTTTACATGCACCTAGAAGTGCCCTTCATGGTATGACAAATGTCTTTTCTGTTTTCAGCCTCTCCAGGAGGGCATTCAATCCACCTCTTCTTTCCTGGAACTAGGGGTTATAGGTTAATCCAGTTTATGCTCCACACATGTAGAGCAGGAAAAGTAAGAACTTTAGGAATTTGTTCCTGCCTGTGCTGCTCCTCCTACTTTTCTCGGCCTGTTTTATATTGATTGTTTGACTATTACACTGCCATGTTTATTGTTAATTCTTTTTTCACTACACCACAGGCGTAAATTTTAAATGTCTTTCTGAATGAGCAGATGGGTTACTGGATCTTACAGTTGGGTCTGGGAGGTAAGTGGCTCCTCTCCCTGGAGAAGCAACCAAGTGGTTGATGCTGGATGCTTCAGGAGGAGGTGCCATCTCACGTGTCAGGAATGCCTCCAGGAGACTCTGAAAACAGAAATTCAGTCAGAGCATTTTTATTTTTTCTACTCACTTCAATTTATTTCAACAGGTCCCACATCTGCAGTGGCTGAAGAAAGGAGGTTCGTGTGGTTAATATTGCTGAAAACTCCAAGCTAAGCAGCTTAGAAAGTCCTTCCCATAGAATCATCACAGTGCACTATGTTCTTGAAGAAAGTAGCGGCTACATGGAACCCACACTCCGCATTTTAGCCATTCTGCACACAGTCATTTCCTTTTTCTGCATCATTGGATATTACTGTCTGAAAGTAAGAGGACAAGGAATTCATACATCTCCACTGAAGTAGTTACAAATAACGTCTTGTATCTTTATATATTTGTTTTGGCGTGTGTGCAGGATGCTTTTTCAAACACACACACAGTTCCTTCAATTAAAATATCCAGGGCACTGTATAGGAGGTGCACTGGGAGCCAGTGAAGCTCTTGCTTGAAGTAAAGATACTAAGGATATTGTAAAACTTGCTACAAATATAAAATATTGTTAGATACAGCACGTTGAAATCTTTCAGAAGTGGCAAGAGGAACAGTAGAAAACCTGCAATGCCTTGATATCCTATTTTATCAAAGTTTTAAGAGTCAAAGATAGATTTCTCTGTTTAAAACAAAATCTTCAAAATAAGATGAAAAAATTCTGTAGCATTTGCAGTGTTCCTGATAGTTTTTTTTCCTGAAATTGCACAGATCTTGTATGAGATTTGTGTGTGCTATTCCCCAAGTGCATAGATGTAACAGAGATTTATGTGGCCATTTTTTAAAGTACTCTGATGCATTTGAGATTCAAAATGCTTCAAAAAAAATTACACATCCAAATTCCAGAATGGCACCAATCCCTTAGAAATCTACCATTCCTCCTGTATTTGACTTCAGGACTTTGTGGAGATGACTGCATATATGCATCTTGCACCAATTTGTATTACCTTTTAATTTTTGTTCCCCTCATCAAAACTGCTAAGAGGCCTGTGCAGAAACACGCAGTGCTTCAAAAGTGATTGCTTATTTACATTGATAAAGGCAGAGGGGAGGCGGTCAGGAAGGGGGAAATTTTAAGGATGACTTGAAAATGTTTGTTGAATATTTGAAAGATTACTGTAAACATCTTAAAAAGTCAGCAGGATTAGAATAAACCTAGCAGTAAAAATATAAACAAAGGAAGAGTTGGATGAGCTAAAATAGGAAGTAATCAGAGTATGCAGCAAGGAAGGAGATGTGTAATAAACCGGGGGGGGGAGGGAAATCAATTTTTAATGTATGGATTGTTTGATGTGCGTTGATTTACAAAATTAAAAATGATAATTTTTATTTTTTTAAGATAAAGGCAGAGGGAAGAATAAAAGAACAAACCTAAGTTATAGCAAATTGTGCATGTACCAATTCCACAATTATTCTAGAAAATTTTCCTGATAATTTTAGAAATTCTCCCAGTAAACTACCGGTAGCAGGAAGACGGTATGGAATGCTGGAGAGCCAGTGTGGTGTAGTGGTTAAAAAACAAAAACAAAAACAAAAAAAACGAATGAACTAATGGAGCAATAGCTCCATTATCTTTACCTTATTTGCATTTTCCTAACTGGGTAACCTCAAAGTTTTGCTGTGATGGCAACATAATATTTATGTTTTTGGTACATAAATAGCAACTTGCGTCAGTAAATTTTCCTTACTATTTAGGGTTTGTCCTGGGCTCAAATTGGTTTTTCCCCCCTTTTAATAACATACTATCTAGATTTTTGCTCACAAAGAGTGCTCCTGTTCATAGGTGGGGAGGTAAGAGATTTTTGCTCTTTTATCCTCTTGTAAGTCTTTTGTACCCCTTTGAAAATTTGCTCCAGCGGAAGCAGTGGTCTGGGTATTCACCCACAGCAGGGAGTAGGACGCATCACTGGAAATCTCCTTCCCCTTCTGTAAGCACTGGATTGCAAGCACAAAAAGGGGAAGGGCTGCAGTTGGTCCATTTCACTTCCTTTAAGAACTTGTACCTTTCATTCAGTCTGCATTTCCCCCAACAACCAGCTGTTCTTAAAATACTGTTGCTCCAAGTGCTCTAGAACATTTAAATCAAATGTTAGTATGCTTATGTTTGGTTGCAGGTTCCGCTGGTTATATTTAAACGAGAAAAAGAAGTCGCACGGAAATTAGAATTTGATGGGCTGTATATCACAGAACAGCCTTCAGAAGATGATATTAAAGGGCAGTGGGATAGACTTGTCATCAACACACAGTAAATATTTTTCTTCCTTCCCTTTATCTTTCCTGAAGCTTGTGTAATTGTATCTCAATTTTGGCAGTAGTGAATTGTGATTGGATTCATCTGCAGCACAGAAAACTTCAAGATTTGAGGCAGCTATAACTATTTTTATATAGCTATAAAATGTACATTTTAGCTTGCTGTTGTTGTGAGGATATCAGTAAAAAAAATTCTTCCATTTTGCAAATAGCAGGTTTGTTTCAATGGCACTGCTATACTTGAAACATAAATGTTGATTCGTACAGTCAAGATGGTTCTACAGTGGTGCCCCGCTAGAACGAAAATAATTCGTTCTGCGAAAATTTTCGTCTAGCGGGTTTTTTCGTCTTGCGGAGCGGCAATGACAGCCGCGCTCCGCAAAACAAAACAAAAAGACGAAAAATTTTCGTCTTGCGAGGCAGCCCCATAGACTTTTTCGTCTAGCGGGGCAGCCTTCCGCTAGACGAATGCCTTCGTCTAGCGAGTTTTTCGTCTAGCGAGGCATTCGTCTAGCGGGGCACCACTGGATTTCACTTAAATTAAAATGATATGCATTTTTAAATTCATCTAACACATGGAAGGTGACACATCCAATTATTATTCATGTTTCCTCCTTTTAAATGTATAGAGAGAACATGGCACTTTTATTCATACTATATATTTTTAAGTAGAATGGGTTACTGTGCGCATTCACCAGGTCTCATGAAGAATACAATTTGCACATACCGATAATCCAGCCATGAAGAAGGAACTTTGCACATTTCCTAGTCAATATACATCATCTCCAACAGGCCTTGGGAAATGTGCATATGGTGACTGTACATTTTCTGGTCATTATGCATACTCTCCAACAGGCCAGTTTGGCATTACATGTGAACTGACACATTGTGTATCTCCAAATGGTTAAGTTACATCAACAATGGTTAAAAAGAAGAAATAAAAGAAGACGATTGCCCCAAACAGGTATTTCTTCCACTCACGGAAGGCATATTTAGTACACACACAGCTTAACACAATCTGCAGAAAAATCTGAAATGTCGTATTTGCATCTCTTAGGCAAAAGTTAATTTTGTGTCACAATAGAGACGAACAATCCAGTGCACTCTAAACAAAACTTCACATGAAACAATGTGGGTTGTCGGAGTTCTGTGGACACATTGATGCATCTGAATGGGAAGTTAGCACTAGGCAAGGAAGACATTCCTACTGTAATATTTTTTTTTTAGTAATTAGGACTACCTGTGTAAATTAAACCTATAATAAATTGAATTATTAAATGAATTTATTTATTATTAAACCTACCATATTATAAATACATTTGTATTAGGTAGCTTTATTAAGCTTTTTCTATATGCAATTCCTATAACAGTGTTACCTGTCAATTTGTTATTCAAAAAAATGTTTACTCATATGAGTGCTATCTTACTTTTGTATATCTTTAGATCATTTCCTAACAACTATTGGGACAAGTTTGTAAAAAGAAAGGTAATGTTCTTATTATAGTTGAATTATGTAATTTACAATTTGTCTAAATTATTTATACATGTCCTTTTGTATCATTATAACTTGTATCCATTATTATTAATTTAATGCAGTTATATAAAGACTTTCTGCAGAGGTGACCGTATTGGCCCCCAATTCAGAGAACTATGTCTAGAGATGGGGAAGGATTTCAACTTGCTCCACAGTTTGGACAGACTATACATGGAACATGCAAATTAGACAGCATGTCTACAAATTTCTATGCACAGTTCACTGAGGTGTGCTTAAAAAAGAACACTAAGATGGTCCAAGGGTATTGTACAGAAAAGAGATGGCTGCTCCATTGTTTCATATGGACAGCCATCCTTTTTTCGATAGTGGCACACCATAACATACCACGACTTCCAGGGGTGTTGCACTCAAAGGTTTTACGCATGCACAGCAAGTGATGCACTTTCAAGCTGCTGAAAACATGCAGAAAGTTTTAAATCAAGAAAGAATGAAACAGGGACCCTTCAGAGCCCTTGGGTAGTATTTCTAAACCAGTGTGTTTTGAAACTGTGGATTTTTTGTTTTTTTAATTGCATGCATTTGGGATGGAAAAGACATGCTAGTCGGCTCTTAGTGCAAGGGACATGGACTGGATCAAAATGTTTTGTCCATCTGTAACCATGACTGCCTACAGGAGGCTGTGCAGCTGGCTGCATTGTTCATGAAACTCCAAAGATGATCAGTGCCTTTGGGGAAGGCATTGTTACAGAGATAAGAAAGCACACTTCACACATTGACTGGGGCCCACTACTCTTCTTTCCATCTAACAATTAATTAGCATTGTCAGAGGAGGATAGGTTAGCTTACGTGTTAAAAATGTTCACATGGCCCAATCCATAGCACTTACCCTGGCTACAAGATGAAAACCACCCTTCCTACCAGCAGCTTTTCATACTCTAGGGAAAACAAATCTTCAGCCAGAAACTCTGCAGACAGATGGCAGTGGCTCATGTCTGTATGTGCAGAATTCATTCTAATTGTTTCTTTAGGAAGATACTAACAGAAAGGAATTTGATGCAACTTTATATGAAATAATGATTTAAGATTTGTGTAATATCTATGTATAGACTATATTTACACATAAATTTAGCCAATTTAGTTATTATATAGTTAGAATCATTTTTCTTTAAGCTTATGGCTGCTGCTGCTACTACTACTGCTGCTGCTGCTATACAGAGAGCAGATCTCAGTTCTTGACTGAAGTCTATGTGTTCATTTTGCCACATAATTGATCAATCAGTATTATACACATATATTGTGAATGGGCTGTTGAAATAATTTGGATTCAGCTGAAATATAACCTGTTTTATTAGGTTTTCCAAAGTAGAGAGAAAAATAACAATCACCTCCATTCTTCTAGGTTATGGATAAATATGGAGAGTTCTATGGAAAGGACAGAATCAGTGAATTGCTGGGAATGGACAAAGCTGCTCTGGATTTCAGTGATGCTAGAGAAAAAAAGAAAACCCAAAAAAGACAGTTCTTTATCAGCTGTGTAAGTTTTCAAAAATTTGGTTTTTTAAAAAGTAAGCATTTTTTCAAATGTAGAGCCAGCCTACAGCTCTTAGGCTTTTAAAGAGTGACTGTTTTTAGTTACAGGTAGGTAGCCGTGTTGGTCTGCCATAGTCAAAATCAAATAAAAAATTCCTTCCAGTAGCACCTTAGAGACCAACTAAGTTTGTTCTTGGTACGAGCTTTCGTGTGCATGCACACTTCTTCACACAAAAGCTCATACCAAGAACAAACTTAGTTGGTCTCTAAGGTGCTAATGGAATGAATTTTTTTTTGTTTTTTTTTGTTTTGACTATTTTTAGTTAATAGTGACTTGATATTCTCAAGCAGTACATGTGTTGGGGGCCGATGAAAAAATTAAGTTGCCTGTTGTATTTGTGCTGTGAAGAAAAAGGCAACTTGCTTGGTAGCTTTTAAACAACAGCTACCAGAATTTCCTATCTTGGCAACACCCCTGGCCTTGACAGTAAGGGAATAGGAGACTCCAAGTTAGTCATACTCAAGTTCCATTGAAATCAGTAAGACTTAAGCAAGATGTGACTTTTCCATTAATTTCAATGGAACCTAAGTATGACAGCCTTAATGTGGATTGGCACCAATGACAGTAACACAAATAAGTTAAGAGATGTCAGCTTCTTTGAGGAAAAAGTATAAATGCAGTGTTGTTCCAGTGGCGGTTTCTGAACAAAAATAATATAGTATCACCAGAAACTGCCCCACTCCCACTTTTAACAATAGCAGTAGCAGGAATTAAAATGTTATTTATATGAATTGGTTCTAAGACAGCTATGTTGAAAACAGGGCAGTGATGGTTTGATACCCAGGCTGAATGACGTAATTGTTACATATTAATATAGTGTTATTTCCTACTGTGTCTTTCATGTATTTTTTCCAGACTGAATTCTATTGATGTAAAGTATCAGATGTGGAAATTAGGAGTTGTTTTCACTGATAATGTAAGTTTATGCCATCAAATATAAATTAAGTACTAAAACAGGAAACTGGTTTAGAGTGTGAGATTTGGGTACTTTAAGTGAGGTTGAAAATGTGGGCTTGCTATATTAAGACTCTGAACATATACCAGTACACATGGCCAATTCCATTTGATAGTCAGATGTAATGTAGTATAAGTTTTATTGTATCGGTGAAAGTCTATCACATGTAAGGGGATTGTTTAGCTTTGCATTGATAAAGTAGGCTGTTGGCTATGACTACTCATCCTGCAATAAACAAGCATTTTCCATGCTGTTTCCTTGTAGATGTAACTGTTCAACATTTTTCAGAGCTACCGGTAGAAATGAACACATTGCAAAGCTCACCTAGAGGGCAAAAAAATCATCTTGATGAGATATAGTGGTTCCTCCTGTATCCCAGTTATTGTAATGACTTGCTAGACCCTGGGTTCAGTAGGAAGCCTATGTAAATGATAAATTATATTGGCTGATTTTGTTATTTAGACCTTGAAATTGGATATTCTCTCTCCCCAATTCATTCCTTTACTTAACAAAAGCAGGCTTTTGCTGGAGGAGTATGATTCAGTTGAAAAACTGAAGGTTTTAACCAGGTTATTTAAAAACAGCACCAAAAAAATTGCTCATTTAAAAGAATATGAGTTAAATAAAACTGATTTAAAATGTTTAAAGTCTATCTTTTTTGTGTTATTTGGCAGCTGTTATGATCAGAGCTAGGGCACCAGGAATCTTGCACCTGGTTGTATAAATTACTGAGTTATTTGGTTTTGCAGTTGAGTCTAGTTAATCACAATTATCACATTGTCTGCCCTTTTTCTAATTTTGTTTTACGCTTTCTCCTGAAGTCTTTTCTGTACCTCGCCTGGTATATGACCATGTCAGTCCTTGGTCATTACAACAACTTTTTCTTTGCTGCTCATCTTCTTGATATAGCAATGGGATTCAAAACCTTGCGAACTATTCTGTCATCAGTAACTCACAATGGCAAACAGGTAATGCTGTCTTTTCTATCATTAACTACACTATCCTTTAAAACCAAGTTGGTAAGGAGGAACAATTATACAAACAAAACAGATAGAAACAAAAGGGTTAAGTTTCATCATGTTGTCCTAAAAATTCAAAGGATAAGTCACAATCATACTTGCAACTCTGATTTGCTTAATTAGTTCTAAAAAAAAACATGCAATGGGTACTAATGTCTTAACCAACACCATGTGATCAGTGTTACTAAAGTCTCTTTTCCTGCGGCTGCAATGGGTGTGGAGGAAAAAGCAAAAGTTGCTCCTCTCTCTTCTGCCATCAGCGTAGGTATGGATCACTGAATCCTCAAAACTGAAGAGCGCAGTTGGCTACAACCCAAAACTTCAAGTCAATATGTTGAAGCGTCCCTCTTGTTTCTTTATTAGAAAGAAAACTTCTGCATGAGGGCATTCAGCACAGAAATATAATTGTTCCACAAAATCATATTGCTGTACTCTTAATTCATATATCATGTGACTTATTTTTTTTTAGCTTGTGCTCACAGTAGGATTACTGGCAGTGGTAGTTTACCTGTACACAGTAGTCGCATTTAATTTTTTCCGCAAATTCTACAATAAGAGTGAAGATGGAGATATGCCAGACATGAAGTGTGATGATATGCTAACGGTAAATATTACTTCGACTTTTATTCATCATCCCTTGTGTTGCTAATACAAGTTCTCGATGCCATTCATATAACTCAGTATGGTTATTATAAACATAATGCTTTCAGAAAAAGGAAGGTTCTGCTACTATAAATTGACAATGGCAAATGGGTGTAGTAATTTGATTTCTCTACAGATACTAGAAATAATCTGTAGTCAGAATAAAGACATCTCAAAAGCTTGCTCTTATTGAATAATAGTGACAATCAGGAAGCTGGGATGATGATTTCTCGTGAGTTGACCAAAGTTACAGACAGAACTAGTAACATACCAACTGTTTATACAGTACGACAAAAACTACTTTTACGATAACACTGGAGTGAATGAATTTCTTTCTGAAGCATGAACTGAAGTCAGTTGGGGGGTGGGGGGTGGAATTAGACTCTTAAAAATATTTGTAAGGTTTCGTCCTTTCAAGCCAGATACTTTAACCCTTTGTTTACAAAAGCATTGTAAAACAATATCATTAGTTACGAATCCAAGGCTTAGTGCCAATATGCAGCATCCTGGCTCCAGCAGGTGGGTCTTGCTAGTTTCTGTATTTATACCAAACAACAAAGTAAAACTGCCAAAAAAAAAACAAATTTAAAGAAACCTGTATTCTGTACACAGATATCCCAATCCATGGGGAAAGCTGGCTCCTTCCCCATGTGAATGTTCCTAGTTTCCAGTGATCAGCTGTTCAGGAGGGATATTTAGCAAGCAAATTTTGTATGAATATAGGAAAAATAATTAGTATGCCTTGCTTTCTACAGTTTTTAAGAACAAAGTAATTGTCCACTGTATTCATCATTCTTGTGGCCTCTGTGCAGTTTCACATTGGTAACTGCTTCTGTGTGGCCTAAAAAATAAGTTTTGCTGCTGATTTAAGCAGTGGTGAAACTGCAGTCTTACAGAATGGAATTCTGTAAGAGGGCACTGCCACACTGCCAGCCTGCTGGTTGCAGGCTCCTGTTATAAAGGCAACTCCCCTCAACAGATTTCATCCTCCCCACTGAGAAGGTTGAAGACTCCTCCCCCCCCAAAAAAATTGTACAGGGGGGCTTAATGGTTCCCCCCATCAAAGCATGGAAAGGTTTAGCCCAGTGATAGGGACTAGGGAGCATTCAGGCTTGAGGCTGGTGTAGGTTCGTTATGTCTAAACCAGGCCAGGATCTTTGAGAGCTTCTCTGCAGAGTGTGAGGCTCTCTCACTCCTTTCCCTCAAGTAAACAGACCTGCATTCCCACTCCCTTTGCAGCCACTCATTTATCTGAAATTCTGACTGAAAGATCAAGGCGCAGTTTAAGCCTTATGCAGATTAATAAATAGCCATAGCAGATGTAGAATGTGCATTTTAATATTACTGTCTTTTCCCATGTGTTCGTAGTGCTATATGTTTCACATGTATGTGGGAGTGCGTGCTGGTGGTGGAATTGGTGATGAAATTGAAGATCCAGCAGGCGATGAATATGAAATCTATCGAATCATCTTTGATATTACGTTTTTCTTTTTTGTAATAGTTATTCTCCTCGCTATCATCCAAGGTACATATGCATAGTTTTTCGGTTTATATTGTATTTTTAATTGACAAAATTACCCTTTCCCTACTGATAACTAAAATCCCATTTTCCCCTGGCATATGGAAGACACATGGGATGAAACATCATGCCACCCAATATATAAAAAATGTAAACTTCCTGTGCCTAATATTTGCTTATGTTCAAAATCTATTTAAAGTGAGTTTAGTGTAGAGATGTAAAAATTTCTGTAAATTTTGAAGCCATGGGAGGGTGAGAAATGCTTTCCCCCCACAGGTTGGGGCCGGGGGGGGCGTGACACAGAAATTTAATAAAAATTGAAACAATTCAGTACTTTAAAAAATATGTGTTGCATATCAAAGATCACTTTCTTACTTTAGGAACATAATGTATAACTTAGCTTACCATAGATTTATCATGTCTGGTATATTAAAAGTACAGTTTAGTCAGACAATAATTACAAACTGAATTTATTTTTTATTGTTACAACTTAAGCTACAAGTTGCTGAATTGTAAACAACCTAGCATCTCTTTCATTTTCCCCAGTTTATGAAGAGCTAGCAAAAAATAATAAAAAGAGAAACCACCAACCCTGTAGTAAAACTGATAACTGTTTATTCTGAGAATTATTGGTTTATCAAGTCCTCCACAGTGTACACACATTAAAAAGAACCAGGGTTTTTGGTTTCATTTGGGGAGAGTTCTCATTTCGGGGGGGGGGAATCAAACAAACAGGAACAGTGGGGGCAGGGGAGCATGAAAACACGCATGCTGGGTTTTTTTGGGGGGGCAGGGGTAGAGTTAGGCTTTCAAATAACACCTAAAGGATGCTTTACTTCTTATTTTCCAAAAGTCTCCAATGAAATAGCTGAGCTTGGGCTGCTGCAACTCCTCTTTCTTGCTTCCTTCCCCAGAATGCCTTGTGGGAGGAAATTAGTGTTGACATATTAGCATCCTTCCCAAATATACTCTGTCACCTTAGAATGTAATTGTCCATCCAATTGCAGCTAGTGAGATACCTCTGGGAGGCTCTAAACCAGGGCATGGAAACAATCACCTAATCTGTTAGCAATGGTTGAGCCTAAATCTAAATAGGTCTTACCATGGGTCTGTTGTGGTGGCCTCCAGCTACTGCAATTCCCATCAGCCCATCAGTTTTGTCAGGGTCAGGATGATGCAAGTTATAGCCCCATAACATCTGAAAGGCACTGTAGTAGCTATTGCTGCTATAGACAGTACTGTTTACCCAGTCTAAATAACCCCCTTTTGGGTGCAGGTAACAAAAAATAATATTGAACAGATGTATTTGCATACAAAGACGCGGTGGCACTGTGGGTTAAACTACAGAGCCTAGGGCTTGCCGATTAAGGTTGGCGGTTCGAATCCCCACGACGAGGTTAGCTCCCGTTGCTCGGTCCCTGCTCCTGCCAACCTAGCAGTTCAAAAGCACGTCAAAGTGCAAGTAAATAAATAGGTACCGCTCCAGCGGGAAGGTAAACAGCGTTTCTGTGCGCTGATTGAAAAAGCAGTCACACATACTGTGCTATATAGCTGAAAATTAGAGACAAGCGAATAGGATAAATGGCATTGCCAGGTCTTATATATCTACTGGAATCTCATAAAAGCATACACTCTTGTTCCACTTCTACAAGAACTCCAAGCACAAAAGGTCCTGCAGAGCTCTGCACATGATTGGCTCATGCCCACAATCTGAGATGAGATGCTTTTCATCTGCAAGAGCCTTCAGACCCAGTACCTCTTCACTCTTTCCTTTTTCTGCAAAAATCTCCCCTTCTCTTGTATTTATATTCTTGGCTCTGATGTGATTTATTTCTTTCCCCTGTTCTCTCAGCCATGGTCCATTACCTTTGCCGAGCTCTGTTAATGTGACTGTGTTAATAATAAACATTTTAATGAGAACAGGAAAATGAAATGATGTAACCTCTGGATGCTGTCACATAAAGCATCTTTTAGCAATTAAGACTTGTATTCCATATACACATCTTGTGAAGAAGGAATGAGAGATTAAAGGCAATCCACAATTACCATATTTTCTATGTATAAAACACACGTATAAGATGACCCCTATTTTTGGAACCCAAATTAAGAGAGCCAGTGCTCGAATCCAAGCCTGCACTGCCTGTACCAGAGCCTGAACGTCTATTCATTCACCATCCATGATAAGATGACCCACAATTTTTGACTAAAATTTTTAACCAAAAAACATACCGGTAATCTTATACACTGAAAAATATGGTAGTTTTCTCCTCTTTTTCTATGAACTGCGCTTCAGACAGCTCCAGTTTATATAGCAAATTCAAACACTTCATGTACACACCAGGGCTGGATGATATCTGGTTTTCAATATCACATTATATCACCAGCTAAACATCACAATATCTCGATATATCACAATATATGTCTGGGTTGGCGGAGAGGAGGGCCCTGCTGTGCCTCCCCATGGAAGTGGAGGACTTTGTGGGCATTCCTGTGGTGGCGGAGGCCTTGCTGTGCCTCCCTACAGATTGACAGAAATGTTTCTCTGAGTTAAACACAGATTCAGCCTCTACAGTCATATTTACTATAAACTCTGACTGTGATTTGAGCATTCAATGCATATAACTTTAGTTTTGAGTAAGGTGTACACGTGTGCATCAGATTATGACAGAGTTTACAAAATCAAAAGCATCACCTTATTTTAAGTATCACCTAATTTATTACCAGGTTTAATTATTGATGCATTTGGAGAATTAAGAGATCAGCAAGAACAAGTTAAAGAAGACATGGAGGTAATATACAGCAATTCTGTTGTGATGTATATGGTATTTCTGTGAAATAGAAATACATGTGTAATAGAAGAATAAATTGTGTATAGCTAACATGCCAGTGAGAGGATTCCAGTTTAGAATTTCCCTGCCGTACTTCTTTTACATAGAATATATAATGGACCATTGGGCTGGCATTATGGAACAGCACTTCATTCTGAGGGTTTATACCACCAACATACACTGCTGTAATCTATGCCAAGCAGTGGTGGTTCTCCAAAGATTTAGGCAGTGGTGTTCCCAGCCCTGTTTCTTGAGTTTCTTTTAAGCAACAAATGCTAGGGACTAATCTTCTGTATGAAATGCATGTTCTCCACCTAGGGATGAAGAATAAATTAGTATGGGTCACATTTTAAAGAGAACCAACCTGATTTGCCAATCTTGTATGTATACATGAATCAGGATGCAGCAATCAACTGGATTATGCATTTTGTCACTATTGCAATGCACTTTCAGTTTGAAAAAATACACATTTTGGAAAAAAAACTTAGAATACAAATGCACTGGAAAGTGTACAGAAAAGCTTTTTTGGGGAAATGTGTGCTTTGGAAGGGATGCATACAATTTAAATGCAGCTAAATCTGAAAAATAGCAAACAAACATAAATAGGCTGTTTCATCTCCCCCTAGTTCCACTACTGATATATCATTGACCCTTTATTATCTTTTACTTAACGGAGGGAAATATTTTAGCATTCAGAAGGCAGAGGTTGGAAAAGAAGAGGATACATTTCTATTTAAGGCCTTAAAGCAAGGAATTTTGCTAAGAAAAGTTTGAACTTGGCATACAGAGTTTCCTTGTTCTGTTATAGAATTTGGACAATGTATTTTTTTATTCTTTTTAGACCAAATGCTTTATTTGTGGGATAGGTAATGACTACTTTGACACAGTGCCCCATGGTTTGAAACACATACTCTACAGGAGCACAACTTGGCTAATTATCTGTAAGTACTTTAGTGTCATCAAATTTGAAACATAATAGGAGATGCAACAAGTCAATATTTTGAAGTAAAACTCATTACATTTATATGGTGGTTGGAAAAGGAAGTATTTTGCTTTGTGACTAAAAAAAAAAAAAAAGGTCAGGGGGGCCCACATCTAGTATTGGTATTGCTTTTAAGTATTGCTAAAATCTGGTATTATGATATGAAATTTGAAACTGAACCATAATCTTTGGAAACAGCACGAAATTGACAACTAGAAAATGAAGCCACAACCCTTAAATTAAGAGTTTCAATAGGATTTAAGTCCCACGTAAGGCAAAAAAATCCCTGCATTGGACTAGATGAGCCTTTTGATTCCTTCCAACCCTACAATTCTATGATTCTATGAAATAAATGGACTTAAAGGCTTAGTTAAATTCTTAAAATAACAGATGCAGTATATATTAACAAGTTACAATGAGTCCTGTAGCCTTTCACTTGAATCCAAACTTGGCTTCCAGAAATTGAATTGAACTGAAACCAGATTTTAGTTTCATATCCTAGTATGGAGGGACCCTAACCCCCAATTTCTCAGTTTGGATGTTAAGAAACCAGGAATTTGTTCAGGGAGGGAATACCGGTGGGTGAAGTCAGGTGAGGAGGGAACCAACAAGCACATGGATTGCTCCTAGTTCAGTAAAACATGGTTTAGTAGACTGGTTTCTGAACTGGGGCTATAAATCATAGCCATGCATTTTCCTTTCTACATGTGGGAAGCCTTTCCTTTCTAATGACAGGCTGATACGTTCTTTCATTTTTAAGTAATTTCTTATATACAGGCATTTCTCTCTCTCTCTCTCTCTCTCTCTATATATAATATATATTGAACAACAATTACTTTCTTTATCTTAGATTTTCCTGATGTATCTAATAAATAAAGATGAAACCGAACATACTGGACAGGTGAGTCACCAACATGTTGTGTAACAATAACTACCTAAGATTCATTTTTTGTCAGAAATTTTTAAGTGTAATCTACTGTGATACAAATTGGTACCAGTACCTAGAAGTCCACTAGATGAGAAAATGACTTTTTGTTACTTTTGATAGCTATGCGAAGTTTCATTTAGAAGAATTTAGAGAGCTTACATCAATTTCAATATTTACTATGTCTCCTCTACTACTTGTGTTCGTTTGGAAGGCCACATTTAACTTTTTAAATGAGTTCACAAACATTTCAACTTTGGTTCTTTCTACTCACCAAAGTGATGGTATGTCATGTAGTAACTGTGGGATTTGCCACCTGTATTCCTTTTTGCTGATGAATGGTTCCAGTCCAGCAAGGGAGATTTAAGCATTCCATATACATATGTTCATCTGGATGGATATCCTGTACCCATGCTCCTCTGAACATCAATCAGTTGACTGGATGGTTCTTGAGATCTGGCCCTTTGAAAAAATACAAGCATTGGAAAATTAAGAAATGTTAATACTGATCCGTACATAATATTCATTCCCTCTGTGGAAGAAACCAAGATAGGTTTTGTAAAGTCCTACAAAAGCATATTATCCCAGAACTAAAATTGCTGCTTTGCTATTCTAGATGGAGAGATACAGTATTTTGTATACTTGCATGAGGCTTAATTTTCTGATGCTGTGGATTGGATTTAGTCCATTTCTCTCCAGGGCAGCTCTCAAGACCTACAAAGGCGAGGATAATAAAGAAATAGGGTCCTGGCTAGACAACACTATACAACAACAGAAACTGAAACACAGACTTGAATATCAAAGAAATAAGTAGAAATGCAAAAGTATTCATAATGCTTCTGCTTCAAGTGAAAGCAAGACGTACCAGTACCTGAGATTGCTTCAAGGTGATGGAGCTAAGCTTTTCTCTGAAGCAACTACATTCCTGTCTTTGGGTACAGGGGGGACACTAAAACCACCAGACTGTTGTAAGTTCATGGAGAAATACATTTCAGATAAGGCTAATGATTCCTTCTCTATAAAGTTGAATCAGTGTGTACAGCACATATTTTAGCATAAAAAGCTAGGTTTCGGTAATCCTTTCAAAATCTTTCAGACTTGCAATAGTGAAAGTTTTAGAGTAAGTGGCAAAAGTCTTTCAAATGTATTTTAAAAGTAAGTTCAACTATAGTTCTCTTCTGTGTTTTGCAGGAATCCTACGTATGGAAAATGTATCAAGAGCGATGCTGGGAATTTTTTCCTGCAGGCGACTGCTTTCGAAAGCAGTATGAAGACCAGCTTAACTAATTCTAGTTGAGGACTATCTATTGAGAAACCATCCACACCTCTCTTGACTCCTTGGGAACAGTTAGCAGATTTCCCAGATCTATTAAGCAGTGTGCTGTTTGGAGCACCAAAGCTTTTTTTTGATGACTCAGCTGTCCTTTTTTCTTCTATGTTTGCTTTGAGAACAATGAGAACTTAACTCTGGGAAGAGAAGAAAAAATATCCCACACAACAAATCCCCATACATAACATGAACACATGCACACAACAAGAGACTCGACAGCTTTTTCTCTCTGAGACTGCCTGATGATTCCCTTAACTAAGAGAACACACGTGGGGTAATGTGATAGCCACATTCATTCAATCTATTTATTCATCATCCTGGAAGGACCTCTATAGATCACGGAGTGCTGTAAAGGATTGTTGTGGACGCTAAGTTGTGGGGAAATAGTGCCTTACTATATGTAGGTTGAGCTATGCAGAAGATGAGTGCATGATGACATCTTATTTTCTTTATTTGTCCTCTCTTTCCTCCCAGTTAATATTTATTTTGTCTTCTGGAGAGGGGGGGGGGATTTGGCTGTGCACACCTTTTAAATAAGACTATGGCGTGTCTCAGGATAAAAAGTAGTTTTTTTCTCATTAAGCTCAGTTCACAGGTATCTTCCTCTTTATCTCTTACACTTTTTGGTAATGCTCTGATGCAACACTGCAACTTTATGAAATCTTTGTATGAAAACAAAAAGACTGCAGAAAAAAACTTTAAAAAGAATAATTTCATTGCATGTTTATTATGCAAGTTAAAACAGCAAAAAGCAACCTTCTGAAGCAAGTTGATCAACATGAGAAAACATTCACGATAATATTCATAGTAATAAAGTGTTGTGGGCTTTATTGTACATTTGAAACCAGTGTCATCAACCCACTATGTATATGTTATGAACTTGCCAGTAGTTTCGATTTATTTTCTTTTTGTTGTTGTTTTCCTTTTTGTTCATTTTGCCATTTGTGAACATTAGTGGAATTAAGGTTTTTCTTAGGTCAATTTTTAAAATCCAAGGTGAAGCAATATCCATTCAGGGATTTCATTATTTGCATCATGAAACACCAATGATGTGTACATCACTCCATTTTGAGTCCTTTTTTGATTGTAATGCCAGTCTTTACAAATAAAAGGAGAGATTTGGAATGGAAGCAAGGTGCTTTTGCTGTCACTTGGCTTCTTTTTAACAGAGGCTGTCAGTTTTTCTCTAAAGTTATTGCAACAATTACCCTCTTCGTCTTCGTAGCATCACTGTTGTTCCTTCTGCCCTAGTGAACGTTCCAATTTAAACCCAGACCACCACTTTACACTGAAGAAAATCTGCTTCTTGATCACATCACTTAGCTGTAAGAAAAGGTTCATTCCAACCTATCATTCAAATCAAGAAAGGGTTTTATGGCACCTTAAAGTCTAATAAAATTATTAAGGTTAACCTCCCAATTGAGAACAAACTTTATGTGGACTCTAGTCCATAAAAGCTTATACCATAATAAACACGTTTAAGGTGCCACAAAGCTTTCTTGTTTCTGTCGCAGCAAAACAGAAACTAGCCTCTGGAGACCTCTAAATTTATGTAGGCAATACTCAAGATAATTAATGGCTGTACATATAAGCAATTATCTGAACCAGTTAGTTCTGCATATCCTTTTCTTCTAAATTGCCGGAAAGTTTTGTTTTCTACTCCACTCTAACCTTTAAGAAGGGAGGCAGAGACAGTAGAAACATATGAGAAATCTAGTAATGATTTAATCTAGTTTTGGATCTAGTTACAGTATCTTATGTTAGGGCTGACTGAATGAATTGGTCTCTACAGTGAAAAGACTAGAGAGTCTAGCAGTGAGGTTCTTTTGAGAACTTCCCAGAAGACACAGTGCTAATTAGAATGTTTTTAATCAATGCTACAATATCTTTTTAGTATAAGATTTTATCTTGGTGATAAACCAACTGATAAGCGATTTATGCATTATAGATACCCTTTGTCATATACAAAAACACACACACCAGGAGATAGGGATCACTCTACTTAACAATTTGCATTTCCTTGTTACAAATTTATCCTTTGCTCACACTTGTGGGATTCTTCTAAGCAACTATACACTCCCCAAAATGCAGTATCTCCTTGATTGTTTAAAACATCAAGCAAACCTTAAGAGAATCTTGCTTGCTTTTTAATTAGTTTTCATCGTGGCAATTTGCTGGAGCATCATTACTCCCACATTTGGTAAAAATAATAAGAAATAATCACACACCTTAGTTATTGAAACAAGGAGTGATTAGACAATGAAGACTGTACAGGCTGAGGCTGCTTTAAATATTAACATATGGCAGAGCTGTCAACTGTGTGTGTAGGCCTTCACCAAATAAATCCAGAGCCTTACTTCACATTTCCACTAATGGCGATAAGGGGAGGGTTTGTGAAAAAACCAATGAAGTCATGCATAGTGAAAGGCACCTTCTGGAGCACTGAAAATGTTGGCTACAATGTGTGCATTGCCATGGAGGGGGATTTGATGGGGAGGGTTGTCTTTGCCCATTGGTCAGTTTCTTTTGGTAACAACTGATGGCTGGTCTGGGCAACCTCATCCACACAGTGCACAAAGCAAAATTCAAATCTCCTGCACACAACAGAAAAAGATTTGCAGTCCCAATCTAGTTTGGCTTACAAAAGGCATTCCCGCACATGTCTACTTTTCATCTTCAGTTTCTGATTCAGCAAATGATACCTAAACAGAAGCCTTACATATGCAGATATGCACAGCTAGATGGGTTATGATCCTGAACAGCAAGTGATTTTTAGACTGTTGAGCATGGTGTGCAGACTCTACGGCTTTTTAAAATGGCTGTTCTTTGTGCATTTATTTCCAATATTTAAGCTATTTCTTGATGTCTGCAGTTGTGGTGCATGCTGACTTGCACCTGAGTCAAATTACTAGCATTTCCTTTATACCTGAATAAGCTTTTCCTTATTTAGCTCCAAGCCATCTGGCACACAGCTCCTACAGCCTTCTAAGACTAATTATTTTCGTTTCACTTATGACCTTGAGAAGATTTATAGCTTCCAATTATCTTTCAAGCTTTGTTTTCTGGATTACATCATATCTTGCATAGAATACATTCATATCTAATAAAAATATTTCTAATATCATCATGGCCTTTGATAAAAGACAGTATTATATTTGTTGGTTGGATAAAACTAATACTGATGTGCAAGGTGTCTTAAAAGTTTTGAACTGAGGGTTAGGATAATAGTGATTTCACATGTAAATGAAATTCTATGTAAAAATAATTGAAAAAGCATAAGCATGATCCTACTTCTAAGGCAAACCATCTCTGTACTGTCTCTGGCTCTAGAACAGACTTATGCATCTGAATAAGTAATAATGGTAGACAAGCAATTTGTAGGTAACCAAGGTAAGTGGGGTTTGTGGTTCATGATTTAAAATGATTTAAAACTGCAGAAGATGGAGCAGAAACATTTGGCCAACAGGACAGGTATGCTTAAGGAAATTATGACTAGTGTGCCCCCCCCACCCCAATGCTGGATAGCAGATTGTCTCTGAATAGCATTTAAGTTTTCTTGGATTTAAAAAGCAGAATGGTTTTAGGCATATTCAGCTTTGCAGATCTGTTGAAAGGGACATGTAGACAAACCATGCCTACTCAGCAGGGAAGGTCTCTGGTGGGGTTTTTTTTTACTCTCACTAACTATGCAATGAACTCGTTACACTCAAGCAAATATGAGTAAAAGCTCAACATAGGGAACTTTCAGAACTCGTCAGGTAGAGTGACAAACTCACAGTGATGTTGGGGGCAGGGATTATGTGCATTGTCCTGCTCCCATTCAGAGTTGCTTGGATGTGCCTTCTGAGTAGTCCTTTTATATTGTTTATCTTCTCTCCTCTTGCCCAAACCATTTGTTCTCAATGGGAATTTTGCATACATACAGAAAGCTGCCCATGGAGACAGCAAAATTTCCCTCCATGTAGTTATATTTGAATGCCCTGTGCCAGCAATTTAATCCATAGCACTTTGTATCAGCATCACTTTGGTATACTATACTGAACTGCACAAAGAAATTAAGGGTTCATTTTACTTTTGATGTATGCTGTAGAAGAAAATCATGTTCCTAGGTTAGTACATCTGCTCTGGGAAATACAGCCATAAGTCAGAATTTCTCAGAGCATCTGTACTAAGCTGGGTATAGGAATCTACTGTCCAACATGTGCACTGCCATGACATGTGTGTTATTTCTCCCAAAGTATATTTATTATAATTGTTTGGAAAGAAGGCCATCTTCTGTATTCATGCTAAGCACTGCTCTGTTGAAAAAGAAGACCCACAGCATTATGACTTGCATTTTTGCCTGCTGTTAAATTTGATAAACTTTTATGCAACAGTGAGCTTTTGGGAGTAATATCAATACTCCAGAATGATTGGTCATATGTCTAAAATGTCCTTTGTTACAGTCTTTTACTGAGCCACTATATGAATAGAAACCTTCCTCTGACTGCAGAAGTTACTGGTTCAAATGAGATCCACTCTGGTGCACGTTAATGGAACTTGGTAGTTATCCCTACCAATAGCAGTGACCTCCCCCATGGGAAACTAACCAGTCAGCAATCACAGACATTCATGGTGCTGAGAGCCTGGGTATCTTCAGAACCACCTGGAAACTGATGCCAGGAAGAATGGAAATTCCCCTCACTGCTCAAGCTCTCACAGCAACAGACCAGTATTTCCTTCATGGCTCCCTCCAACTGCTTTTGGGGCTTTCCTTTCACCCAGAATAGACCTGTCGCTGCTGTTTCCCACTGACTACCCTTCTTTCTGCAGCAGCTTTGCCTTGACAAACAAAGTAGTAGCCTAGGAATGAGGAAAATCAAGGCCACTAAGGAGAATGCTAATCGGGAGAAGCAGTGATGACACTTCCTGCAAAAAGGACAAGGTGAGAGAGGAGTCATTCTACAAGGATGCACTCATAGAGGTTGTCTGAGCCAATGACTTTGACAGACAACAGCTTCTCTTCATGAGATGGCTCATTAGACAGCAGCCATTTGAATTGGGGCTCAGAGTGTCAGTAAAGATCTGCTTGAGCTATTCTCACAGACAGGCTGTGCAGCAATCCATCCAGCATAAAAAGGGGTTGAAACGGCAAAAGAAAGCAAGTAATGCTTTACATTTCATAGTCAAGTGAGACTTAAATGTCAATGACCTTTTCAAGGAGGCCATACAACAGAAGGAACATAGGCGTTGTAAGAGTCACTGCCTCTCCCATGCATTTAAAATAAAAATACAAAATGATCTGTCGTTGCTTATTACAGCTGTTATGAATCCATAGCATAAACTTCATATTATATTTAAAAGAAAACCAAACTGCAGAATTTCCAGGAAATGCCCTGATCATTTTCGGCTTAAAGTGTTTTCTTTTCCCATCCACTCAAAGTTGTAACAAATAAAAGTACACAAAACTTGTTGTTTGTATCACCAATTTAAAAAATGGGGCATAAAAGTATAAAAACATCCATGTCACAAAACAAATCAATCTACTCAGCAACAAATATTACTGGAGTAGTAGACTGCCCTGTGAAAAACAATTGATGATGGAGCCACACAAATCTCCCTTGAGAAGGCATTCCATAGTATAGGAACCATAAAATATGCATTGCCCATCAGAGATCTGGTGAGAGTAGGGCAAAGAGAAGGGCCTTGGATGTTGATCTAAGGCAATTCTTATGGTATCCTGGTCCAAACTGCTTAAAGTCAAGACCAGCACTTCAAATGTAGCTTAAGATTCTAACAATTGCATTTTGCACTGCAGCTATCTTTATAGGCAGCTGCATGTAAAATGCATTACAATATGGATGCAAAAAGGTCTGAATGGTCATGCACTGCTACCAGTTACAGCAGCAGGTTCAGGAATACCCAAACTGCAAAGAGGTCCATTCACGCAATAATGCATCTTGAGCAAGAGTACAGTCGTACCTTGGCTCCTGAATGCCTTGGGGGTTGAACATTCCGGCTCCCGAATGATCGAAAACCAGAAGTGAGTGTTCTGGTTTCCAAATGTTTTTTTGGAAGCTGAATGTCCGGCGCAGCTTCCGCTATTGTTTCCAGCATGCCTGCACAATTGGAAACCAATTGGAAGCCGCGCCTTGGTTTCTGAATGTTTTGGAAGTTGAATGGACTTCCAGAACGGATTCTGTTCGACTTCCGAGGTATGGCTGTAATTGCTGGCAATAGCATCACTCATGCAGAGCAACTGAAGTAAATGACTGCCTAAATGGGCTGCCAATTGTAGCTCAATTGCTTCAAGTGGCAGCAGAGCAGTCAATTGAAATAGCACAACTAAAAAGCCACTATCACTACCTTCAGTATTTATCATGGTAATCTCCCCTGCATCCTTACCCACCTGCAAAGAATATTACCAGGGGAGATGCAAAAAAGCAGCACTTTCCGCTTTTACAAACAAACACATTCACCCTATCATAGTTCCTTTTCGAGGTGTTCCTGGTGCCACAGATACGGCAGGAAGTGGGTTCTCCTTCCTTGGAGGTTTTTAAACAGAGGTTGGATGGCCAGCTGTCATGGATGCTTTAGCTGAGATTCCAGTATTGCAGGGGGTTGGACTAGATGACTTTTGGGGTACCTTCCAACTCTAAGATTCTATGATTCTATAAGATTTCCCCAACCTGCACTCAAACCATTGACCTTGCTGCTTCATTGCAACTAACTTCCTAGGAAACAATGGATTAGGTTATGCTTTGGCAGGAGACCGTGTTTTTGTACCTTCCACAGATCAACTAGGCCTAGGGTATCGGCAGGCCCTCCAGACATACCAGTTGCTTTATATCAAAACAGACCTTTACTTCACCTAAGTACTGTTTAGTCTTGACAGTCAGAGGCTCTCCAGGATGTCATTACCTGCTATCAGAATCCCCTGTTTTTTTCAAATTTGGAGTTGGCACCTCCTGCATCCAAAGCATGCACTGCTCCCCTGAGCTAATGTTCTCCCTGACCCCACCCCAGGAAAACCCCTTAGAAATCAAGGATCCATCACTGTAATAGGCCATCTACGTCTATGGAGTTTAAGCACTATCAAAATCCAAGAGAAAGAGAGAGATAGAGAAAGAGAGAAGCCACACGTCTCTCCAGTAACTTCCATAATGAACTATTTAAACTAGTCTAGCCTCTGGTCTTGCCCAAGAAAGATTGGTAATTGCCCAAACTCTCACCTGGGACCCAAAACTAACAACCCTCCCACCTTCATGTTTGAAGCAGTCCTTACTCCCCTGGGAAGAGATGCAGATTCACTACCATCAGAGATTTGAGAATTGTAGCACTCCATGAAAATAACCAATAGGGTCTTGTTTTCCTCCTCATGAGATGATTGCCTCAGCTAGGCTGCTGCATTTAGGGAGAAAGGCATTTTCATTGACAGCGCTAACCCTGTCTATCCAGGCATGAAATCCACACATTCCAATTCGACACAGAAGAAGAGCCCTAATGCACTGGAGTATGACTGCAGCATTTCACAAAATATTCAGATTCTTCAGAAGCTGCGTACTTCACTCCAGTGGTTGTTTTATAATTTCTTCCAGTGTAGCACTACTTGCAACAAGCAGTAAGAAGGTTCAAAAAACAGAAAGCAGTGGTCACTTGTTTTAAGACTAACGAACCAGAAAAAGAAGTCTACATGAGGGGATCTATCTATATTTATTGCAACAATTTCTATACCACTTAATGACAGTTTTCTCTAGGCAGTGTACAGGAGACTCCATATAATACAACTAAAATTTTATGTACGCCATCACAGCAGCCAGAATTCTTGTGGCTAGGAGGTGGAAGAATGAATCAGTACCAACAATTATAGAATGGCAGATGCTTATGTTAGATTATTTACAGCTGGCGAAATTGACGGGAGGAGTTAGAGGAGAAATGAAGCAGAAAACCTTTGGAGAATGGAAAATATTTAAAGAGTACATAATATATTGTAATAACAAAGCCATATTAGCAGAACTAGAGTGATAATTATAATTAAATAAATACTGAATACTATAGAAGATTGATGGAAGGGAAATAAAGACCAAAACTGTGCGGGGAAAATAATGATGTAACGAAAGTACATTAAGAAAGATCAGAAGCCTTGTATGTGAGAAGTTTGGTTAAGTAAATCAATTTTATCCTTCTTTTCTTTTTTATTTGTACTGTTGAAATTGTAAATATCTTTTAAAATGTGTAATTAAAATAATAAAGACTATCTTTAAAAAAACTAAACTAAAAATGAGTTAAAACTAAAGATCAGAATTCAATTTAAAAAGACTGCTGGAATAAAAATGTCTTCAGTAAGCACCGGATATTCAATGGGGGGGGGGGCTGTCTGACCTCAGGTGGATGTGGGTTCCACAAAATTGGGTCCACACATGGCTCCTTGTGGATGTGTCATCGTAAAAAGCCAGTTGGGGAGTTGACCAGATGGATCCAGTGTGTAGTAAATGTATCTTATGTGATAGAGTGCTGCCTGCTGCCCTCAAACAGGCAGTAGTGGGCCTTCTCCTGAGGAACCACCACTGGATCCTATGCTTTATAACAGCTGCTGCTGATAGTGGTCTCCATTTGCTTTTAAAACGATTTGTCTTGAATATAGCACAAATACTCAATATAGCACAAATATGCAGCAATACCTTGCTGCATAGAGTATTATGTACAACAGGGGTGTCCAACTCCCAAGAGACTGCGATCTACTCACAGAGTTAAATTCTGGCAGTGATTACCCCTTTTTTGGGGGGGGGGGTTCAGGTCAAAATTGTTGAGCTTTTTTTAGGAAGGAAAGCTCTGTTTGGGGGTGAAAGACGTCCAGTGATCTACCGGTAGATCACGATCTACCTGTTGGATGTGCCTGATGTGCAACAAGACCTATGCTAATAGGATAGGGGCCCTGATAGAAGCCCATTCAGATGGTGATGGTGATAACATCACTGGAATGTTTACTTGTTGACAACTGCTGCTCTAGAATGAAAATACCGCCATAAAACCAAGTGTCAAATCATCACATGAATTCAACATATTCATTTGATAGCCCTCCAAGTAGCAAAGAACCATGTCATAATATTGCTCTTATAATAAACCAAAACAAACCACCACAAAACTGGCTAATAAATGCAAAAGGAATTTACTAAGATAATAGCTGAATAAAGATTAACTAATGACCATTCAAACAAACAATAACATGTTACAATGCCATGTGCAGATCAATATTGGTTCTGCCACAACACATGGAACGATTTATATGCTTGGTGAACGTTCCAATGTCTGAATAACTGACCATTCAACAAGTGGCTAAAGTCCAAGCATTGAACAATATCCTGATGCCAATAGAAAAATGTGAAGAAGTTTCAAAACAGTTTATAAATGATGAACTAAATGGAGAGTCTCAGTAGGTCTGAGTTTGACACCACCCTGATGAATTAATGTGGGTGGTTGAAGGAAGGAGCTGGATGGAATTTTCTTTCGTAGGTCTTATATAACCACCACCATGTTGAAGTCAACACAGGTGGGCGAGTGAAAGAAGACCTGCCCTCCGGATTTGCAACAGGTTTCGCCACAAAGCTTCATCAGTTCTAGGCTGCATGATGCAATCAATACTCAAATTACAATGTATATTAACACAAAAGAATTGTAAACAAAAGTAACATGCTTTACCTTACCTAATCAGACAGAACAGTTAACACAAAATAAGGAAATATTCACAGGACATCTTGAACAAACTTGCTTCAAGCCTTAAATACAAATGCAGGTGAATGGAATCAATCATTACATGGTTGGATGTTAAAGGTACAGTATCTCTTCTCTGTGGCCATCAAACAATGAAAACATACATATCAAACTTATACATAACATCCCAGATCAAATTCTGTATTAAGACCCTTAGGATACAAGGTTCCAAGTTGAAATATTAATTTATACTCCTTTTGTAGTAAAAGTCTTTATATGTCCACAGTTCTAAAAGGTAGTTTTTTAGGGGTCCACAGAATAAAGAAACTCAGATCATTTTCTGTATGAGCTGCTTGCTAAAAATGCTGAACCAGGGGGGCATCCAGGCATTTATTACGTATTTTGGACCTATGTTCAGAATTTCTGGTCCACACGTGCAATTAGGACCAGAATTTCCGAACATAGGTCCAAAATACATAATAAATAAATGCTTTATTGTTACATTCTTATCACTACTTTGATACTTTGTGTAGTTTGTTGATAATATTGCTCTTGCCTGCTTTTAGAAACATGTCCATTGATGTGGTGTGCCCACAATCAAATGCTATTCCAATTACAACAGTGTATATTTTGCATTGTATTAGGACAAAAATATCGCATCTCCTCCTACTTTAAGAAGGCTAAGGTGGGATTTCTACCAGCTGGTGAAAACTGATAAAAACTTCCTTGCATTTATCCAACACAACATTTTATTCCTAGAAACCGTGACACAATTGTCTTTAACTGCCAAAGTATTTATTGGAGTCCCACTGCAGCTATTTTGGTATGTGAATTCTCCCTCTTTTTTCCACATTATTTTTATTAATTTTCCAACTTATTACAAATCAAACCAAATTACCTTAATTTAATACAATTTCTTAAAATCAGATTTCTCGCTCCTGTTGCAAACATATGTTATCATTTCCTCTCATAGCCACGTAATTCTTATTTAGTGTCCAGTTGTCATCCTTCAACTTGCCGTTACACCATTCTTCCAGCTGACTGCTTTTTCCTCCTTACAATATAAAAACCCATTCATGTGTGAAGTCCTTCATATACATTGTTGTTCTAGAACGGTGTGCTGGGAGAGTTAATTACTATCTTCCATTGTTCAGCTCTTTGCAGTGTTTATCTGGATGGTGCAAGGTCATATTCCATTCCTTCTGCTGTTTACCAACTACCCATATGAGCTGTGACCATAAATAATAATACTTGTCCATTCTCTGCCATTAAAATTCTGCTCTGGAGTTCTCCTTGGCACATAATTAAAAATAAATCTTTTCTCAAATTCAGCCTCTTGCTAGATCTATTTGGCAGCTATTCATTCTTTTTGCTTTGCATTGCTCCATCACACTCCTGGTGCAATCCAAAAATAATTTTAAATGAAGTCCATTCAACCTCAGTCAAAAGGGGAGGGCGTAATAAAACCTTGTTAAATTCCTTGTTGAGCATAAATCAAAAGCCTCCCCCCTCTTTTTTGTGGTAACAGACAGAATAACATAGCAGTGGCTATGTTTCATTTTGCAGGGGAGGACAAAATAAACACCATTGAAAACCATATGAAAGGACAAAGCGCCTTGTCCTCCCCCTTCCTTTCCCTTCAAAAAACCAAGCCAAGTCCTTTCGGCAGCTGATGATTGCAGCTCATCGGCATATGTCGGTCCAGAAGCGCCTCTTGAATAATGCCAATATTCTAAATTATGGAGAAAACTAAGCACAAATCATGTCAGAGACGGAGGCTCGTCCATGGCAGGGACACCCTCCCAAGTCACACCCATTCTGCCTTTCAAGTTGACAACACGGGCTTGAGTGGCACAGCGGAATGCGGTGAGCTCCCCAGACCCACTGGGGAACATTGCCAGGATTTTTACCTCATAAATCCTGGCATTCCCCTGCCTGAACCTCCTTGTTGCCCATGATGGGCAGCAAGGAGCGATTGCCATTGACTCATGATGAAAGCCAGAAACCCGGTATCTGAATTCTCTTTGAGGCCAACGTAAAGCGGATGGAAATCATGCTTCTAATAGCTGCTTTTTTACTGTCCAGGATTCTTTGTGATCTTTGACATCTAAATATCCTGCCAAACGTGGGCTAATGAGAGATTTCCAGTTTTATACGCTTACTTAGATTCTGTACTTAAGAGATTGTGATCTATAAAATCACAATTCAACACAGTTGTGCCTGCCTACATGAAAAGCTTTCAAATAGCTGGGTAGTGATGAAACTTCACAGATACATGACAGTAATATTCAAGAAATCCTCTTAACACTTGAAAGATTCATTGATTATTACAATACGAGTCTGTGTTTAGAGGCTATTTCTATTTTCTCCAACAAGATGAATTTCAGCACAATCTCCATCAGGCTCTACTCATCATTCTAAGGGTTTGACTGAATAAAAGAAGCCACATTGGTGATGTCACAATAATCCCCAGGTTCAACTTACAGTGGTCAGTTGGTATGCCAAGTGTTTCAGATGCTCCTTAAGTCTGCTTATCCAACTGCCCCAGTAATTTCTCCAAATGGAAATTAAGTTCAATGAAATTAGATTTCTATGGGGTAGTCAAAGAATAAATAGATTCAACTGCATGTACATCATCTTGCTTAAACTCAGATAATTGTGGGCAAAGTTGCAAAGAGCAGTGGTGAGGCTAACAAGTCTGACCCCTTGCAGTGAGTTTGGAGAAGCCAGTGTAGGATGTCAAATGAAGAATACATTGGTGGCGCTGTGGCTTAAACCACAGAGCCTAGGAGTTGACGATCAGAAGGTCGGCGGTTCGAATCCCCATGATGAGGTGAGCTCCCGTTGCTCGGTCCCTGCTCCTGTCAACCTAGCAGTTCGAAAGCATGTCAAAGTGCAAGTAAATAAATAGGTACCAGCTCTGGCGGGAAGGTAAACTGCATTTTTGTGTACTGGTCTGGTTCGCCAGAAGTGGCTTACTCATGCTGGCCACATGACCCGGAAGCTGTATGCCGGCTCCCTCTGTCAATAAAGCGAGATGAGCGCCGCAACCCCAGAGTCGTCTGTGACTGGACCTAATGGTCAGGGGTCCCTTTACCTTTACCTTTCCAATTGGCAAGAAAGATAAAGGTAAAAAGCTGCGGTCTTCATACAGGTACTAGATGATGCACTATTAGCAGTGAAAATGAATGCCAAGCTTTCTTATAAAAGAAAAGAAAAGAAAATGAATGCCAAGCAATCCAGTGTATGTAAAATGTCAATACATATGCAATGTCCATTCACTATACTGCACATGTTTGCACAACTGCTCTTTCTGCATTAAATATACCAAGGCATCATAAGATGCTTGGAATAGCAGATATCTAAGAGCAGTATCCAAGAACATAAGGCACAAATTCTATAGGAATAAGGGGAGTAGTGTCTTACATCTCTATATGGTTTTTTTGTTTTGTATCACAACATAACTACATAAACACTATGTTAAGATTAAGCTTACAACATGTATTGGTGTGAATCAGAAATACACATAGCAAAGCTAGAAAGCAACTGCAACAGGTAAGACCACGAATCAAGTATCTTATTTGCAATCCTAAGACTAAGACTTAGAAGGGTGTGTGGAAGTGAGGGTATAGGAATGCTTTTGCACTCCCCCATCCCTTTCCGCTGCTGCTTAAAAGAAACCCAGAAACAATCAATGTACTATTCCCTGGGTTGGAGGCACATCTGGAGTCTGGAGAGGCTATGGATCCTTCAGATCCATGTCTTCCTCTTTTTCCTCCTGAGCACCCCTCCCAAAATGCCCCAGGTGCACACCCCTTTCACCCTAATAATGTTGAGAGGGAAAGGCCCATGGTGGTAGGGAAAGAGAATTGAAATAGAGAACTCTCTCTCTCTCTGAAGTTAGTGCCACCTTAGAGAGGAAGAGTCAATGCTTCCTATGCCCTCTGGGACACATCTGAGAATACCTAGAATAAGAAAAAAAATTGAATAAGCTATTTCCAGGCAGCCCATTATGAGCCATGCTCACACTCGAAGAACCACAGAGTTGGTGAGGCAACTTACAATCTGCTAAGGAGAAGCAGAATGTTTCCCAGCACTCTGAACTTCATCCTCTAAAGAGGGAATCTTATGAAATAAGAAACCCAATAGCCGTAGAATCACAGATCCAGAGTTGGAAGAGACCACAAGGGCCATCCAGTCCACCCCCTGCCAGCAGGAAACACCATCAAAGCATTCTTGACAGATGGCTGTCAAGCCTCTGCTTAAAGACCTCCAAAGAAGGAGACTCCACCACACTCCAAAGAAGGAGACTCCACCGCACTTCTATAAGAATTTAAAACCACTGGATCAGAGCGAATAGTAGACGGCAAACATTAGCACAGACAATTTAATCTGATTTGCATTGCTCTTTCTAGCCTAGGTTAGGATACCACAAAATAATAGCCTTCTCTAGCAGTGCAAATCAGGGGCAGCAGTCCCTGCAAGGTAAACCTAGAAAAGATGGCCAGCCTGCCATTGCCAACCTTTAAGACAACCTAGTCAAGTCCAGCTCCTTGTAATTGGAGTATCTGCCTCCTAAAGGTGCTGGAAATCAGAAATGTGGAGAATGCTGCTGTCCTCAGGGGTCCTGCTTTTAGGTTTCCCATAGGCATCTGGTTGACTATGGTGAGAACATGATGCTGGACTAGATGGGCCATTTTCATTTACCACAACAGCATATTCCCAACCTTTTTCATACAAATCAGATACAGATGGTGTGGCCTTCACTTCTTAGCAGTAGTTGCCATATATGAGCTTAGTTCTTCATGCTGCAGTCTTACAGACTCCTTTACATGGTTTAACAAGAACACAATTGAACCCAGCAAACTCCATACCCTAAGATTTTAATTATTTAAACTCTGATTTTTGCTCAATTTCTTTTTGCCACTTTACACTTCCACTGCATAAGATACAAATCTCCTAGTTCTTTCCCACATTTCCAACATGAGTACTTTGCATCAATCCTTTGAATTCTAACAAAGAAGTAGTAGAAATAAGTTTGACCTGTAAACTCAGTTGTTGAAGTGCTGTATCCCCATTCCCCATTCCCTGAAGGGCTCTGATGTGACTGACTGTGCCCCATGCAAAGTAGAACTGAAAAGGGGAGGCTGGCTTAAAATACAGAAACTGCACAGTGCAGCCAAATGCATCCATAAGCAGGGAAACAGTTCAGATGAGCTTGCCCAGAGGTGCACCATCTGAAAATAAGCCCTCAGCTCAAGTATTACGGAGCACATTCCAAATGTTCTTGTAGATCAAAGGGTATGTTAATCCTTTCGAGGTCAAGGGTCCTTGCCTCAAATCTCACCAAGGATGCAAATTTCTCAAAGGTTGGAATTGTGACCACCAGATTAAATATACCCGGCCAATCATGGGATCTCATTCGCTTTCAGTTCTTCAGGTGAACAGTTGCGTTTCATAAAGCTGCTATTTTATTTTACACTGCAGAAAGAAACAATGACAATATAGTTCAAAAACAAGAAAAAGAAACAGCAACTATTTACATGTCCAATTAATTGAAACACCTAAAACCATGGCCAATGCTGGGTGATATGGCTTATAAACACTATCTTTCCAAATTTACGAGTGAAGATTGACTCTTCAGTTTAGAGTCTTAAATTCCTCTTAAATGGATTTCATTAAATCTGAATTCTTTAAGGCTGCAATCTAGGGTGTGGTAAGTGATATCTGAAGGCGGTACTACTGCTTCACCCAAAGCTATGCCAAGCTCAAGTTGACATGGTATAAACAGGCAGTGGAATGTTCTGTGGTTCTCTGTCCATTTCTAGGCCTTAGCATATTTATTTGTTTGTCTGTTTTCTCTCTCTTTGGAAACAATGGGAGAGAAAGCTTTAAGCATTCTCATAAGTGTGTCCAATCCCTACTTCAGTATGGGAGCATGTCAGGTGACTGGGAGGGCCTTTGACCATTCAGATCAAAGCTGCTCCCCAGATGCCCCGTTTAGGAGCCTACCAACTTTGAAGTTTGGTTGTTTAGTGAGCCAGAGCTTTGGAAAAGCTGTTGACATTAGAAAGGGAGGGTCTGACATGAGAGCGCCCTCTATGACATTGGAGAATGAAGGGTAGATCCTACTGTATGGCCCTTGGAATGCTCTTCAAGAAACCATAGGATTTCACCCTAGATCATCTGCCTTGAATTGGCATTGCTTTCCCTGTACAAAGCAAACCCAGTTCTAACACCATCTCCAAATAAAGTTTTATTTTAGCTCCTCTTTTTTCTGTTTCCACAATGCCTGAAAGAACCAATGATGTATTTTTTATTCAGATACTTTATACAATCACATCACAGTCTCACTAAAATATGATTCTTCTGAAATCTTAAACAGATGTAGGCTACTATCAGTGGCAACATTTAGGTAGGGCACACTGTGTTTTAGGCATGCATTTATTCTTGAGAAATACCTGTATCTCTAACCAACTTGCTGCTTCAGGCTAAGAGGCAAACTAGGCCACATGGGGGATCCATGTGTATTTTAGCAACACAATTCTTCAAATTAATATTTGGACCACATGCTGCCCTGTATACAAATGGGGGAAGTTTTGCATGAAAAGAAGTATGCATGAGTAGCAGAAGTAGTAAAACCTATTCCTTCTCATTCATTAGATTGCTGCATTCCAATGTTTTAAGCATGTTTCATCTAGCACTGCTCCCTTTCAGATGAATGATCTACAAATATTGTTCAAATTGCATTCTAGCTATTGCCTAGCAGTGAAGTACATACGCTATGTGAGCAGCTGCATTGTGGTTACCTCTATATCTATCAGCAGGTGGAGCTATTGCTTTAGTTAAGTCTCTAGGTCAGTAAAGGAAAGTCAACCTTGCCCTTTGAGGATCTCCCTTTTAGATATGAGTGTCAAAGTTTTTTCTCCCAAGTTCACCTTCTGAACCTATTGGCTCTTCCACCGCCTGCCTACACATGCACATATTCAGACATACCACCCATCATAAGGCTGAAGTGTATTACATACTAATAATGTCATGCTTTATTAATCTTACTATATTCAGTGCTTTTTTTCTGGGGGGGACGCATACTCTTAAACATTTTGTGAATCTAAGTTTGGCCTCATTGAGGGGCAGTATTTCAATATGAGTAGGAAAATGAGAGTACTCCTAAACATTTTTTAAAGAAAAAAGCACTCAGTATATGAATTAAGAAATGCAATCCCCCCAGAAGCCTAAAGCTCACATATATGCAGAAAAATAACATCAGTCAAAACATACAATAGTCAGTAACTCTATTGACAACCACCATACAAGTTCTCCATATCCAATCAGAGATCCTTCACAGAGCAATGCTTCCATCACAGATTAGAAAAGGAACGGGCCCTTAATTGACTCCACAAGTTATACCTTTAAATGCCACCCAATTTTACCCAAGTCATTCCCCTGTTGCTTTCTAAGAACAGCAGATAACCATCACAAAAGGTAAAGATCCAATACTTTTCTGGCCCCCAGAAATTTGAGCACTACCACATGTGAAATTCATGTGTCAGGACCCAAAGGGCCAGTTCAGCTGAGAACAGGGGGTTCTTTCCTTTGCACAGAAAGCCTACGTGTCATGGCATCAACTACTTTTGAAAAATTGTCATACGGCTAAGGAAGCCGCTGTTCAGAAATCACATTTCCACAGTGTTTCAGGCAAACAGAACTCATTGCATGGCTAAACAGCATAAAGAAATCTGGGCCGGTCTCAAAAGCCAACGTATTAAAAATGCAAGCCATTGCCAACTGGCAACTGTACTTCCTTTAACACATAGTCCATCACCCCCATGAGGAATAATATCCTTGCTGACTGAGGAAGATGTGCTAGTGGTTTTTAGAAGAAGGGCCATAGCTCAGTGGTAGAGCACTAGCCTTGCAGGCAGAAGATCCCAAGTTCAATCCAGAGAGCATCTCCTAATAGAGTTGGGGGAGTTGCCTGCCTAAAAGCCCAGAGAGCCGCTGCCAGTTGGTATAGACAATACTGAGCTAGATGGACCAATGGCCTGACTCTGTAGAAGGCAGCTTCCTATGTTTCCTATGTGGTATCAGTTCTTTTACCTTTTCCCAGCTCCCAGGAACGCAGAATTTTGCCCTGTTGCCAGTACTGGATGCAAAGCTGGGGGAGGTGGGCAGAGCCACCATTAAAGGGCATGAAAGTGCAGATATAGCACAATGATGTGCATAAAGACATAAATACTTTTCCAGCAAAGCGTTTGGATCAAAGAAGATTAAGGCTGGAATAAGAGAAGACTGTAAGAGCTGATGCACTAATTTCTTTGGTCTCACATGATGAAAGTGCTATAAAAACAGTATTTACGGAGAAGATTGTGTGACAATTGTGCACACCCAAAATACTGACTTTTGTAGTACATCTTTTTGGGGAGGGGGGTTCTCTCCAGTGTTAGTACCATAGATAAGAAATAGGAATAGCATATTATATACAAATATGTCTACAAAACCTGATGTCAGATGGAGCCATGGGAAGGGTGAACATGTATTGTTTTAGCCGTTCCTTGGATAATGACTTCTGAATTTCTGGAGCACTTTTGATAGAACTGCTAAGTGGGATTTTTAATATATTTTCCACAACAGTTTTAAGATGTTCTGACCCATAAACTTAATTAGCAGAAAGCTTCCTTTAGCACAACTGAAGATACTTCAAAACTTCCCATTATACACTTTCTATTGAATTATGGTCAGAATAGGTCTTCTTCCACTGTTTTGATGACATTATCTTGCAGAGAAGAATTCATTCTTCCTTTGGCATTTGTTAGTGTCGGGCTAAATTCTTTTTGTATGTTGACATTTAGGATATCATTTTCCAGTCATTTAATTTTTTTTCAGCAGCTTTTAGCATCCATAGAGGTTGCATATCCATAAAAATGAATTCTTGCATGTCTACAGGCACTTTGACATTTGCTGCCTAATCCATGGCTCAGAGGTTTCTGTTGCAGTCCAACAACCAAGAAATCCAACTCAAGTACTGTAAGTGAAACTGATTCAGACATAGCTGGTTTGCATTCCAGGCATTTCCAAGTTCTCCCTAGCCCTACATCTCACATGTGCCTTCCGTCTGTCTTAGGAGTCAATGGAGGAGTGTGTGCCTTTGTTTATTTCACTAAGCCTTCTGTGGGGCCCCATATTGATACACAAAACCACACCGAAAGTCAGTGGGAACCACAAACAATGTAAGAAATAGTGAAAGTTATTAATGGAAATAGAATACAATTGTTGTTGTTTAGTCGTATCCGACTCTTCGTGACTGCATGGACCAGAGCACGCCAGGCACTCCTGTCTTCCACTGCTCCCGCAGTTTGGTCAGACTCATGTTGGTAGCTTCGAGAACACTGTCCAACCATCTCATCCTCTGTCGTCTCCTTCTCCTTGTGCCCTCAATCTTTCCCAGCATCAGGGTCTTTTCCAGGGAGCCTTCTCTTCTCATGAGGTGGCCAAAGTATTGGAGCCTCAGCTTCAGGATCTGTCCTTCCAGTGAGCACTCAGGGCTGATTCCTTAAGAATGGATAGGTTTGATCTTCTTGCAGTCCACGGGACTCTCAAGAGTCTCCTCCAGCACCGTAATTCAAAATACAGTATGTGCTTCATATTAATTAGGCATAGATCTGCTATTGGCTTCACATTACAAAGAAAGTCTAGTTGCTTCCTATCCAGTACTATTACACAATAATGGTCATGGATCATTGATAACCCAATGTAAAGATGTAGCTATTACAATTCAGAGTCACCACCGAATTGCAAAAAGAAGATGCTTTACTCCCTGAGAACTACAGGTGTCTAAAATCTTGGCCCAGCTTTTCAGCTGCCCTTATTTATCTAATATACTTATGAATCTTATAGATGGGCATTCTCCAGAGCCCGATTTGAGGCACTACCTACAGCTGTACTATACGGTAAATTCCTGCGGGTTCCAATTCACGAGCGCTTATGTCCATGCATGACCAATAAGGTGGAATCTGTTACTCACATTCTCCTATTTTGTGAACTTTACAGTGAAGAAAGGCCTCGACTCATATTACCCCTTTTATCAAATTTATACCTTTGCAGTATTATTTGGAATTCAGCCCCGAAATTTTACGCAAATTCCTTTTGGAAGACTCTCTGAGCTCAGTATCTTACGCTGTGGCCAAATTTTGCACCTTAGCTATTAAAAAACGTAAATCTCTTTTAATGAAAATGCATTATAAACTTCTTTTGCGCCATTGATCTTTTGTCCTGGCTCTTGGGATTTTGATTTCTTGTGGGGGTGTTGCTGGGTTTTTTCTTTTCTTTTTTACTTATGTTGTTTTGTATTGCTGGCTCTTGCTGTAATAAAATTGATTGATTGAATTCAGATTCACAATTCAGAGTCTCCATTTATACAGTAGACACTTGTCTATTTGATTTCCAAGTCTCACAAAGAACAAAGTACCCATACTTACATCTGTGGGGTTACTCATCTGAGAGACACTGTCTTCAAAAGATGCCCAAATCATCTAGCTGCTGTTTCACTGAGATCCTGCTCTGTAAAAGGCGACTTTTGTGTACCTTTTGTGTACTGGTGAAGCGGAGGCAGGAGGGAGCTTGCTAGCTCTCACTTTGGCAAGCTTCTGCACCATACCTCAGGCTGTGTTTGGAGCCTAGAAGCCAATGGGTAGCCCAAAATGATTCCTGTGGGTAGGGCCTGTGGAGAAGACTCCCCCACAATCAGTCTCTGTGCTCACCATCAGGGTCTTATCTTCTCTCCCTCCCTTAATTGCAGTCATCCCTGCTGTGGACAATGTCAGTTGCTGGTTAATAGAATAGGGAAGGAATTTATTCACAGGCTACATTGGTCAGCTGGCCATGATGTTTTTTGTTTTCTTCTATATCAAGCTTTTGAGCCAGTGTGGTGTAGTGGTTAAGAGCGGTAGACTCGTTATCTGGGGAACCGGGTCCACTCCTCCACATGCAGCTGCTGGGTGACCTTGGGCTAGTCACACTTCTCTGAAGTCTCTCAGCCCCACTCACCTCACAGAGTGTTTGTTGTGGGGGAGGAAGGGAAAGGAGAATGTTAGCCACTTTGAGACTCCTTTGGGGTAGTGAAAAGCGGGATATCAAATCCAACTCTTCTTCTTCTTCTTCTTTTATGTGTATTTGACAGCTACATCAATCTGCACACTTTTCAGTTGGTAGGTGAGGGCATTGGACAGGGTCCATAATTTATGAGGGGTCCACACAAAGGATCTTGAGGTGACACCAAAAGCTTCTGTCCCAGCCAGGGAGCCCAAGCCAGCAACCACTCCCAGGCTGCTTGTCGGCCCACATGTCTGACCTGTGCCATGGTGGACCCTCCCTGTTTGCCAGCTCCTCCAGTTATCCAGTAGATGGGAGGGGTGGTGACACAGTCAAGTAGGTGGCTTCCTGATGGGCAGATCTTATGCTGTGCCAAACCATGGATGAGCTGCTACTAATAAAGGATTATGTTCTAAGCCTGCTGTCAATTTTCTAACCTATCTATAGAGGAACTAGACAAACCATCTGTGAGCAGGATTGGATTAAAGGAGCTGGAGTATCTCCTCCATTGCAGTTGCATGCCTCCAAGTAGATAATCCACACAAAACTGCCCTGGCTGACATAGATCTTCACACCACCCCTCCTGTTGCCCTGCTCTTCCTCATTTACAATTGCCAAGCAGATACTTACCACTCCATGGCCCATCAATCCCTAGCTGCCATGTTTTGATTGCTTCTATGTATTTGTGTCAGAGTGCATAAACAAGACAACCGCTCCATCTGAAATCATTAAGAGTTACCATGGTGACTAGAAAGTAGAGGGAGTGTGTGTTTCTGGCCCCATATTCAAGTATGAACAGTATACATTAATATATTTACTTGTAAGATGCAGATAACACATTTCCTTTCTGTTATACTTCCGGGCATATCATTCTATGTACTGGTACATATAATATCTCATTAGATAGATTCCAGCCAGTAGTCTTTCTAGCCTGGTGCTGTTTATCATAACAGACATCTCTTTTCCTGAGATTACAGGTAAGGATCTAGGTTAGCCTAGTCACCTGAGATGGCAGAGAATGAACCTGGGACTATGTACAATACACAGTGAAAGTGAAGGTGCTTAATGTTCCACTCAGACACTCTGCCACAGCAACTCAAGATTCATAAATGTGCACTGCACAGAACCACATCAGATTACTTCTGAATCATTAGCCACCAATTGGCTCCTTATTAAAACAAAACACACCAGGGGATAAACAGAAGCAACTAATTTCCTGTTGCTACAGCTCCTATGTAGCAGTTGGACAAGCACAAGGCTCAAATCTGAGTTTTTGAAAACATTGGATTCTGATTATGTTTGGCCTCAAAACACCCCTGAAAAATAGATCATCATTACCATTATTATTATCATTCCTATTTCTAAATGGAGAACAGAGGCTGAGTGGAAGACGAGAAATCTCTTATCGCCTGGATTAATATGTGGAAGGGTCCTTCAATATTCAAAGGTATGATGTAGTGGGCAGTATGAGGAAATTTCCATTATGAAGGGACAGCAGTCATGTTCTATTCCAGGTCTGACAATCCTCCACATATTACTTCCCCTCAAATTTTGTCGGACTTCTAAAATCCATTTAAACTAAGAAACACTTACTAATATGAACATGGTCAAGTATTCTGTTTAAGTTATACCAATAAATTATAAAAAGAAAATTAAGGTGATATTTTCAACATGAAGAGATACACAACTTTATAAGCCTTATAGCTCTCCCTCTTTCCAATATCTGGACAGAGTATAAATACTTCTAGAGATTAACGTGTGGCAAATGGGAAAGTTACAGCAAAGGCCAAAGACCATCAAGGAGAAGAATAGGACTAGGAAAGAGACAGCATTGTACGTATTTCAGAAAGGTTACTATGCCCAGAAAATAAACAGGAGCTAAATAAACAGAAAATAATGCAGAACTCTTACAAGGCTAGAACACTGTTTAAAAGAGAAAAAAGACTCATTTTCTATAGAAGCAAAAGTAATTAGACTGGAATGATCTGAAAATATTAACATCTTAAAGGTACCTTTAAGGACACGAGGTTTAAAATAAATGCCCACTTAAATGTACCTCATCATTTACTTGTTTAAAATAAATTTGATTTTTATGCTTATAGTTAGTGGTATACTTCTGTTTCAGTGTATCTGAAGAAGTGTGCATGCACACGAAAGCTCATGCCAAGAACAAACTTAGTTGGTCTCTAAGGTGCTACTGGAAGGAATTTTTTTTATTTTTTATTTGGGATTAATGTAATTACTTTAAATGTGATGGAATTGGGAGAGATCTAATAAAACAGGACAGAATGGCAACTCATTTGTACATAATAGATCCACATATAGCCATTTTGCAAGAAAGACATAAATCAGACAAAAAATACACTGTTTACACTGTCATTGGTGGGCCAAAAGTACATAGCAAGTGGCTCCAATAAAGCTTGAGGGGTGGCACTATTAATACATTCATGACTTAATTTTCAGTCTGCAAAAGTACTGAGGGATGTAAATGGAAGGTATTATTAATTGGATCCACAATGTCACACTGGCATCTATTTATGCACCAAATACTGGCCAATTATCCTTTCTGCTAAAAACTCTAGCCAAACTGAAAAACTGCTCCTCAAATGATTTATTAATTGGTGGTGATCTTAACTGGAACATAAAATTATTAACATGGTTCCACATGGGAAGGGAAATGTAGGAGTGCAATAGAACTTAAGAAAGACAGAGACCAGCTGAAACTGGTGAAGTTCCCATGAGAACAGGGACTGCGGGACGTCTGGGGAGATGAATCCAGGAGATACGACTCATACGTCCCCAATGTTCAGCTTGCAATCCAGAATAGACTTTCTATTACAAGTCAAACCCACTTTTAAATGCAGTGAAAAGAAGACAAACAGAAGTGATAAAAATAACAGAACATGCCCCAGTCTCCATGAAATTTGAATTCACTTCAGTTGAACACACTACTCCCATATGGTATTTCTGCCCAATCTCATAACAAGCCAATTATTAAGAAAAACACCATCTAAAACATTAGAAAAAAGTGAAGAACATAATACAGAAGGAATAAGCTCAGTTCTATTGTGAGAAACAACGAAGGCAGTGACGAGAGGGGCATGTATACCGGAAAAATCACATTGAAACAGATCACGTAGGACACAAATATCACAATTGGAACAGGAAATTTCCTTTCTGGAACAAACACACACAGTTACAGGATCAAGAAATGTCTTTTAAAAATTGTAGATAAAGCAGAAAGAATTGGAGACCATAGAAATAGAGAAAACGATACAGTTGTACTTAAAACAAGAATTATATGATTTGGAGGGTGGCAGCCCTAAATTTGTCAGAATATTGGAAAATATTTATGATATTATGTCGGCTACAATGAGGATAAATAATATAGATTCATAAAAATGTCCAACAGCTGTGGAACAAAACAAGGTTATTATTTGTTCTATGTATAGAACACCTGGCAATGAGATTATGCCAAATTCTGGCAGGAAAGGGTGTAATTATCAACAGAAGGGACTTTATGATGACAATGTTGTTTTATGTACATCATACCCTGTCAATGCTGGAAGATTATTGAGTAAGAATTGGAGACATTTTAAAATGTTTCTGGACTTAAGGTAAACTTTCAAAAACTGGGAGACATGTTTTTCATACTTCCCCACAACTTCAGGAAAACTTCTCCAAAATATTACAAATCCCAATAGCTAGAAAAAGCATTCAGGTCACTCACAACTTAAACAAATTATATCAGACAAATTATAGCAAAGTATAGATAAATAGTGACATACAATGCTGGAACAAAATGACTGACAAATGGTGCATGGCTGCTACTTAACACCTAGATGCCTAGCTTATATAAAACTGAACAGCTTCCCCATGTGTTAGAGAGGATGTCCTACTACAGGGACATATCAGCACATATGGTGAGGTTGTCCAAAAATAGAAAGTTCTGGAAAAATGCATTTACAGAAATAGTTTTGATTACAAAGCATTGTCCTCATGACTGGCCCTACTTTACCTGTATGTAATATGTTACAACTTAGAAACAAAGAACTCTTAACACATCTATTACCGCTGCAAGAACAACTATCACCAGCACATGGAATCATTACAATTATTAACTATGGACCAATGGCATAATGCAATTTGGCAAACTACATTATTGGAAAAACTGACACAAAGATTAAAAATAGCAAGAGGCCAAAAGAAACACAACAATTTTTATGTCTGGTGAGATTTCATTGATTACACAAATAATGAGGCATGTGACAGAACAGTGCCCATAGTTTACAGCATAGTCCAGCAAGTAAACGTATTTTATTTAAATATTCCCTCCCCCTCCCCTCTAAATTATAATTGTTATTGATACAAAACATCTTTTACTTATGGTCACCTATCAAAGTAATACGTTACTATACATCATTGAATACCTGTAATAACTGTAATCATTTTGATATACACTCTGACACAACTTTGTTAATATATTCAGAAACACTTACCTGAGTGTTTCTTCTTGTTTTATGTTTCATTTTAATATTACGTAATTGTTGCCTCTCATATACTTTAATGTAAACAAAGATATATCTCAGTGCAACCATGTTAAACAGTTTAAGGATGAAAATGAATAAAAAAAGGAGAGGGATGCAAGTGAGTGAAATATAGAGAAGACCTTGACTTTTTGAAAAGAAGAGGGAGGGAGGAAAATGGTGAGGTGTGTTACCTGGTGACCCATGAGCACAGCATTCAGACAGACTCCACACAGGTGCTGCTAATCCAACTCATTTATGAAGAGAATTCATTACAGCCCTGAGGCAACCCAGTTTTATTTCTCCTAAATGTTAGTCATCAGATGAAAACATTCTCTATAACCAGGGCCTTTGGCTGATTAACATTCTGTGGCCTTTAAAATGTGTTTGGGGGAGGGGAGGGGGAAGTTGTTAGTTTGTTTTTTATTCTGTATTTCGTGTTCTCGTCTTGTATTTTTATGTGGTGACAGTGTGGTATACAAATAAAATAAATAAAAACAAACTAGGGGGTGAAAGGGGAGAGGCAAGTATGTGCCCTAAATGCAGCAGGATGTCGTTATATGCAGGGGGGCTGGACGTGGGTAGAGACAAAGAAAAGGGCCTAGGGAGACCCAGGTGACGGTAAAGAGCAGCAGCTATGGACCTGAGCAAGTCATAGGGTGGCTAGAAGAGATGAAGAAAAGAGCTTCAGCTTGTGCAGCCTGCTGAAATTCCCCTCTTGTGCACAACTATCAAAGGTGCATGCTGGCAGCCTTCCCCAACCCTCCTTACTTCTGCTGATTGATCCTGCTGGCTTTTTTGAGGGGGTGGGGGAAGTACCAGAGACTCCACTACTTGCTGTCACTTCTTTCAGCCTGTAGCACTCCATAAAGGGCTGCCCCCTCTCATAGCACTCTGAGGAGGCAAGCTCCTCAAGGACCCTCGGGCCTCTGCTATGTGTGGTCTGTAGGGGGTGAGGAGCAAGAGTGGATCGTACCACATCAGGCTTCAGGAGGGGGAATCATATTTTCGAACGCTCCCGGCAGTGTGGGAAAGTAGCAGAGCAAGGAGAGGGTTGGCTTAGAGCAAGTCTTCAAGGCTATCCTTGAAATGGTTTTGTGGGGCGGGGGGGGGATGTTTGGAAATGGCTTCCCGCCCCTTAGACCAGAAATTATATTGTTGTTGTTCAGTCGTTCAGTCGTGTCCGACTCTTCGTGACCCCATGGACCAGAGTACGCCAGGCACGCCTATCCTTCACTGCCTCTCGCAGTTTGGCCAAACTCATGTTAGTAGCTTCAAGAACACTGTCCAACCATCTCATCCTCTGTCGTCCCCTTCTCCTTGTGCCCTCCATCTTTCCCAACATCAGGGTCTTTTCTAGGGATTCTTCTCTTCTCATGAGGTGGCCAAAGTACTGGAGCCTCAACTTCAGGATCTGTCCTTCTAGTGAGTACTCAGGGCTGATTTCTTTGAGAATGGATAGGTTTGATCTTCTTGCAGTCCACGGGACTCTCAAGAGTCTCCTCCAGCACCATAATTCAAAAAGCATCAATTCTACGGCGATCAGCCTTCTTTATGGTCCAGCTCTCACTTCCGTACATTACTACTGGGAAAACCATAGCTTTAACTATACGGACTTTTGTCGGCAAGGTGATGTCTTTGCTTTTTAAGATGCTGTCTAGGTTTGTCATTGCTTTTCTCCCAAGAAGCAGGCGTCTTCTGATTTCGTGACTGCTGTCACCATCTGCAGTGATCATGGAACCCAAGAAAGTGAAATCTCTCACTGCCTCCATTTCTTCCCCTTCTATTTGCCAGGAGGTGATGGGACCAGTGGCCATGATCTTAGTTTTTTTGATGTTGAGCTTCAGACCATATTTTGCACTCTCTTCTTTCACCTCATTAAAAGGTTCTTCAATTCTTCCTCACTTTCTGCCATCAAGGTAGTATCATCAGCATATCTGAGGTTGTTGATATTTTTTCCGGCAATCTTAATTCCAGTTGGGGATTCATCCAGTCCAGCCTTTCGCATGATGTATTCTGCATATAAGTTAAATAAGCAGGGAGACAATATACAGCCTTGTCGTACTCCTTTCCCAATTTTGAACCAATCAGTTGTTCCATATCCAGTTCTAACTGTAGCTTCTTGTCCCACATAGAGATTTCTCAGGAGGCAAATGAGGTGATCCGGCACTCCCATTTCTTTAAGAACTTGCCATAGTTTGCTGTGGTCGACACAGTCAAATGCTTTTGCATAATCAATGAAGCAGAAGTAGATGTTTTTCTGGAACTCTCTGGCTTTCTCCATAATCCAGCGCATGTTTGCAATTTGGTCTCTGGTTCCTCTGCCTCTTCGAAATCCAGCTTGCCCCTTAACTTTTCTGCAGCTTGCTTAAAACCAGCCTGAGGTAAATTCTATTCCATGGTGAAAGTAAGCACTTACAGTACTGTGTTTACTTATTGTTAAGGCGTTTCAAAACTAGTAGTAAATGTAGGTGTCTTCTTCAGCTCTAAAAGTCACATTCTAGACTAGGGTTGGTCCACATGAGAGCATTATTTAGCTTTTCATCCACCTTTTACCTATTTGAATTAGTCCACAACAGTCCACCACACCCACACTGCATTTAATTAAGTGCTGTGAATTTTTTATATTTTTAATGATACCCTGCCATCCAGCCTTTCAAAGGGCCACGAAGGAAGCATTCAATAAACAATATTTCACACAAATTGGCACAAACCTAGAAGACCACGTTTATTTGTCAAACTAGTCAGTACACTCCAGGAAAAACAGTTAAAACAGCCGCAGCGAAAATCAATCCACAGCTTTGAAAGATTAGGCCTGCTGTCAGCCTAAGGCACACAAAATGAGCTCAGCGGTATTGCGCAACATCTATTCTCAGTCCCACTGAGTGCCTCTGGGTAATGGAAAAGCCAGTCACAAAACCATAAATAGTGGACCAAAAGTTATCCTGTCCATGAGAGTCTCCTAAAAACGGAATAGTTCACCCCTGAATTGGTCAGGGGCCTGGGCTTGCTTTAGCATTACCTGATCCTGGGTGTCTGGCTAGTACACTGAGGAAGCAGTTCAAAAATGTTCATTTTTAACTTTGGTTTGGAAGAGCATTTATAACCTCAGCTTCATGCACATAAACAGCTCTAAATGTTACTTGATTTCTGATACAGTCCTGGGCTTTCGGAACTGGCTATCTGTCATATGACCTCTTGACTTTTCAGACCTCATTTTGAATTCTAGGAGCACCATTTTATCATCCACAGCAGTTTCTCCCTTGAGTTCCTAATAAATTATTTTGAACTCTCCATTACAATAATGTTTGTGCGTGAAATGCTTAAAATGTTGTATTTATCTGGAAATAGTGACTGGTTTGCATGAAAAACTTCTAATGCTTTAAAAAATGAATCTGGATATTATAATTCATATGAGGAGGGCTGGCATGCTATTTACTTAATTTTGAAGGAGTCCCCTGATTAAAGGTACTCGGAAGAGATTAATGAGTGCAGCAAATATTGTGAACTTACAAGACCTTTTAAAAACAGTTCTTTGAGAGTTTTGATGCATTGTTAATTAATCACAATTATTCCTTGTTGTCAAGGGGCGGATTCCACCTATGTGCCATTCTCACTTCCATAACAATTAATTCTGTTTCCAATAATGTTAATTAGAAAACATAATTGGGTATATGATGATGCACATGAGGCTACTGTCAGGTGACATATGCTCACCAAAAGAACTGAAGCTTTGTATTTTGTTAGAGGCTTCCCGGGAATGATATCAAGGCATTCCCCAAACATGTATTAATTACACTACCACATTCATCAAAACGGTTTGGAAATTGGCACACAATGAACTTTGGCTTTTAACTTGAATATCAAAACACTGGATGAGTGAAGCACATAAAAAGTAAAGCAACATATTGATATTAATTAAAATAGCTCACAGGCCATAATGCCAAGCACAATTTACTAGGAAGAAAACTCCAATTCACTTAGGCCATTGGTTATCTTAGGCAAATTTCATTCAAACAAATTAATGTGCACCTGCTTGTTCACTTTAAAATCAAATGCAGAATTCTAAGGATGTTGATGGATACAGCAGATTCCAAACCAGGAACATTACTTGACAAGAGTAGGAAGGGCAAATGTAGGGCTACCCTATAAAAGCCCCATTGTAATCAAGCCTGAGATTTGCGGTGGCAGGGGCGGGGGGGGGGGAGACCTATTCATGAGCAAAGGGAAATGTCTGTGGCCTTGTCAAAATATATTACCTCACCAAATTATCACTACATAATGATAATGATTCTTGGATATCATCATGCATTATATTTTAGTGGAATCACAATAAAATATAGACGTCTCCCAGCGACGCAGGCATTGCATCCTTCATTACAATTGTGGTACTTGGCAAGTTTTCTCCCTGAGGCTATTCCACAGGCCCCAGTTAAGATGCATCAGAGATCTCATTATTTCTTCTACTAGACACTTGTGAAATAGCGTTTAAACTCCTGTTATGACCTGTTGCTTCCTGTTTATCTTCTGATTCTCACTTATTTCTGACATTTTCTTTGACATGATTGCGCGTTCTGTAATGAGTGATCCAAATAAAGCGGTGTCAGTGTGGGCTTCTTCCCTGACCAAAATAATCTGCTTCTTGGTTTGTCTTGGCCCTTGTAGTCATGGCTGTTATGCTTTGACAGAGGACCAGCCAGCGGCAGAGCAAGCCGATCGGGTGCCTGGGGCAGCGCGTGCGCCATGCACCCAGAGGCAGGGCCAGCTGCCCGCGGGGCAGGATGAGCTGAGGCAGGACGCTCCACAGGGCCTCCGAGGAGTCTGCCTGCCTCCTCCCACTCAGCTGCCCTACAGCTGAGGGGGAGGCGGTGGGTGGACTGTTTGGGGCAGTGCAGAGCCTGTGGGCGTGCTGCAGGCCCCGCAGTGAGTGCCGCCCGGCATTTTGTCACCCCCCCCTCAGTGGTAACACCTGGGGTGGTCCGCCCCCCACCACACACCCCTTCCTCTGCCCCTGGGACCAGCTCACCAGAATCAGGAACATTGTGTTTGCTATCCTCCTTTACTGCAGTGATTGTAAAGTTAATTTGGAGCAGCTCTTACAAAGGTTGAATAAATCTGTCATTTTTGGTCTCTTTCTTTTTCTTATTTTTCCTATCTTAAGTTGCATTCACCACAGTTGCATATAAGCTGCATTCTTTATTATAGAAAAGCAACCATGAAAATTTTGATAGTATTTTAGTATGTATATTTCATAATGCACACATTTTTGATAGTAATCTTGCATTGTTGTTGTTGTTGTTCAGTCGTTCAGTCGTGTCCGACTCTTCGTGACCCCATGGACCAGAGCACGCCAGGCACGCCTATCCTTCACTGCCTCACGCCAGGCACGCCTATCCTTCACTGCCTATATATATGCACTTTTTCTAAGTAAAGATCACATAAAGATGCACTATTTTACTACATACATTTTAAGGTAAACTTTCCCCTAATATATGCATATTTGTATATATTTCCTGGTTGGAGAACTGCATCATATAATTCAGAGAAGTGTGAATTTCACAAGATAGTTGCATTTCAGTTTGCATATTGTTTTGGAAAGTGAAAATTAGGTTATACTAAAATGTGAACCAAATTTGTCCTCCATCCTTAGCACATCCATATAACTCAGTATCAGGATCTTCCTTGGGCAACAAATGGACTGGTTTTTTGTGTGAAAATTAATTTAATTAGTAGTTCTCTCTCTCGAGAAATTTGCACCTGTAGAGTAAGGGGTGAAAGTAATTTAACCAATCATTGTTCAGTCAAAGGAAGTGTTGTTATAGCAATCTGTTGACAGGGATGGAAACCAAACAGGGAAAGCAACAAATGAACAAATGCAGAACAGGAATGAAAGAAAACACACAGTGGAAATATAAAATCCTGCCTAATACACAGTTCCTTTAAGTATACAGAATTATTCAGTTGAATGCAATTCAGCACCTGCCTCTTCCAATGGTTTTGCATTGTTCTCTCCTGGACTCAATCAACAGTTCAGACACGTAGAAGCCTGTTCATTAACCCTGTACAGGAATGTATCCATATCTTGGGGAAATGCTCTGAGAGTGATTCATTTGCTGGCAAAATCAAAATCACATGGCTCTGCTTTGCTGATTCCGTTTCAATTTTTATTTTAGCAGCTAGAATTAAGACAAACCTCTTGCTAGTCGAGATAATTACATGCCATCCTCTCCTAACCAATGAGTATGCTGCATTATAATCCCAGAGGGGATTTTTTTGGGGGGGGGGGGAGAAGGGGAATATAATGGCATGTGTTGGGGTGCCTTCCAGGTGCTTGCTTCTGAAAGCTCCACATGTGTTATCATAAAACACCTGTTAGAATGCAGATCATTTGCACAAAAGTAACAATCTATCTCTATAAATTCCCACCGGGACTTATAATTATCTCAGCTATTTAATTATTGATTGTAAAGCTTCAGAACTGTGGTTTGACACTGTAGACATTAAGGTATGGGCTGGGAGAACAGCGATTGGCAAGGAAAGGATACAATTTGGAAATGCATAGCAAGGTCCCCATTTTCCAAAGAAGATAAGCAGCTTTCTCTGCTCAAATGGAGCAGAAAAAAGGGTTTTATGTTTTTTCTCTACTGCACTCCGTATTTTGCAGTAGCTGCTCTGCAGCATACATATGGGTTTCATAGCCAGCTGGGAGGAGGAAAGCTGTTGGAAAGGAACATCCAAGTGGGGAGCCCGTTGTGTGAATGTCTGGAAATGGTGAACTCATACTTTATAGTTCTAAATGTTTGGGACTCGCTATCCTTGACTGGCAATTCTAAAATATGTCGGTTAGATTAATGTTATTGTCAGGGAGGATTCGGAGGAGCAATGGACAGAAGAGGCGGAACAGGGGCTCAGGGATGCTGAAGAGCCCCACAACCGCCCAGAGACAGAGGAAGCAGAAGAGGGGGCGGAGGGTAGCTAGGCAGAGCAGGGGCTCAGGGATGCTGGGGAGACCTGCAACCAATCAGAGGCTCCGGAGGGAAGCTCAGACTCAGGAAGGGAGGGGGCTTTCAAATCAGCACAGACAAGGAGGGAAATGAAGCCTAAGGATCAAAGATGTCTCGCACGATTCCCACGCCTACTTTGTTGGCGCGGCAATCGTAGGAAGCCACTCCCCGAATCTGATTCAACAGGTTCAGACATGTAATTCTGAACTGTAGCTGTTTCTTGTATATATGTAATAAAGACTGTAAATACCAAGCTGACTGTGCTGGGGTGTTACTGCGAAGGGGAAACACCACCTTTACAGTTATGTTATTGAGGGGTGTTTTTTTTTAACTAGTATCCCATAGATATATGTTGGTGTGTTATTCTTAGCTGTTTTGGTTTCCTTCTGGGAGGAAAAGGGGGGTATGAACGGGAAATGAAAATAAAATCAATATACCCAGCAAAGCTGTGACATTAAACAGTTATAAAGCATGTTAAAATACCCTGGCAAAAAGAAAGAAATTTCATTGTGCACCAAAAGGACTAAAGTCAGGTGCCATGTGAGCTTCCTTGGGAAGGGCATGCCTTAAACAGGGGCCACTACTGAAAAAGCCTTCTCTCTCTCTCGTTACCACCTGCCTACATATTTCAACTAATTGTTTCATGGGTGCACAGTATTCCCTCCAGGAAGCAGATGAGGAGAGGGGGATTATTGGTGTGTGGGTTGTTGTTGTTGTTCTTGGTTTTATTATGTATTTTGTGTTTTCATATTGTATTTTTATGTTGCGAACCACCTTGAGATCTACAGATGAAGGGCGGTATGCAAATGTAATAAATAAAAAAACCACAAATAAAAATGGAATCATTAAATTAAAACATCTCACTGAAAACAGATACCGGGGGGGGAGCTATTGGTTTGTGTTTGCTTTATTATGTATTTTGTGTTTTAATTTTGTGTTTTTATGTTGTGAGCCACCTAGTGATCTTCAGATGAAGGGTGGTATACAGATTTAATATAATAATAATAATAATAATAATAATAATAATAATAATAATAATAATAATAATAATAACAATAATAATAATAATAATGAATTTAACAAACAAGTCTTGTCAGCAGAATGACTTCTTCTGGGCAACGGCTTTCCCCTCCTCCCCATGCATCCCCAGCAACTGGGTTGGCAGAACCACTGGAAATGATTAGTGGAATTCAAAGGATCCAAATTTCATTTTTTTCAAAAGAGGCCTTACCACCACTTCCTCTCTCTTCTCAGAGGGGGCATTAACCATCCCTGAGGTTCATTTCCCCATCCATGTCCTGGCAAGTTTCAGCTGATTTGTTGAATGAACTTCACTCTTTTTGCCACAGCTGCCAGGCGTGAGTTATTTTCTGAATTAGATTCTATTGCCTCTTTCTTACCAAGTACAACTGAAAATGTCCTCTTCCTCAGGAGGGAGCAAAGAAGGGGGAGAATGAAAACTACACAACAC